>NW_024704755.1:0-333006 GCF_018977255.1 Callorhinchus milii | reverse complement strand
TGGGTGGTGGTGAGGGAGCGGTGGGTGTGAGGGAAGGTGGGTGGTGAGGGAGCGGTGGGCGGTGGTGGGGGAGCGGTGGGTGGGGGTGGGAGAGGTGAGTGGGGATGTGGGGAGCGATGGAAGTGCGTGGGGGTTTCATTGGTGGAGCTGAGTTAGTCTCCTTTTGGATTTCAGTGGGATCAAACTCTGCGGTGTTGCATTACGGACATGCCAGCGCTCCAAATGACAAGACCATTTTGGATGGAGACCTGTGGTAAGTGGGGCTCGCTCCCATGGCCTCGCTGACACAGCCTGCCCTCCTGTACATCACTGGCTGTGCTTCAAGTGCCAGGCAATGAGTTGGCAGAGGGTTTCGTATGGCTTTATTTAGCACCTTTCACTTCGGGAGGACGCCCCAAGGGGGCTGAGCTCTGTGGAATGGGCCACTGATCCTGGCCTGTTGCTGTGGATTTCTGCCCAGGAACCATGCTGTAGGGGAGGGGGAAGCCCCTGTCCGGGGTAGGAGGTTGGGTATTGAGACATAAAATGGTTTCAGTTCCTCCAGTAACCACAAGGTGTCAGTGTGGTGATAACCCACAATGGCCTCACCACAGCTCTTTCTGAATCGGATTGATATTCACTCACTTTTTCACACTGAAAAGGGTGAAATGAAATGATGGCACAGAACTCACCAGTAACGTGGCTGTTGGTGGTGCACAGGCGCACATGTCTACCTGTGTATGTGTGTGTCTCCCTGTGGATGTGTGCACATGTGTCTGCCTGGGGGTTGTCAGGTGCTGACAGCATCACCATCCATGGTGCACACTCCACCTTACTAAGCCAGTCCAGTGTCTTGGCAGCTTGTTTGACCCTCAACTATCCTTTCTACCCCACATCCGTGCAGTGACCCGTTCTGCTTTCCCCACCTCACCCAGTTCCGCCACTGTCTCACACCGCAGGCCGTCAAGACCCTCATACACTCATTCATAACATCAAGACTCGACTACGCAAACTCCTTGCTTGTCGCCTCCCAACTTTTCCTTCCATAGGCTGCAGATCATACAGAACTCTGCAGCCCATGTCCTCTCCCGCACCAGGCTCTGTGCCCCTATCACCCCCATCCTCACCTGATTACACTGGCTTCCCATCACACAGAAGATACAGTTCAAGATCGTGGTCCTCACCATGACCTTGCTCCCCCCTACCTCTGTGATCTCCTAACCCCTACCATCCTGCTCGCTCCCTCCGCTCAACGGGCTCCAACCTGCTTCACGTCCCGCCTCGCTCACCCCACTATTGGCAGGCGGACCTTCTGCCACTCTGTCCCGCCCTCTGGAACTCCATCCCGCAGGGCTTCCATCTCACTCCCCCACCTTGGGATGTCCTCCTGACATGAAAGACGATATACAAATGTAATTTTATTGTTGTTGCCTTTGTGTGTGTCTGCCTGTTTGCAAATCTGCTGTGTGTGTGTATGCCTGCATGTGTGCCGTCTGCCTGTGTGTGTGTATATATATATATATTGTGTGAGAGCTCAGTGCTGAGCGGGTAAATGATGATGTACCAATCTGTTTGTTCACTTTCAGCCTGTTTGACATGGGCGGGGAGTATTATTGCTACGGCTCTGACATCACCTGCACATTTCCCGCTAACGGCCAGTTCACCGCTGACCAGCGTGCCATCTACGAGGCGGTGCTGAGGTCATCGCGCGCTGTGATGCAAGCCGTGCGCCCTGGTAAGCAGGTCACCAAGGGCCACATCGTGTGAAGCTGAGCCTCCACACTCTTGTGCAGAAGTGATTGTGAGTTCAGGTGTACAAGCAAGTAAGTGTGTGGTTTCTAGTATACCCTTACTCCCACACTTATTCGCTTGCACGCACGTGTGTGTGAGCCTGTGCACAGTGTGTGTGTTACCATGCTTGCTGCGGGAAAGGCGAGCTAGCGATTGAGAATCCAGACTGAAGGTTAGTGTCTGTGACCTTGTGCTGGGCAGGGTAACGGGGTCAGCACTGGGCAGACGGCGCTGGCACTGGGGCCAATAGTGAGAGCAGGAGCGAGCAGACCTTGCTATCAGATTATTGTCTGTAACCTAATAGCCACAGCTCACTGTTTGCTCAGCTTATCAGGAAGCCTGGTGTACGTGTAAAATGGCCTCTGTACTGAAGGTCTCCCACCTCTCCTCCCCCCACCACGTACGCACATCAACATGGCTCCAACTAATCCTCCAAGCTAAAGCTCTCATGGGTGAACCTTTGCTTAGGCAATAGGAATTGTGCCAGTGGTTTGTGAACGCTCGGGTGTCTCTGTGGCTTAGCTTTTGCCAGCGTGTGATTAAACTCTCTGGGATTGAGTTGAGCAGTGCCTCCGGGGAAAGCCCAGATAGACGGGAAATGTGCCGCTCTCAGTGCTTTGGTTTGGAGACACTTAAGCACGGTGTCAGACTCTAGCTGATCAAAAAAAATTCAGAGGAGGCTTCTGTTCTCCCTTCAATGAAACTAAACAGGTGCATATTTCCCGGTAGTTACTGGCAGCTCAGTGTGTGAGATAGGAACCACAGTGAGGAGGAGGACAGATAAGTTAGCTACAGCACAGGTTAGAGACAGTGTAATACTCCCTCTACACTGTGCGTCCACACTCCCAGGTCAGGGTTAGAGACACAGTAAAGCTCCCTCTACACTGTGCGTCCACACTCCCAGGTCAGGGTTAGAGACACAGTAAAGCTCCCTCTACACTGTCCGGCCACACTCCCAGGTCAGGGTTAGAGACACAGTAAAGCTCCCTCTACACTGTCCGGCCACACTCCCAGGTCAGCATGATGCACAACATGAGCTCTGTTCAGCAAACACACTTGGAGAGCTTGGCTTTTCTCCGCTAAGAATGAATATTTTCTGCCCTTCATTAAACAAACATTTGAATTTGGAGACTGGGAGTGTTTATAAATAGGACACAGCCTGCTCCAGTTCTGCTATGTGATTGAGTGGCTTCTGCTTGTGAGTTATTCGCTCAGCCTCGTTGGCTGAGTTATTTATGGCCGGCTGCTGGCCAGGATGTAAGCTGCAGATGAACACGTGTGGGGCTGGTGCCTGGGACCCAGCTCTCGCTCTGCTCGGTCGCGCAGAGTCTCTTGCTCACCGAAGACCTTCAGTAAGTGAGTGCTCAGCTTGCTGATTGGCTCAGGCCCCAGCTGGCAGCAGTGCGGAGCAGAGCAGACACATCATCAGCAGATTTGTGTGTGGACGGCTTCACCAGGGCCAGCGAGCAAAGTCCAAGGCCAGCGTAATGTAGCTTTGTATACTGTAGCTGTCACCAACATGTAATCAGTACACAAATTGGCTTTCCAGCATGATCGTGTGTGTGTGTAAAACTGACACGTTGTCAGAAGGACACGAGAGTTCACAAATTGAGACAATAGCCATAAGATGTAAGTTCCCCACAAGACTTTAAATATAAGGCTCTTGAACCAGAACAGCACATCTGGCTCCCCAGTCACTCGTGTTTCAGACATGTTTCACTCCCAACTTCCGGGGCCTCAGTCAGTCAGGAATGATCGGAATTCCAGTGGGGAAGAGAGGCACAGAGGCATCTTTCTGTACATTCCAATGTTTATTTGAATGAGGATGCATATTCTTTATAAAACCATTTCTTAGCGTAGCCCCAATCCTCTGTTTGTGTAGAATCAGTCGCTGACTGAAGGGGTTCAGCTCTGCATGGGCCTTTTTCATGCCTTGTTCACACAGACACGTCCCCTTGCGACAATGGGGCTGAGAGTAATGGAAAAGTGTAATGAAATTAACTATTAGAAACTGATTGAAAGATAGACTGTATGAGAATAAGGAGGGTAGAGAGGTAGATCCTGTCTGAATAACCTGGTGGATTTTTTTTTGAGGCAATGACATTTTAACGACACTTCTCTTTGACCGAGCCTTCAGCTCCCCTCGACTCTCTTCCCCCTCCTCGCTCCCTCCCTTCCCTCCCCCTGACCATTTCCTCGCTCCCTCCCTTCCCTCACCCTGACCATTTCCCCCCTGCTCGGGTCATGACCCAACTGTGCAGCGCCTTGGGACGTCCTCCTGACGTGAAAGGCGCTTTATAAATGGAATCTTGTTGTTGTTGTTGTTTAAGTGCTTTGAGATGGTTTGAGATGATTCAATGCTGTAGGTGTTGTATCAAATAATCAAATGCAGTTTGACTGAGAAACCATTTGAGAATGTACCTAGACTCCCATAGCTCAGCATGAGAGACTCCTGTCAGTGAGACTTACAGGGTGAGACTTGACTGTGGATTAGTAACTGGCTCGAGGGAATACGCTATAGTAATTGTAAGAGGAATTAGGTTGAAATAGGAGGTGTTGTGTGTGTAGAGGTGGGAAGGGGGGCTCTGGATCAAAATTTCCTGTTTCTAGCTCCTAAATGACTTGGATTTGCAGGACTTGGGCAGTTGACACTTGTCCACTCAAGGCACCTTCACAACGATCAATAATTAACCCTTGAGTTTATTATTATGCCTCATAGTGTCAAAACGTCTCAAAGTGCTTGATAGGAATTACAGTAAAGTGTCGTGAGTGTAGTTGAACTCAACAGCCATGAAGTGAAAGAGCGATTTACTTGTAGGATTGTTGTCCAGGGTACTGAGTGGCACTGATCCCAGGGCGGGCATCACAGACCCTGAGCTGGGCAGGGACCGGGGCAAGCCTAGTTAACAGCATATTTAGTGATCAGTCCTGTATGTACTGAAGCACGTCTCCTGGGGGGTGTATGGGTTATATTTTAACAACCAGCCCACCAATAAAGCACCCACAAGGTCAGCTCACCGCTCCCAGACGACGGAAGCAGATATGTGGGGTTACTGTGTAACTGAAGTATTTATCATTGGTGATAGTGTTAGAGGCACAGTTGCCAGTATAATTCACAACCTGCAATGAGTGCCTCGTAGGCCAGACACTGGTCGCTGGGGGCAGTCACAGACATTTGGTGAGGGCTGATAGTTACACTGAACAGAATGGATATAAGCCAACAGTAACATTGGTAGAGCTGGCTAGCCTGGGCCTTGGGGTTCTTTGTGCTATTTATTTTGGGGGAGGAGGGATGGAATTAATTTTCTTTGATAGCCTCACCCATCAGCTGGAATTATTCATAAACTACACTGTTCTTTTCTTTGTTTCCCACTTATACCGGGCTGCTGTTAAGACTGCCGTTGACCTGAGGTGTTGAGCTCTGTGAGACCAGTTTGGCTGTACCTTTGCCTACCTGATCGAAGGAGAGGAAGGACAGGTTTGGAGAATCACATTCATGTGATCAAAACAAGATGGAGGCATTGCAGGGACAGCCTGCTCCTGGCTCACATTCCAAAACCAGGCCGGGCCTCCTGCAAATACACAGCCCTGTGAAGCTCCTTCCACATCACCCAGAGAATTAATGACATAAAGTCCATCAAATCCAGCTCTCAGCATATGGATTTCTCTGTAAACTGGACATGAGATTTAAATAGTTTTCTTGTAATGTTGTTTGTGATGAAGTGATGAATGCCAGCACTTTGGGACGTCCTCCCAACGTGAAAGGCGCTCTATAAATATAATTTTGTTGTTGTTGTTCACCCTTTCAGGGTCCAAGGCCTCTCTCTGCCAACCTTACCCTTGGAAAGCTGCAGCTTTCCAGCGCTCAGAGTAAGTAGACTTGGTTCATATTGTATTTTAAAGCTATTGGCTTTTGTGCTTCACCCTAGAAACATGTAACTAGGGCAGGAACTCTCCCATTGTATCTCAATGGAACCAGCTCCCACCCCACCTCTAATGTGGTTGAGTTGAATTTTGAATTAAGGAATTTCCAGCAAAACCTGTATAACCAGTGAAGTGATGAATCTAGTTTGAGTCCCGCTATCTCTACCTCTTTCTGGTGGTTTTAGTGCTGGTAGCTAGAGCTACAGTGTTAGCTAAACACCCACATTGCTGCCAATCAGCTCTGCTCAGCTTAAACCCTTCCAGTAACAGCAACCGGAGGAGGCCATTCAGCCATTAAAATGGTTCTGCCGGTTTATCAGATTGTGACAAATCTTTTAATCCCATTTTCTCATCTTTATTCCCATATCCCTTAATCCATTTTACTTCCCAAAATCAGTCTCTCTTCATTTTAAACATGCTAATTGATTGTGCCAATATGACCCAGTGCGTTCCCCTGTATGTGAAGAAAGCCCCATTCCCAGTCCTCTGCTCCCAGCAGTTATGAAATGAGCTGTGATAGTTGCTGTGAGCAGTGTGAAGAATGTCCTGTCTGACAGTGTGTGTATGTGTGTGCACGCCAGCACACAGCATTGGTGCTCTTCATTGAACTATTCCTCTCACTAAATATTTACATTCTAGACATTTGACGTCTGTGGTTCGACCCTGTGCAATAGCGTATCTGATATCAGCCGCTTGCTGTCCAAGGGGCCGGCTGCTGACTTTCATATCTTTCCTTTCTCCTGAAATTTGTCTTAAGTGAAGCTCACTATTTCTATTATTCAACTAAAAACACTGAATTAAGTCTTTGTAAAGTACGTGTGAAATAATCACTCAACCCAGAGGAGCCTCTCCCGTAGAGAAAGAGTTTTCATTGATCTTTATTGATCTGCCCATCACTAGCAATCAGAGCATTGAAACCATAAGCAATCAGGAGAGATGGGATTCTTGTTGCTATCCAAGTCTGTCCAGCACCAGGTGGGAGCTGGGGTGAGAGCTGGCACTAATGTGTGACACTGGGAGCCGTACTGTGAGGCTTTCTGGGAGTTGACTCTCGCTGGGTTTTGAGTCCGTAGGAGCGGGAAAAGGGGGAATGTAACTGTGGAGACTTTGCCTTGAACTGCTTTGTAACAAGAATTATTTCTAACTTTTTGTTCAAATTCCTGACCTGACCTTTGCTTGTGTTGTGCCAAGGGTGGCCTGGCCTGACATGCACGCCTGGCTGACAGAGTTCATCTGGAGGAGCTGACAAAGATTGGTATCCTGCAGGCAGTGAGAACATGATGAAAGTTCACCTGGGCGCAGTGTTCATGCCCCATGGCCTGGCCACTTCTTGGGATGTGATGTTCACGATGTGGGCGGATACCCTGAGGTGAGTCAGGGTCAAACAGGGAAACTCCCAGCTTTCACTTCACCCTCTGCCCCTCGCGCTCTGGGCCTTTACCCCTGCAACAGGCAGCGAACAGACATATCAGCAAATCCCCTCACACACACTTGCACACACTCGGGCAAAACTAGAATGGTGCCTCTGCTACCTTTTAGACAGGACTTGTTTGTGGGCGGTGATGAGAGACCCATGTCTCGCTCTGCTCTGTGTATGTCTCACAGTTCAGTGTGTGCGTGTCTCTCGCAGCTCAGAGGGAGTCTGGGATCAGGTGATTCTGAGCCACTCACTGACTTAGGCCAAACTGATGTGTCTGTTAACAAGTGACCCGACCACAGACCATATTCTTTCTCTATTGAAACCCAGCAGCGTTATAAAAGCTAGTTGAGAATCTTGGTTTACAGTTACAGTTATAGTTACAGCCCCCCCCTTAGTTAGGTCACAATGACCTCACACATACATGTATTTTCTTGCTCTGGGCTATTCTGCAGTCAGCCTCCCCCCCCCACACCCCCCCAAGGAAATTGGGACCGAGGCCTGCTTTTGTACTCAGAATCTGATGCTGCCTCAGGTCTGGATTGAGTCCGTCCAAAGGATTCGAACACCAGGTCCGCACACAGAGGCAATCTCAGCCCCAATGCCTGTGCTGTGTTTGAGTCCAGGTCACACAGGTGCAAGGACAGTGTGTGCCTCTTGCTCAGCACATCCCACGCCCAGGATTCCACACAGTTATTCAGACTTTGGATCCAGCTGCTATTTGTGAGGGAATATTGGTAACCTGGTTTCTGCCCCGTTAGCTGTTTGGCTTCATCTCTTCGCAGGACTCACTCCAGTTATATGCACATTTATCCTTTTATCTCTCAATTGCACATTCTATACATACCACCTGATTTACTCTCTGCTCTTGGGACAGATAATACCACATTACACCCTTGGGCCCAATCCTCTCCTCGGATCATGCCCCCACCCCCCGCAGAGCGTGCTTGCCCCTTGTATGAGGTGATGGTTGTGACGTGTCCTGTGCTCAGGTGTGGATCGCATTGAGGAGCCGGGGCTCGGAGCCTGCGTACAGCCCGGGTCCTGCTAGAGGGGATGGTGCTGACCATAGAGCCTGGCATCTACTTCATCCAACACTTACTGGACCCGGCGCTGGCTGACCCCGCCCAGGCCTGCTTCATCAACGCAGACATCCTCGGCCGCTTCAGAGGCTTCGGCGGGGTGAGTGAGTCACAACCTGCGCTGAGACGCTGCTCTATAATAATAATAATCCTGTATTTGATATAGAACTTTGCTGCTGTTATGCTGTTGTACCAATATGTTGGGAGTCTCGCCATCAACAGCACCTTTTAATACTGAAACTTGTGAAGAAAAGTACAAGATGCTCCAGTAAATCTGCGGGGAGGGTACAGTGCATGTCACTGTGTAGCCTGAGTTTCTTACTGTCCTGTACAGTGGAGAGGGCAGGAGAGACCTGTCCATTAAGTGCAAATGCCCTGTGTTCTGCTGCTGCCTCATTTACTTAGATAGGAGTTTATTGAACATTTTGTGACTTGTTACAGTTCTCTGATAAGATAGTGATTCATAAAAGCAGAGCCTGAGGTGTGTAATATATCACCTATTGATTTAGGTTTGGCTCAGACAGATCACCAACAGCAGTTGGGGTTAACCCCTTCCTGCCCACCCCAACGTATGAAAACTGCGAAATGTGATAATCACTGGAACATTCTGCTTCTGGTGATGCCCCAGTCTATAACATAATCAAATGCAAGGATTATTATTATTAAAGTCTAGTGAGGCTGATAATCTGCAGGACTTCAGTAAGTGGTTTTGAATCCATGTTGTGAATAGAAGCATGTCACCAGGAGTGGAGTGGTTCACGATGTGATGATCATATCACACATCGCATTATTCACCCTGATTCTTAAGCCAAGTCTGTGTTTGGTTGTTTGAGGATTTTTCCCTTACACCAGGTGCGAATTGAGGATGACATCGCAGTGACCACCAATGGCATGGAGCTGCTGACCTGTGTCCCGCGGAGCGTGGAGGAGGTGGAGGCGCTGATGGCAGAGGGCGCTGGCTCAGCCAAATCCTTTGAACCCTTGGACAGTCAGTAGTTCCCAGGCCGACAAGTGCCTGAGCACGTTACCTGACTGTGCTGTCACAATGTCATGTCCGTCCATGATTCAAAGCATGGAATTCAAATCAAGCTTCACGCTTGTGTGTGTGTGTGAGGCTCACACGTGTTAATCTATCAAATTGATGATATTAACATTAATGATATAAAATCCAAGAGAACGAATCAAACAACACAAGGATACTGAGCTCCAAGACCCTCACTGGTGAGAAAGGTGTGAATTCACACTGAGATTTGGGGGAGAGGCAGTACATGGAGAGGGATAGCCAGGCCTGCACGCCCAGTGCTAGCCCCCCCCGTCCCCCCCACACCCCGGGGGGCCAGGAAACACGAGGATCAGCTAAAAGCAGCTTCCCAATTTCAGCTCCTGGGCCCAACTACCTCATCTGCCTCGCTTTCCCACCACAAGAAATATTTCCACAAATTATGTTGCAAGAATCTATTTTTAAAATCACATAAATTCTCTTTTGTATCTGCTTCATCTAATAAAACCTGACTATCTGCAACTTTGGCTTGGTGGTTTGAGCTAGAGCAGATTGTTCTGCTGGAGGCACAGCCTGTCACTGCCACTCACTGTCTGTGTCAGTGCCACACCTTCACTATGGCACTGGCTGTGCTGTTGTTGGCAAGGGCTGTATTGTATTACAGTCACTGCCCTTTCCTGCCAAGTGAGGAAGCATAGACAAAGGGCAGCATTTTAACTGTGTGGCACTCAATCAGGTCCCTCCCCTCAAGACTGAACCTTATCTGAGGGCAGGAGTGTGAGGGTCCAGTGTGGCTTGTGACCAGGGTTCTTATCTAACTCAAAACCTTCTGCCTCTCGAGGTTTAGTCTTTAGAACTGATGAGGTTTCTGATTTTATTGCAGTTAATGTGTCCCGGAGTATTTGGGGGTACGTAATCTGTAACTACGGTTATTTGAGGTGAAAGCAGTGGCCCCTCAGCGCTCCACCTCACCGTTCACCCTCCACTGTCTGTGTAATCTGTGTAAGTGAAGTCTCAGAGCCATGTAGGTGATATGTATGGTTCAGATCCTCCTATTAGCTTGGCTGTGTGAAATAGTGAAACTATTGAACATGAAGTGCTGGCCATACAGTGAAGTGATTGTGGAAGCTGAGCATTTGGGAATAGGTGACTTTCTGGCACTTGCTGTTAGGGTAAGTGACAGCCTTTCCTGGGCTCAGATAGAAGAGCAAAGCTGAGAAATCTCTAGCTGATCAAAGCCTGTCCCGCCTATTGGTGTGTTGGGTGATCTTGACATCTCTAGCCAGCAGGGAGAAAGGCCAGGAATTTGGGGTCCCCAGAAAGAAGTAAAAGTAGGATGGGATTGGAGTGAGTGGAGGCGGCTGTAAAGGAATGTTGGTGTGTCCTGACTTGCTGGAGTACTGATGGGTAAACAGCTCAGCTACTGATGCCTGCCCCGCACTCTGAATGCAGGGATGGTTAAGATCGTACTCTATCTCAGCCTTGGCTGGGGTTTGTGTGAATTTCCTTACGAATTCTTGAAGTACAGAATGCAGTCTGAGTGGGTGAAACTGCTTCTTTTCCATGTTATTATCTGGATGGCAGGTCCCACAAGTCTGCTGCTGTCCCGAGTCATATTCACACAGAAACACTCCTTAAAAGAATTAACATTTTAATCTCCAGGCTTATGGCAGGAAAGACTGCAGCTATTTGCACAGCAAGGAGCGTACAGCACACAACACAAGACTGTAAAGAGAATTAAATTGTTCGCATTTCAGTATTAATCTCTTATTATTAAAAAGGTTCTGTCCTGCCCTCACAGGTGACTCCTAACGTGGAGGCATTCACACAATCAAGTAAGTGCTTAGGCAATGGATGATATTTAGAACAACCCATGAAAGGAGCCCATTCTAATTTACGGGGGTGGAGAAGCCGACTTTAATAAATACATTTATATCGTTTGTAGTATTGCCCATACTCATGCAAGCCTGTCTGTAGTGATAGGTCTTGCAGACTAGAGACCAGGGAGCAAAACTGGGTCATGGCAACAATCTCCTGTACCTGTCACTATGGCTCTTGGCTGCTCTCCTGAAGGCTAACACTTCCTCGTGGGAAGGCTCGAGTGAAGGTTGGAGAGAAACTGACCAAATTAATGCCTCCAAGTCTTTATTGCTGCATGTTGCCCATGAATGCCCTTGCCAATGCCTCTACTCAGCTAATGCCCCTCTATTCGGCCTGACCGCTGAATGCCTCGGGTCGCCTCAAACTCCTCAAGGTAAGAAAGTCATTGGTTACCTCCCTGTGCACAGGGCTGGGAAGGAAAGGCCATTACCCCAGTTTAGTGTCATTAAGAATCGCAAATTCCCAGTTTACACTGATGCTCCTTCCCCAGATATCACTGCTGCCCCTGAACCTTCACCACACTTTGGGTAAGATGTGCAACACTCTCTAGGTTTCTCAAACTGGAAATGGAATACTCACTAAGCAAAAACAAGATTTTCCCCTTTTAAAAAGTAACAAAAGGACATTTACAGAGTTTCTCCCAATATCAGAGAAATTAAAACAAACACTTAAACATGAAGCAACACATTTCTCGCCAGTTAATCCTCCCTCCCACCATTCTTATACATACATTACCTTATTCTAAACATTAAACAACTCTCTCGATCATGGCTAATAAAGGGCACTTGTTTACAAAATCCAACTCTACAAAATGATCTTGGTGTTCACCTTTCATTCCAGCACAAATATCAGCGCATGTTACAGCATTTTAACCCTTTAAGTCTCTGATAGCAAGCTATCCTCCAGTTTTCTCACTGAAACCCTTGCTCTGTGGGTCTCCTGTTGAGGAGCGTGCACTGCTTAACAACCAGACAATCTGAGTGCACAATGATGCTAGTTCAATGCACTATATACAGGTAAATGATCAGCACCAAAGTTCATCGAATTTCCAGGCTCGTCTTTAGCCTCTGCTGCTATTACCACAGCGAAGACCATGACGGTAGGGTTGTGATGACACCACATGCTCAGTACCTCTAGCTCTTCATATACGTAAAATGTCCCTTTTCCGTAAGCAATTTGTCTAAGTGGAGTTAATGTAAAAACGGCAGAGGCTTGGAATGCCTCCAGTCAATGACCATTTCAAGCCTCCAGACTAAATTATAAAAGACAGCATATAAAAGGCCATCACACCCAGAACATCCCACATACAGATTGCCACACAGTGTTTAATGAGCACGCAAGGGACGAGATGGATTGCTATTGTGCCAACACTGAGCCCTGTTTACTTGAAGCTGCTCTCTGCAACAAAGACAGAACCATGTGCAGACTCACAGTGGAAGCAGCACCCCCCAGCCCACGCCCCGAGAAAGCTTTAAAAATAGTGTGAAATTACTAAACATTATTTCTTGTTAAAAATGTTCTGAAACAGCTGACACACACAAGCTCACAAGCACACACTCAGCCCTACAAACACACAGGACAATGTGAGTTGATCTCAAAGAGTTGCAATAAGTGAATGATTTCTTGCTGCTACAGGACCTGACCCCTGCAGAACAGACACAGCCAGGGGTAAGGGAAGTGATCAGGAAGCTCGCTGCTCCTGGCATAGCCCGGAGCTCAGGGTGTACATCCAGAGTATTAAACTTTGGGTTTTTAATGGAGATACTTACAAGGTCTGAGAGCGCCAAGCCAACTAGTTATTTCCCTAGCTTCTTGCACTGTTACTGCAGCAATTCTGCCGTTTCTGAAAGAATGAATTTTGGCCCAACGTTAGGATAATAAACATATTGAGGGATATCTGGTAGCCAGAGGGTAACGCACTACGCCTGGGCTGGCTTGAGCCTTCAATTCCAAATGTCAGAACATGGCCTGTGCCATGGCACATGCCAGCATCTCCCCTGCCCTAAGGCACAGCTTTGGAATTGAACACTATTAGTGGCGACATTGCAAAGTTAGTTATTTCTACCATTAACTGGGCAAAGACAATGATGACTCGATAACCAACCCGACATCAGAATGCCTGCCACATAGCTGCTAAACAGTCATAGGGGGCTAATGTCAGCCTGGCGCAGTGGGAGTGCATTCATGTGCGTTCAAGTCCCACACCAGGACTTGCAATCACATAATCTAAGATGATACTCCAATGCTGGGGATGTACTGCATTTTCGGAGGTGAATTCCTTCGAATGAGACGTTAAACCAAGGTCCTGTTTGCCTGTTCAGGTGGACGTTAAAGATCTGATGTTACTATTCAAAAAGAGAAGGGAATTTCCCAGTGTCCTGGCCAACAATCTCACAAAGAAAATTAGTCACTCACTTCACAGCTGTTTGTGGGACACTGTCGTACACAAACTTACTGTTGTGTTTTGCCCACAAAGCACAGAGTCTAAACCACTTTAAAGTATATCCTGTGAAGCACTTTGAGAGGTCTCAGTGCTGTGATAAGGGTCTATATCAAATGTAAAACTGTGTTTGGTGCTGTCACATCATGCACAATGCATTACATTTTGCTGAAAGTGTTCAGTGCTGCCACGTCATGTACCCTACACAATGCATTATGTAGGTGACATGTCTTTAACCATCGTCTGTCACTGATGGCCAGCACAAAGCATTTCATTCCGAGATCCACTCCCACCTTAGCACTCAAAATATTTCAATTCTTTCACAACTACACATAAAAATATTAAATTAAATTAAGGAATAGACAATTTAAAAGCAAAAACCCTTTCTGCAAAAGTTTTTCTCCTCAACATTAGATGCTGGTGCATTCGTCACCTTTTACCCCATCCCCCACACCTTGTCCTTGCTATGTTACTGCCCCATGTTACTGGGTTCGTGCCCAGCGTTGCGGCTTTCAGTGAATCCGTGTGCATGTTCCAGAAATAAGTCCTTCAGGACGCTCAGCTCTTTACTCAGCAGTTTGATTTTTGCTTCCAATCGTTCATTCTCTTCCTTCAGCTCGGTGACTCTCTGCTGTGTGTCCTGGGCTTTCTGCTTGCTCTTTAAGCGGCTCTTCCTGACCGCCAGGTTGTTACGTTCACGGCGCTGTCGGTACTCGACACTCTCCTTGCTGGACCCCTCCTGTTTCTTGGGTTGTTTGCTGGGAGCCATGGCTTTGCCTCTGCTCGAGGAGGTGACCGGCACGAGCTGCGAGGGGACCTGCCCCCCACTGCTGAGATGCTGCGCCTCCGCACTCACTCCATTCGACTCCAAATTCTTTCTGGGTTGAGTACAGATGACAGACTGCTTGCTCATTGAGATTCACAACCCCTTGTACTCTGGATTCTTGTCGCAAAGCACAGCAAACCAGAAATAGCACGTGTGACAAAGGTGTAAAGAAGCTCAGGAGGCGGTGAAATGCTGGCCCGTGCCACCTGGGAAGAGAGTCAGATAACAGGCGTGATTGTACAGGCAGCGCTCAGTGAGCAACATGCTGGCAAGCCTGACATGGGAAGAACTGCCCCTCAACAACAACAAGACAACATTTGTATAGTGCCTTTCACATCGGGAGGACTTGCCAAGGCGCTGGACAGAGTACAGCATTTCAGTCCCGAGCTGGGGTTGGGGAGGTAAGGGAGGGGAGGGGAGGTGGCTGATGGCATGGTTGAAGAGGAGGGTCTTGAGGCGGGACTTGAAGGAGGCTAAGGAGGGGGCGAGGCAGAGTGACTGGGGGATGGAATTCCAGAGGTTGGGGGCAGAGTGGCTAAAGGCTCTCCCGCCAATGGTGGGGCGGGTGGGTCGGGGGACGTGGAGCAGCCAGAGCCGGCTGAGCGGAGGGAACGGGCGGGTTGATAGGGGGTTAGGAGGTCGCAGAGATAGGGTGGGGCGAGGCCATGGAGGGCTTTGACGTGAGGACCAGGATCTTGAACTGGATCCTCTGAAGGATAGGGAGCCAGTGGAGTCGGGCAAGAGTGGGGGAGATGGGGTCATGGAGTTTGGTGCGGGAGAGGACACGGGCTGCAGAGTTCTGGATTATCTGCAGCCTGTGGAGGGAGGAGTTGGGAAGGCCGACAAGCAGGGCGTTTGCATAGTCCAACCTGAAGGTGATGAAGACATGAACAAGAGTTTCAGCGGCCTGAGGGATTAGGTAGTGGCGGAGTTGGGTGATGTTACGGAGGTGAGGGAAGGCAGAGCGGGTCATGGCTTGAATGTGGGGGAGGAAAGACAGTTGAGGGTCAAACAAGACACCTAGGTTGCTGAATGGCTGGTGAGTTGTAGTGTGCAACCATGCAGGTTGATGTTGCCAGAGCCTGAGGTGCTGAGGCGCTGGCGCGAGCCAACCAGGAGGGCCTCAGTCTTGTTCACATTCAACTGTAGGAAATTTACCCTCATCCAGGACTTGATGTCCGACAGACAATCTGTCAGGACAGCAGTGGTCCTAGAGTTGAGGGTGGAGGCAGAAAGATAGAGTTGGGTGTCATCGGCATACATGTGGAAGTTGACTCCATGTCTGAGGATGATGTCACCAAGGGGGAACATGTAGATATTAAAGAGGAGAGGGCCAAGGACAGAGGCCTGGGGGACGCCAGATGTGACAGTGCGGGGGCTGGAGGAGAAACCGTTAGAGGCAACAAAGTGGAGATGGTGAGAGAGATAGGAATCGAACCAGGCAAGGGCAGATCTGTGAAGATTGAGTAAAACGGAGAGGCGGTGTATGAGGATGGAGTGTTCGATAGTGTTGAAAGCAGCAGAGGTCGAGGAGGACAAGGAGGCAGAGGGATCCCTGATCACATTCAGAATGTCATTAGTGACTTTGACCAGGGCTGTTTCCATGCTGTGGGCAGCGCGGAAGCCAGATTAGAGGGGTTCAAAGAGGGAATGGCGAGAGAGAAAGGAGCGGACCTGGGACGCGACGACTCGTTCCAGGACCTTGGAGAGGAATGGGAGATTAGAGATGGGGCGGCAGCTGGAGAGGAGGGATGGGTCCAGGAAAGGTTTTTTCTCAAGCCAGAGAAGCCAATAGAAAACTAACAACTCTGAATTCTGCTGGCAGTTAATAGTGGTATTGCCCAACATGAGATATCAGTAACACTCAGATAGGAAAGAGACCAGCCAATAAGTATCTCCTGTCACAGGGCCCATGTGTAAACAGCGGCTGAAGGTTGCGAGAAGATATAAGAGCAGATTGGAGTAGGGGCTGAAGGTTGGGAATCATTGGTAGTGGTATTGGAATTAGTATGACAGATACATTCAATTATCATTTAAAATAAAAAGATAAGCCAATTGTTTCAGAGAAAGGTAAAGCAAGCGAAAAAGAGAAGGAATGAAAGGTGTGGGACTCTTAAAAGAACCACGATGGGCTGAATGGCCTTCTGTGCTGTAAACTTCCATGGTTTTACAGAAAAAATATTGACAGACTGTTCAATCACCAAGCTCAATCCTGTTCTTCAACTTCAATTCTAACAGGTGGTCTACAGATAGTGATCAGGAGGGGAATAGTCACTTTCCCTTCCCCAACGTGAGAACAGGCCTCACCACTGCTCTGTGACTTTCTGCTGTGAGCTTGTGAGCTTGCAGTGATTATGTGGTTCAGTGTTGATGTTCGTATTAGCAGTTACCCTCCAACCAGACACCTGCAACTAACCAGACCCAAAATAGAGGACTACAAGGTTGCCATCGTGCAGTGTCAAGGCTGTAATCTCCTGGTGTATTAGATGATGGCTACACACTCCTTGAGCTGCATTCCAGCAGTTACGTCACCCAAGACCTTCAGTGAGATAGCCTCCAGTGATTCCCCAGGTACTCGTTCACAACAAGACAATCAGTCTCTAACTTTCTGACAAAGTTCTTGCCACATGATCCTTCCAGTTGCTATATTCACACTGAACATGGCACTCACTAGTAATCAACGGTTGAGTCCACACAAAGTAACCCTGAACATCCGTCAGGCCTCTCGAGTGAATGCAATTCACAAATCAAGGACAGAGCACACTAACAGTCAGTCACCACTGCCCCCTTCATAAAATGAACAAACATCTATAATAAACACAAGATACTGGCAAGTGGGTTCAAGGCACCGTATCTAGTATCACAGTTCATAGAACGTAGGTTTAAGATTACAGAAAAAATCTATATCCTATACTGAATTGGGTTGCCTGAAACTATTTAAAAGCTGTAATCTCATTTCAAGGCTCAAATGATCTCTGGATTTATTATTCTCTCTATAGGTAAAAAGAATCCAACTCAATCAGATTCCAACCTGTAACTCCCTCCTGCAATCCGCTATTTTATAACTAGGGTTAGTGAAAGTCAATATTTATCTTCAACAGATAAAATCAACATTTACTTTTAGGTAATTTTTTCAATTTTTATTAATATTTTGAAATACAAATTGGCCAACTTCCGGGTTGTCCGGAACATATATACTATGCAACTCACTGCTGGCAATCCATCATTCCACAGCTAACTATTTCTGGTGTAAATTGTTGCAGGGCTTCACATTCTCACACTGGTTTAAAGCATCACAATCCTGCAGTGAAGAAACCTAGTTATAGGGCAGGCAGCTTTATGTCTGATTTGCACAAGTATATCTCACTCACCTCGAACAGTTAAAGAATAATTCTAGGCAGATTAGAATCATCAAGAAAGGATAAGGAGAACGCTATTCAGTCCATCAAGTTCTGCCAGTTTATTAGATCATCGCAGATCCCAACTGATTTTACCTGTACACTTTTCTATCACTGGGTAATGAGTATTTCTATATAGATAGGAAGTGAGCACACACGTAGGTGATTTGAAGAGATTAATTCAGGCAACCAGTAGTTTTAATAATGGAGAAAAAATAAAACAGAACAGTCTGCCTCTAGCAGCAGCTCTTCTTGGATCATTGAAAAAATGTTACACATTTAATACAGCATCTATCAAATCAAAATATCTCAAAATGCTTCACATAGAATTGCTGTCAGGTATAATGGCTGTTTTTGCAACCAAATACAGCAGCCAAGTGGCATCAATCAAGGTCCCATACAGATCCATAAAGTAAATGACTGATATATCTAGACTTTTGAACGTAACATGTGGTGCATTATTTACAGGGCAGTGATTCAAAAGGATTTCTGGCCATATTTGAGGAAACACACCCTTCCCTTTTCAAATTCTGTTGTGGGATTGTTAAAGACCACCCATCAGAAGGCGGGTACTTCTGATATTGCGGCACTCCCCCCAATGCTGCACTGGAGCATCAACAACAACTACAATGCACACTTATATAGTGCCCTCCACTCAGGGTAGCATCTTAGAGCGCTTAGAGAATATCAACCTAACTGTAAGTCCCAAACTTGGGCTAGTGGTATTGGAATTAGTATGGGCTAACTCAAACCCACAACCTCCTGACCCAAAGGCTGGACACTGGGCCGGATTATACTACATGTAGAACCACTTTATTATGTACGGAGTGAGTGTCTGAGGGAGTGTATCAATGTGTGAGCATGACTGAGGGAGAGTATTAGTGTGTGAGGGTGAGTGAGTGTATGAGGGAGAGTGTAACGGTGTGTGAGGGAGAGTGTGCGAGGGTGAGTGAGTGTATGAGGGAGTGTATCAATGTGTGAGCGTGACTGAGGGAAAGTGTATTAGTGTGTGAGGGTGAGTGAGTGTATGAGGGAGAGTGTATCGGTGTGTGAGCGTGACTGAGGGAGAGTGTATCAGTGCATGAGGGTGAGCAAGTGTATGAGGCAGTGTGTGAGGGAGTGTATGAGGGAGAGTGTGTTTATGAGGGAATGTATCAGTATGTGAGGGAGAGTGTGTATGAGGGAGTGTATCAGTGTGTGAGGGAGAGTGTGTGCGTGCAGGAGAATGTATCAGTGTGTTAGTGGGTGTATGAGGGAATGTATCAGTGTGTCAGGGAGTGTGTGAGGCAAGAGTGTTTGTATGAGGGAGTGTGTGTGAGGGAGAGAGTGAGGGAGTGTGTGAGGGAGAGAGTGAGAGAGAGTGTGTGAGGGAGGGAGTGAGAGTGTGTGAGGGAGAGTGAGGGAGTGAGTGAGTGTGAGGGAGTGTGTGAGGGAGAGAGTGAGTGTGTGAGGGAGTGAGTATGTGAGAGAGTAAGTGAGGGAGAGTGTGAGGGAGGGAGGGAGAGTTTGAGGGAGTGAGTGAGGGAGAGCGTGAGGGAGTGAGTGAGGGAGAGAGTGAGGGAGTGAGTGAGGGAGAGTGAGAAAGAGGGAGAGTGAGGGAGAGTGAGGGAGGGAGAGAATGAGGGAGAGTGTGAGGGAGTGAGTGAGGGAGAGTGAGGAAGAGAGTGAGTGAGGAAGAGTGTGAGGGAGTGAGTGAGTGAGGGAGAGAGAGAGGGAGAGTGTGAGGGAGAGAGTGAGGGAGAGAGTGAGTGAGTGAGGGAGAGAGTGAGTGAGGGAGTGAGTGAGTGAGGGAGTGAGTGAGTGAGGGAGAGTGTGAGTGAGTGAGGGAGAGAGTGAGTGAGTGAGTGAGGGAGAGAGTGAGTGAGTGAGGGAGGGAGTGAGTGAGTGAGTGAGGGAGAGAGTGAGTGAGGGAGTGAGTGAGTGAGGGAGAGAGTATGTGGCGGGTGAGGGAGGCGGGTGGAGAGGGAGCCTGGGCCTAGGCCGGAGACCGGGCTCTCGCCGCCGGCCCCAAGGCGGCCCTGGAACCGCCTCTGTCTCCCCGCGGCGCTGCCGCAGCGGCTTTCACTTACAATCAAAGCCATTTTTTTACATGTATGTACACCCCCCCGGGCCAGGCCAGACCCCGCACCGAGCCTACCTGCCGTTCGGTTGTTGCTCGAACTTTCTGCCCCGGCTCCGGGCCCAGCTCCCGCCCACTGCCCATTAAACCAATCAGCGCGCTCTCTGCCACCATGACGTCATCATATCTCTGATTGACGGCTGAGTCATCCAATAGAGAGAATGGGACTCCGGGCCTCCACACACGACTTACAGGACCAATTACAGCCGAGTCTCGCAGCACTGGTCCCACCCTCTCCTTGACTGACAGCAATCCAGACCAATGAACGCGCGTCTGTCACGAAATGGACAGCTCGAACAGCCAATAGGCTGGCGATGGTGCTAATACTGGTGATTCCCAGTCCAGCTGTGAAGTGGAGTGACTGTGTGCTTTGTGGGCGAACGTGGCAGTAGTCGCACAGCAGCGTTATCCAAACAGTGGCAGCTATCTGGGGGATTGTTGGCCAATAAACTCCATTCTCTTGTCAATAGTGTCTCACAGTGCTACAAGATACACAGTCACTAAACTACTCATCCTGCGTCTTGTGTGACCCTCAACTATTCCTTCTATCCCACATCCCTGCCATGGCCCGCTTTCCCCCACCTCATCGCCCGGCTTCACCACTGTCTCACACCGCATACATGCCTCATACATGCATTCATAACATCGAGGCTTGACTACGCAAACTCCCTGCTTGTTGGCCTTCCCAACTCCTCTCTCCGTAGGCTGTAGATCATCCAGAACTCTGCAGCCCGTGTCCTCTCCCGCACCAGGCTCTGTGAACCTATCACCCCCATCCTCACCCGACCCCACTGGCTTCCCATCACATAGAGGATACAGTTCAAGATCCTGGTCCTCACCTTTAAAGCCCTCGATGGTCTTGCTCCCCCCTACCTCTGCGACCTCCTAATCCCTTACCAACCTGCCCGCTCCCTTTGCTCAGTGGCCTCTGGCCTGCTTCATGTCTCCGCCTCGCCTGCCCCACCATTGGGAGACGAGCCTTCAGCCTCTTTGCCCCCACCCTCTGGAATTCCATCCCTCAGTCCCTGCACCTCGCCCTTCCCTGGCCTCCTTCAAAACCTGTCTCAAGACCCTCCTCTTTGACTGTGCTTTTGATCACTCTCCTTCCCCTACTGCCCTCCACTCTTCCCAATCCCGACCTCCATCTCGGGCCTGAAACATTGACTCCAGCGCCTTGGGCCGTCTTCCAATGGGAAAGGTGCTATACAAATGTAATTTTGTTGTTGTTGTACCCAGTAAAAGCACTACAAGTTGCTACATAGTGTATCACTATATAACAACAACTTGCAGTAAATAGCTCCCTTTACTTTGAGAGGAAGTCCCATAGGCAGCATCTCAGCTGAAATTGCTTCAGTTTATGAACTCAGTGACATTCAATAAATAGTTGAGTGTGTCTGATAACAAACAGCAGCAGGGGCTGCTACTGAGGTTGGTATCTAATCTGTGGATGCCAGATGACGTTCATTATGCACATGGTCTGAAGCCCTTGGTTTGATTACTATGTTTGTAACTCATCCCCAGGTATCTCATGCTTATTCAGCCAGCCAAGGTTACAGCTCCTAGCAAGGGAACTAAACTGCCTTTGACAAAGATTTGATCAAATATTGACTGAGATATGTAAAACGATCTGCAGGGTCATTCGCTGTGTCAGAGTTGCCAGGTGTTCCACAGGAGCTGCCAAGGAGCTTGCTGCATTAATACTTATCATAGTGTTAATAATAAATGGCATTTAATATCGTTCCTCATTGCATCAAACCTGTTTAACATCTCATCTAAACTTCGGCATCTCTGACAATACCTCAGTGGTGTAGTTTCAGCCTACGTTTTGAGTTTAAGTCCTGTGGTGAGCATAGATTAGATACGCAGTATTGCTCTCTCTCTACACTGCCCTATCAAACCTCCCAGGTCAGCTGCAACACAGGTTAGATACCAAGTTAAGCTTACTGTAACATCACACTAAATTCTTATTAGGTAACATGTTTTAAAGCAGTGCTTGAGGAGTGAGTTCAAGGATGGAATCTAGTCTGAGGCACGCACTGCCAGGTCACCAGAGCTTATAATAATAATCCTTGCATTTGATATAGCACCTTATCATGTTTTCGAGACATCTCAAAGCACTTCACAGAATATACTGTAAAGTAAATTGACTCTATATTTTGTGTGGGACGTTTATATGCAATGTCACTGAATAGCTGCAGATTGCAGTTTGCAACTCTCTTGAGTTCATTATATCACAGAATGAAAGGCTCTGGATCACTGCTGCACGCTGTGTCCTATTTATATTGGGTTTCTGACCAGTATTATTACACGTCTGCTGTTGGCTGCCCGGGTACCTGCTCAGGTGAGCCCTACCTGGCCCAAGCCACGCCCTGACTTGGTAACGAGCCCCACTGACTCTGCCTATCACAGTGTGATTGACATGCGAGTCTGGAGGCAGTTTCTCCTGGGGTCCAGTGCTCTCCTCTCAGTGTATCCCTTCTTGGTAACGATGAATTACTGTATTTGGCTTCTGCAAAGCTCAGACAGAACCATTGATCAATAGATGGCGTGTTTGACCACTGCTGAAGTACAATTAATATAGGAACTGTGTTTGGTACCGATTGGGTTATAGAGTAAAGCTTTGCTTGGGCTTGGCTTGCTCAGCTCTTAATCTTTGCTCTGCCGCTTATCTCTCTGCACTTTGCACCCACGAGCACCGAGGCACGTTGTCCTGATAGGATTGGGAGCAAGTCTCGCTGCAGCTGTGAAAGCAGGAGAGAAAGGCGGAGGGGTTTGGGGAGAACTCGCGCATTGTGCACACCCCATCGTGACTCACACCACAATGTGCACACTCAGTGTACACACACACCATCTTGTGCACACTCATTGTGCACACACACCCCTCGCTGATCCAGGCTTCCCCTAGTGTCCTCGGGGATGGTGGGTCAGACCAGGGAGATGTCTGTGTCTGGCCCAGCCCAACACTAGCTGTTACTCCAACTAATACACAAATAGTGACACCATTGAAGCGCAACAACAACTTGTATTTATGTGGCACACTTCACGCGGTGCAGCGTCTCGGAGCGTTCGAGTAGCAGCGAGACTCCAGGCTTACCGAAAGCGCGTGTGGCACTTTCATCCACAAATTCGAATAATATCGTTATTTAACCTGCTTTCTGCGAGGATGGCATCGCGCGGTTATGATGACACTGGTGTGTCTGTGTGAAAGTGTTTCTGTTTGGAAGTTCAGTGGGTTCTTACCAAAGATGGTGAATATACAGTATATAATTCCTGTCGCTTGTACTTCTATTAATGTGAAATGAAGCTCAATATCCCGGGACTGTGAGTGTCGGCGGTTGATGACAGGCTTTAGGACCCGAACAGATCCTGGCAATCTAGTTGGGTAAAAGGTCTGAGAGACACACGGGAGGTGGGAGGGAGGGTATATATATCAGGAAACACAGGAGAAAGTTCAATCAGCGCTTAGTGGGTGTCAGGGAAGCAGAGAACTGAACTGACACTTGCTCTGACTTGCGGACAGTCCAGGGAAAAAGTTATTGAGAACCAGTCACATAGGAGAGTTGGGCAGTTAGACAGTTGAGTGAGTTGGGAAGTCGGCAGATCTCGCCTCCCGCCTGCTGCCCCTTCCCCCTGGGAAGCGCCCCTCGCCGCCTCGGCGCCCCGCACTCTGGATTCCCGCAGTTGCTCGCCATGTTTCGCCGCCTTTAGATATCCTCCCATGGAGCAGGGCACCTTCTACGAGGCTGAGCCGCGCCCCCCGGCCCCCAGCCAACACCAGCAACAGGAGCAACAACAGCCCGTCTATGGCTACCGGGAGCCGAGCGCGGCGCTGGGCGACATCTGTGACAACGAGAACTCCATCGACATCAGCGCCTACATCGACCCGTCGGCGTTTAACGACGAGTTCCTGGCGGATCTGTTCCACAGTAGCCATAAGGCGCAGCCGGACAAGGTGAAGCGAGGCGCGGACTGCCAGCTAGCGGGGGGCCCCGGACCCCAGGGTCACCACCAGGCCTACAGCTGTATGAGCGGCTACATGGAAGCCAAATTGGAGCCAATGTTTGAGAGAAACTCCGGCCTCCGCTCGGTGGTGGTGAAGCAGGAGCCACGGGAGGAGCGGGGCTTCCCCAGGGCGATGCCCGGAGCCAGACACCCACCGCCGCACCAGCCACTACCACCTCACCTGCAATACCAGGTGGCTCACTGCGCGCAGACAGCGGTCCATCTCCAGCCCGGCCACCCCACCCCGCCTCCCACGCCCGTGCCCAGCCCTCACCTCCCCGCCAGCGCGCTCAGACTGCCCCCGGGGGACAGGGACCGGGGCAAAGGCAAGAAATCCGTGGACAAGTCGAGTATGGAGTACCGCCTGCGCCGGGAGCGCAACAACATCGCTGTGAGGAAGAGCCGTGACAAAGCCAAGCAGCGCAACATGGAGACGCAGCACAAGGTGATGGAGTTGGCCAACGATAACGACAGACTGCGGAAGAAGGTGGAGCATCTCAGCCGGGAGCTGGACACCCTCCGCGGCCTCTTCAGGCAACTCCCTGACGGCTCCCTGGTCAAAGCCATGGGCGCCTGTGCCTGAGCCCCAGACCCAGCAACGACTCTCTTTGTAAAGAAAAAAAAATCCAAAAAAAAATGAGTTATAACTTTTTATATGAGAAGCAGAGGCTGTGAGCCGTGTGACAAACTCGCACAACTAACTTTTTCTCTGGAGGGAGAGAGACGCCACATTGTGCAAGAACTCAGCGAACAGCGGCCAAGAGCGGCTCTGGCTCCTGTACCGGGCACCGGGCACCGGGCACCGGGCCGGGGGGAGGCCACCCCCTGACTGTGAACAAGCGGGGGATCAGCCACTGCCAACGCCGACAGCCCGGCACGGCTCGGCACGGCTCAGCTCGGCAGTCGTGCTCACACCTGGCGGGCGCCAGGACCCGGGGAGGAGCAGCGCTCAGTTTGACAGACTGGACAATGTCGCAGACGGACTCTGCAGTAATAATGTTTAGTTTGACACAGCGCCGGATCACGTTGTTGAGACGTCTCAAAGTGCTTCACAGGTTACACTGTAAAGTGTAGTGACTGTGTATTTTGCGGGCGATACTGTGAGCATCATGTGAAGTGTGTTGTGCGTGTTTATATTGTCTGCACAATCGCGCTCGGAGGGTAAAGCCCCAGAGAGGCTGAGCTGCTGTGTTACGCTCAGCTTGTGAAGTCACTGGTCAGTGTTACTCTCAGCTTGTGAAGTCACTGGTCAGTGTTACTCTCAGCTTGTGAAGTCACTGGTTGTTCAGTGTTACTCTGAAGCTTGTGAAGTCACTGGTTGTTGCACACTGTCTGCCTCGGGATACAGTATATAGTTTGGGACATGACATGTCAAGTGACTGCCAGGATGGTGGAAGGCGAACTAGATGGACCTTGGTCTTCTTTCGCCAGCAATTCTTATGTTCTTAATTGTGTGATCTCCATTTTTTTTCTCTCCCTCTTGTTCTGAAACTGGCCAGGCTCACTCCCCACAGACAGCCCCTGTGCTGACCAGCCGGAAGGGGTATACTCTTGCCTTTATTTTATTCCTCCCCCCCCCCCCCCCCCCCCGCACACTCACACAAGCACTCACCTCCCCCTCCCCCACACACACATGCTCACATTCTCCCCACACACACACACTCGCATTCTCCCCAGACACACTCACATTCATTCCCCCACACACTCGCATTCCCCCCCCCCCACACACACTCACATTTCCCCCCCACGGACTCGCATTCCCCCCCACGTACACACACACTTCTCCCCCACACACACACACACAAACACTTCCTCCCACCCCCCACACACAGACACACACAGCTGCTGTGTTATGTATCCAAGGCCTCTGACTGTTCCTGGTTGTGTTCCTGCTCTGGCAGCTGCCGATTTTCAAAGAAACGTTGAATAATTTGTGATTTGTAAAAATATATAAACTTTTTGATGTAATGTTTACTAAATAATTTGATGAAATATTAATAATAAATGGAAACCTGTATTTAACGTGTCTAGTGCATTCTCTGCCACTGCTTTTATCCCACATCACCCACACCTCACCATCCACACACACGCGCATATAATGGAGTTGAACCTCCCCCCACCTCCCCTGGGAACTGAAGCAAGTGTTTCCTGATCTCATTGGAAGGAAACTCTGGCTGAAGCCTGGTAGTTAGCTGAGTGACTGTGAGTGACTGTGAGCAATGTCACACCAGGCATTCTGCTTGTGTGTATGGAATCCTATGGGAATTAGTTTGTTCCATTGGGAGTTTGTCCCATGGGAATGATGACAATAATAATACTTGCAGTTGATATAGCACCTTTGATATGACGTCTCAAAGTGCATCATGGAATATATATACTGTAAAGAGTGAATTGAATATATTTTGTGAGTGAACCGCGATAGCCAATTGCGCACAACACATCGTATCACTTCCAGATCTCTCTTGACAATGAGATGGTGTTGGAATTCCAGTCCTGGATCAGGTTTGAGCTCAGGAAGGTGTGGGCTCTCCTCAGTGAGCGGGAGAGGCACTAAATACAGTATTTCCTGATAACTTGTCAGTCCGAGGGAAAAGGTTTTGCCCACAACTATACAGTCAATTCACTTTACAATATATTCTGTGAAGAGCTTTGAAACGTCTAGAAGCCATGAAAAGCGCAATATCAAATGCAAGGATTATTATTATTAAAAGGGCTCAGTGACAAATTGTCTGGAGTGGTGAGTTAGGCATATGTATGGGTGTGGGGTGGGGGGAAACCGAGCTCAGCGAGATATTCAGCTGTAGCTCGGGGGGGTAGGGGATGCTGTGGAAAATTCCCGGTGGATTTAAGCGGGGGCAAAGTGCAGAGCAGAGGTGCTGTGTGTTTGCTTGCTGACAATGTTTAACCCAACCTGACCTGCCGAGCGAGCGAGCACTGACAATGCTTAGTCAGCAGACGGAGCTCAGCCAGAGATTGGCTCAACATGTACCTCTGCTGCCTGTTACCCCTCGCCCAACTTGCTGATCAGGAGGGTGGTGGGGTTGGGGGCAGGTGGAGACTGAAGGGGGACATTGCTGCCTGAGTCAAAGATTCCACTTCAGAAACATAGAAAGAAAGAATTCATTGATTTATCACATTGAAATGTCCCACAGTGTTTCACAGTAATTACTGACAAGTGTAGTGACTGACTTTTTGAGTGCACTGCAATTTCCCACACACAGCCATAGGGTGAACGGCTAATGATTGTTGGCCAAGTCACTGGGATTGTATCATGGAATCCTCATCATCCACATGAACAGGCAGAGATGAGCTGAGTGAAATGTCTCACCCAAAGGACAGCAGCTCCAACAATACAGCAACCCCCCGAGCTGCAATGGAGGGTTAGACTGGACTGTGAGCTCCCAGGCCTGACACATGGTTTGAACCTGCAATCCAAAGGCCAGTGTCAGTGAGTGAGCCAGAGGCCAGTGTCAGTGAGTGTCTCAGAGGCCAGTGTGTCAGTAAGTGACCCAGAGGCCAGTGTGCTGGTTACTGAACTGGCCGAAGACCTGTTAGTCACCACTGAACCAAAAGGGAGCCCCACACTAGCAGGATGGGATATGGGGGATTACGGGGGATTGGGGTGGGTGAGGAGGATGGGTGAGGTTGCATTGTGAGTTATCGGGGTTTCACTCTCCCCTCCACCCCCACCCCCCCACCATTGCTGAATGGCCAGTGTGGCCTGCCTGGTGACATGAGTTGCATGTGTTACTGGAAAGGGTTTGGCTCTTGCTGTGACTGAGTCAGAAGCTGGGTGTGGGGAAGCTCCCAGGCTCAACCTCACTTACTGAGCACTTTCTCACAAATGGTTTTCAGGAACTGCCAGTGACCCATATGCTGAGCCTGGGCTGCTAACTGCTCGCAAATAATAATAATCCTTGCATTTCATGTCTTTGAGATGTCTCAAAGCACTTCACAGAATATACTGTAAAGTGAATTGACCGTATATTTGTGGGCGAAATGCGGCAGCCAATTGCATACCGCAGTGGCCCACAAACATTCGTCGATTGACTTGACCAATTTATTATTGTTTTTTTTCTTGAGAGATTATTATCAGGCATGTGGAGTAAGGAAACTTGACCAAGGTTTCGCTCTGCCTTAACACTTAGAAAGAAATGAAAGGCAAACCCTTGACACCCAAGAGAAATCCTGAAGATTTCCCACTCTCACCCTCAGTCGCACTTAACCCTTACATTATTACAATCACTAGCCGTTCACCCTATGGGTGTGTGTGGGAAAGTGCAGGGCAAGGAGATGGTGAGAGAGACTGAGAACAGTGATGGGGAGAGAGAGATAGCACAGCATTGGAGAGAGAGAGGTAATGAGAAGAGAGAGCGCGAGCAATGAGGTAAGATGAAGGAGGTGATGTGGAGGGAGAGAGTGAGCAATGAGATGTAAGGGAGGGAAGTGATGAGGAGGGATGGAGGGAGGGAGAGGGGGGGAGGGGGCAAGGTGGAGGGATTGAGGGGGAGAGAGGGGGGAAGAGAGAGGGAGGGAGGGAGAAGAGAGGTGATGGGAGAGAGGAAGTGAGGTTGCCTGGGTTTGGGTAAGAGTACCAGAGAACAGGAATGTGGGCGGCTGGTGGATAAAGTAAAGAAGATGTGAATCTGGTGAAGTTTGGGCAGTAATGATGCCGCTTACCAGTAAGTGGTTAGAATTACTTGTTTAAAGAAAGTCCATTTCCTCATAAACATCCAATTGGTGCAACACTGCTGAGGAATTGGGACAGCGATTATCACAATAAGCAGCAATAAACTGGAGCTGTCCCACTGCAGGAACCAGCGCCTATCATTGCCCATCTCAGTCCCAATCCTCACAGAATAAATCTGGCCCTGACACTGACACTGACGGGCCAGTGCCTGTGATCTGAGGTTATCTTAACCTCTTCCCATCCATCCCTCATCGCATCCGAGCCCCGTGCAGGGTGACTTATATATAGAATAGAGAGTACCTGTAAGTGATAGATCCTCAGGAAAGTTAACAGATGTCCTGTGAGTCCTGAGCTACACTGTGGAGTCCTGTAGCTCAGTGGTTGGAGCACTCACCTTGCAAGTGAGAGATCTGAGTTTGATTCCCGGCCAGGGCGAAACCAGGTTTCCTTATTCCACACGCCTGATAATAATTCCTCAAGAAAAAAAAGAATAATAAATTGGTCACTTCAATCCACGACTGTTTGTGGAACACTGCTGTGTGCAATTGGCTGCCACAATTTGCCCACAAATATACAGTCAATTCACTTTACAGTGTATTCCGTGAAGCACTTTGAGAGGTCTAGAAGACGTAAGAAGCGTTATATCAAATGCAAGGATAATTATTATTTATTATTAGAATGTTAGTAATTTAATGAATAAGGACCTTTCACTTGGCTTATTAAATTAATGCCCAGTGTATTGCTATGTGGTGTCTCAATGGATTTGAATGAGTGAAGGCTGTTCTCAGGCCAGTTGTTAATCACTCAGTGATGAAGCTGCTGGCAGACTGCGAGAGGTTTGTGCTCAACAGATCTGGGGAGGACGGAGACCAGCACTGATAACCCAAAGCCAGGCAGCAAGTGTATTCAGCCTGTGGATGAGTTGTTTTGGAAAGCGTGTAAAGCAGCCTGTGCCGTGGCTCCAGCCACACTCTCTCCAAAACAACTCATCCACATGCTCAATACACCTGATCAACTTCACTTAAGACTCAATAAAACCTCATCCCCTGGTCCCAGCCTCAGAGACAAACTCTCCGAAGGGTAGCCTTGACACCAGGCGGAGAGTGGGGGGTAGGGGAGTAGGGGGTGTGAAGCCTCCACACCCCAACACAAGAAAGAGGAAGTCTTGAAGGTCACGTTATGTTGTGAAAGAGGCAGAGCGGGATTGGCAGCTAACAACATGGAAGCGTAGTAAACACAGAGCAGGAGTGAAGTGAAACCCAGGCCACTTGAGCTGAGAGGAACTTGGAAAGAAACAAGAGGAGCAAAACAATGTAAAGGCAGATTGACTCTCGCCCAGGAGGATCCCCCCATTCACACAGGAGGAGTGAAAACTCTAAATTCCACCTGCGTTTGTTTTTTTTCTTAACAAGAAACGATTCCAAACTGAGAGGGAATTAGGAATGTTCCATCATTCCGAGCTGATTCTGTAAGATCTTCAATGTGAGGAGCTGAGCTACGTCCTGGCTGTGAGCCAGACTGCCAGCACTCGCCTCGGGCTCCCCACTCGTCAGGCCAGGCCACGGTTCCTGTGGTTAACAGTTTGTAATAAGCCGCAGAGTTTCCCAATATCAACAGTTAAATAAAACTTCACACATTGTACTTTCAGTCACCAGAATAAGTTCAGCATTCAGTTCCTTTACCGTTTACCCTGATACTCCTCCCATTCTCCCTCTCCCATTCCCACACCCTCATTCCTTCTCCCACACCCTCACTCCCTCTCTCCAATTCCCTGATTCCCTCTCACCAACAACCTCACTCTCTCTCTCCCACACCCTCACTCCCACTCTCCCATGAGGAGTGTGTTGGGACAGTCTAGTTGCGAAAGTAACAAAGGAGTGAACAAGGGTTTGGGTAGGGTGAAAGAGCGGCAATGAGGTGGAGAAAAGCAGTCGTGAACAGAGACTGTGTGTGAAGGAGGAGGGAGAGCTGAGGATCGACCTGGTTGCTGGTTTGGGAGAGAGATCGGGGAGGTTTGGGAGGTCAGAGCTTTAGGTGAGGAGCCATTGGTGATGGCCACAGAGGATGGCTTCAGTTTGGGTTGGGGCTGATTGATTGGGTTTGGTGTTGGGTTGGGGGCTGATTGGTTGGGTTGGGGTTGGGTTGGCTGTGAGGGTAGTCTGATAGTTGTTGGACGGTCGGGTATATTCATGATGTTGAACTGAAAGTTACATTGTGGCTTTGTAACTTCCTTCCTCCTTCCAATCCAAAATTTATAGCCTTGTCCAGCTTCAGGAGCAAATTCTACGTTGGTGACATGAATTTCCATTTGTATTAAATGGCTCCAGCCAGTCATTCAGGGTCAGTGGCCCTGAGTTCACTCTCAGTGTCAGGCTACCACCAGCAGCAAATCATATATGTACATATGATTCATGTGGAGTCTATATAGTGTCCAGAGTGAGCGGCAGAGCAGAAGAATGTTATCCCCAGTGTTTAAGGGATTAGCCATGAGCAATGATGAGATAAAATGGGACTTTCATCAGAGGATAAAAGGATTCTCAGAGAGAGAATCCTGAAAAGGATGTGAGAGAGGTTTATGAGAGACTAAATGGGATTGAAAAGGAAACCCCAGATTGTAAATGAGATCTCCTTGGATATGAACTGGCTCCAAGGTGACATGTTTGACAACGGAATGTCAGAATCGGGCCAGCCCTCATAGCAGTCTCGGTAGTCCAGTTCCTTAGCCAGGCGGATCCGCAGTATTCTAGGGCACTGCTGATGACAGCACAGTCAGCCTGGCTCATTGGCAGGATTTGGAAGGGCAGATCAGTTACTGGGGGTAGGGAATCATCCCACTCAACTCCTGTTAACCCTGCAAGCTAAATCAGGTAGGGTACGATAGTCCTAGCTGGATAAGCAATGGGAAATCTTGCCAGAGAGTGATATCAATGGCAAACTATGTGGCTTTAGCTAGTTGTACTCCAGCAGTTACCCCAACACACACTCTGGGGTCCCCAAGCCTTGGCTCTGGCCAAACTGCGCCTAATGCCTTTTGAAATTAGGTAAACAGGATGCATTGCTTCAAGAAGAGGGCGTGCATTCCATTCCAATAGTCTATCTCTAGGATTTCCATGTGTAGGTGGGATGCATGGAATTCTTAGTTTGGTTTGGAGACTCTTAAACATGGTGATTGGTTTCTGCATGTTTCAGACACCTGGCTAACCAAAAACGTCCCAGATTAACACTTCCAGGTATGCCAAAATAGACACAATGATACACACACATACACCGACACACACAGTGACATATACACACACAGGCACAATGACGCACATATACACAGACACACACAATGACACAATGCCCCTCTCACAAAACGACATAATTGCATACTAGCTTAACCGTTGCTGAGATGTGTGACTTAACTCTGACAATTGTCTCTGCTGTTTATGGTTTCACACTTGTGACATTTGGTGTTTGATATTTGCCATTTGGAGTTTGGTGTTTTCTGGTGTTTTAACGCCTGGTATTTGGGAGGATTCTAGACTCATTCACTGCCTCAGTGCCAACACTAATCATCTGGTCCTGACCTCTCACCACTTTCACCTGCTTATGTCCTGTACAGTCACACAATAATACGTTAATATGTATAACACAGTCACAAGCTCACTGCAGGAGCCGGTGAGGGAGGGGAGCAGACAGACAGAGAGCAGCTCAGGACAGGTAGATTGTGTTAGCAAACCCCAGAGGGAATGACACTTCTTCCCTTAGAAGCAGGAAAGGCCACATAGACTGTGTGACCTTTCTTGGTCCAGGACCAGGTGTAAAATCTGATCTCTGTCAGTCAGCCAGACATCTCCATCATGTTACTTTGTGTGTGTGGGCAGGGGGTGCGGCTCTCTGTGCAGGGGCTCTCTGTGTGGGGGGGGGGCTCTCTGTGGGGGGGCTCTCTGTGCAGGGGCTCTCTGTGTGGGGGGGGCTCTCCGTGGGGAGGTCTCTGTGGGGGGGGCTCTCTGTGGGGGGTCTCTCTGTGTGGAGGGTGCTCTCTGTGGGGGGGGCTCTCTGTGAGGGGGGGGCTCTGTGCGGGGGTTCTCTGTGGGGGGGGCTCTGTGGGGGGGGCTCTGTGGGGGAGCTCTCTGTGTGGGGGGGGGCGGGCTCTCTGTGGATGGGGTGGCTCTGTGTGGGGTTTCTCTGTGCGGGGTCTCTCTGTGTGGGGGGCTCACTGTGTGGGGGGGCTCTGTGCAGAGGTTCTCTGTGGGGGTGGCTCTCTGTGTGGGGGAGGCTGTGCGGGGGTTCTCTGTGGGGGGGGCTCTCTGTGTGTGGGGGGGGGAGCTCTGTGGGAGCAGCTGCTCTCGTGTTGCTGTGGTTGGTAACTGTGAGCCAGAGCCAGGCTCGAGGAACTGGCTGCCTTGTGATAAGGTTGAAGTGCCGTCGTCACTGATCCTATCACTGTGCACAGCTGGGGTGGGCAGGAAGCCCTGTGGGTGATTGACAGCAGCTCCGTGCTCGCTGTGTGTGCATGTGTGTGTGGGGGGGTGGGAGGAGGAGGGGGTGGTGGGGAAGGTGGGAGGCAGAGAGGGGGAGGTTTGTGTGGGGGGTGGGGGGGATTGAGGTTCAAGGGTTATGGATTTGCTCTGGTGGTTTTTTAGGCCTATCTCTCCATGTGTCAGCCGGGGGGGGGGATGCTATCGGGGTTGGTGTGTTGGGGTCTCAGCCTGGCTGAGAGTAACTGGTCACGTGGTGCACGGCCCCTCGGTTGGGTCCCCTGAGGCAGTAGCCGGGACAGGACACCCAGACTAACAGCAACAACTTACATTTACATAGCGAGCTGCACACAGAATAGCACCTTGGAGCGGTACACAGTGGTGAGGTTTGGACTTGGAGTACATCCTGAGCACATCCTTGCCAGGCTTCACTGACTCCCTATTTGCCCTGTGTATCCACTTTAACAGTTGATTCTAAACACTGCCACTTCCTTGCCCCCATCTCCCTCTGAGGCCTGTGGCCGGGGTCAGAGACCCCATCACGGAGTCTAGTCTCACTCTGGCTCAGGGTGAGACAGGGTGTGATAGGCTGCAGAGAGAACTAAATGTACATTTGACTTCCTGTTCTGTGTGAGCATAGAGCACCCCCCCCCCACCCCCCACCACCCCTGGCACATTCACTCCCCCCACCCCCCTCCCCGTGCTCTTGTGTAATTGTTTTTACTGAAGAAACCACAGATGGAGTCACTTCACGGAAGGGCTGATGGCTGGCGAGCGTGTGTACCTCACACAAAGGAGAAATCCGGAGATTACTTCAGTTCCAACACAGTCCAATAACGGCAGCTTCTCTCTCTCCATCTCACAGTCCAGGCTGCTGCTCCAGCACAGAGTTGGGGAGAGAGAGCGCCGCACTGTCAAAGACATTGTACTTCGGATAATAATCAGTCTGAACCTATTCAGTGAATGTTAAAGGTCCTGTAAACCTGTTTAAAAAGAGCAGGAAGTTTCTCTCTCCCCGTGTTCTGAACAACAATCCTCCTGATAAGCTGATCATTCAACAATAACAACAACTTGCATTTACACAGCGTCTCTCACGCAGGGTAGAGTCACAAAGTGCTTACAGGATTTACTGTAAAGTGTAGTGACTGTGTATTTGTAGGTCGGCAAACACAACAGCCAATTTGTGCACAGCAACATCCCATAAACATTCATATGATGAATAACCAATTTTATTTGGGAGATTGTGGGCCAGGATACTGAGGAAACTCCTCTTTTCGAATAGTAAAACAGGATCTTTAACATCCGTCTGAACAGGTACAGACAAGGCCTTGGTTTAACATCACAGCCGATGGATGGCACCTCTGACAAAGCTATGTTTCCCGCAGGACTGAGCTGGAGCTCAGAATCCCCACAGCTTCTGACTGACAGACAGCAGAGCACCACCCACTGAGCTGGGCTGACACCTCAGGTTTGACATTTGATGAACAAAAATGAACAATAACAACACTCATTCCTGAAGGGTTTGCTCACTCAATGCTTGAGGGGTTTGTACACTCATTGCCAGAGGGGTTTGTACACTCATTCCTGGAGGTATTTGCACACTGAATTAAAACAGTGCAGTCACAAAGGACACTGTTGTGTCAGCTAGTGTGTCAGTCACACTGTGCTCACACTGTTACGCTAATAAGGAGTTGTGTGATGGGGGGGGCGGCGGTTGACACGAGCCTGTGACAGTGTGAGCGGGGAGCTGAACACATCACATTAATACTAATACTGCTGCCTGACATGTGGGGGGAGGGGGACAGACAGACAGACAGGCAGACGACGACACACATAGATTGTAAGAGGCGATAAGGCAGGTAGCGAGAGCAGCGGTTACATAAGCAGAGACATCCTCTGCTGTCAGGCTGCTGCCGTGGGCAGCCACACTGACCAGACGTTGGTGTGGGGCTGTGTGTGAGGCGGGGATCAGAGATAAACACACACACTTCCCCTTCCTCACATCACCTTTCCCCCAGGCCAGCCTCACGCCGGCCGTTAGTGTTTTACACACGACCGCAGGCCCGGGGGGTGGGGGCTGACCACAGATCAGTGTTTAGCATCAGGAGATAAGATAAAGTCACAGTTACATCTGTGCCTGTTAGCGTGTGGGGCGGCTCAGGCTGGAAAATCACAGTGACGGAGATCTCCCTCCCTCACAGGACAGGCTCCTGATCCATCCTGTCTGTCCTCCCTCCACTCAACCTTTAACTTACCTCATTCAAATCCCAGAGTAAAACTGTGTGTTCGGGTTAAGGTTAAAGACACAGTAAAGCTCCCTCTACACTGTGTACACACTCCCAGGTCAGGGTTAGAGACACAGTAAAGCTCCTCTACACTGTGCGTCCACACTCCCAGGTCAGGGTTACAGACACAGTAAAGCTCCTTCTACACTGTGCGTCCACACTCCCAGGTCAGGGTTAGAGACACAGTAAAGCTCCCTCTACACTGTGTGTCCATACTCATATTCCAGGGTTAGACACATTAAAGCTCCCTCTATACTGTCCAGCCACACTCCTAGGTCAATGACAGAATGGGTTAGATATTTCTCTAATGCCTAATATAATAGTTACTGATCAGCTGTCAATGGGATGCTTCACACATTAACTTCCTCAATATCCTCCAGTAGATGAGTTCAACCCTCTCTGCGCTTAACGCCCTGTCATATTCAGGCCAGTGGACAGACACAATTCTAATTCTGTTTTTGATATTTACGTTAGACTCTGATGCCTTGGTTTAAGTGGGTGTAAAGAGACATCTGCCATTGCTGTTTGTCTTTCCCCTGTTGTCCTGCTATTATTCCCCCTCAATCCAGGTTTATGCTCCTATCCCGATGGATTGGCTGTGTCTCTTTGTAGACGGGGTGGTCCTGGGGCAAATTCTCTACCTCGTTCGCTTCATTTCTGATCAGCGATATTGTGTGAAGTGCCTCGAGATGAAACATTTATTTTACCTAAATGCAAGTTATTATTAATATCTCAATGGACCAAATGCCACATAATAATAATCTTTCCATTTCATCCAGCGCTAAAACACCAACATTCTCAAACCTCTTCACAGGGAATTGTTCTCGTGTGTATTTGTATTTGTGTACGTGTATTTGTATATTTGTGTATATGTGTACTTGTATATATGTGAATGTGTGTATATGTGAATGTGTGTATATATGAATGTGTGTATGTGTGTATATGTGTATTTGTGCTTATGTGTATAGGTGTATTTGTGTATAGGTGTATTTGTGGATATGTGTATTTGTGTATAGGTGTATTTGTGGATATGTGTATAGGTGTATTTGTGGATATGTGTATTTGTTTATAGGTGTACAGGTGTATTTGTGTATGTGTGTATAGGTGTATTTGTGGATATGTGTATAGGTGTATTTGTGGACATGTCTATAGGTGTATTTGTGGATATGTGTATTTGTGTATATGTGTATTTGTGTATAGATGTATATGGGTATAGGTGTATTTGTAAGGAAACGCAGCAGCCAATTACTGCACAATGAAGTGCTGCACACAGCCATGAGGTGAAGGACTGATCAATCAGGCAGGTCACTGGCAGAGAGAAACTGGCTTCTCTTTTCCAATCTGAACAGGCAGACGGTACCTCTATCAATGCAGCGCTCCCTCCAGCACTGTGCTGGACAGCTGTTTAGAGTGTGAAGCTGTTAAGCTTCTGAACAGTTGAAAATCACTGACTATTTTTAGGAACAAGAAGAACAAAAGCGAGCGGGAAATATCACATTTAGATACAACGTGTGAGTGATCTCTCTTCACTTTTGCTCATTTCAGTCAAAATCTTTATAACAATAATTCTTGCATTTGATATAGCGCCTTATCAAATCTTCGAGACCTCTCAAAGTGCTTCACAGGATATACGCTAAAGTGTATTGACTGTATTTTGTGGGCGAAAATGTTGTGGTCACGCTCTGTAATCCCCAAACATCCTTGAAACAGAGCGAGAGCTGACATTAGCATTGAGTCCTTCACCGCCATGTGCCCCCGGACCACACACTACAGCCCTGATACAGGCTCAGGGATAGAGCCAGGCTGGCGGTCCCACATCTGAGTCAGGCTCAGCGTAAGGATCAGTGTTTGGGTCAGTGTCAGGGTCAGTGTTAGGGTCAGTGTCACTGTCAGTGTCAGGATGGCTGGGTTGGAGTTGCGGGAGCTGTCACTGAGACTGTGTGTGAGGGCAGAACGTTTGAGCAGTTGGAGAATCAGCCACTTTCTTTTCCTCTTTTCTCACAAACTGTTCCTTGTGTCTGTCTCCAGAGGCCGTGGAGAGGTTCACACCGAGTGAGAGGTTTACACCGAGCGAGTGGTGACTCATTGTGTTTCTACCAGATTCCTGGCAGTCACTGGGCTCCTGATAGACACGCACACAGACACCACACAGACAGACGTACACACACAGGAGGCTCACACCATCCTGTGTTCTCTTTCCCTCCCTTTCCCTCCATGTCACACTCCCGGTAGAGTTACCATCTTATTGCACAAACCTCACTGAACATTTTGCAAACTCTGCCAGTTAGTGAGCCTCCTGGTGGGCTGGGAAATGAAGTCACATTTCCCCATTGCTGCTGCTGCTGTGGGCTGTGGCCATCCCCCACCACACACACACACACACACACACAAGGCAGCCCCCAGCCTGCAGGCACTCAACAGCAGCAAGCCCCTCAGCTGCTAACCACAGCCACGCTGACGAACCGCCTCAGTTTCAGCCCCAAGAAATGCCTTTGATGCCTCACACTGGACACGACTCACTGTATATAGACACATGATCGCTTCAAGACTCATAATAATAATCCTTGCATTTCATATAGTCCTTATCACATCGTTGAGAAGTCAAAGCACTTCACTGGATATACCGTAAAGTGTGGTGACTGTGTATTTTGTGGGTGAAACATAATAACAGAGAGACCACAGCCACCACCACCCACCCACACACACCATCCAGGGCCTATAGGATGTCCAACATGGGGGTTGTTTTAAGCAGGTATTGTTTTGGGGAGTTGGGTAAATGATAGTTAGTCTGACTCTCAGTATCCTTTTCCCTCTCTTGGTAACAACATCTCCCCAATGTCCTGGCTCTAACCCATGCTGTCGCTGTCGGGAGTGTGGACGCACAGTGTAGAAGGAGCTTTACTGTGTCTGTAACCCTGACCTGGGAGTGTGGACGCACAGTGTATAGGGAACTTTACTGTGTCTCTAACCCTGACCTGGGAGTGTGGACGCACAGTGTAGAGGGAGCTTTACTGTGTCTCTAACCCTGACCTGGGAGTGTGGACACAGTGCAGAGGGAGCTTTACTGTGTCTGTAACCCTGACCTGGGAGTGTGGACGCACAGTGTGGAGGGAGCTTTACTGTGTCTCTAACCCTGACCTGGGAGTGTGGACGCATCGTGTAGAAGGAGCTTTACTGTGTCTCTAACCCGCACTGAATAGCATGTGTCCTCTCTACACAGCACATTCACTGGGTAAGTGTCCAGCTATTTTCTCAGGAATATCTGCTTCAGTTGTGAAGCTGAGAACCTGGTGTCGATCATTGTAAAGTTCCAGAATAGCTGGTCACAAGTAGATCAATGCAGATTAACAGATTAGTTTGTTTTGGGCAGGGCGTGGTGCTTTGTGTCTGGAGCGAGGAGTGAGCCTAACTTCCCCACACAGACCAGAGTGACACAGCCCTGAATCACGGCCATGGAATCCTGGCCAGAACCTGCTCATTGGGGTTGGGGTCTTTTTGTTTCTCCTGGGGACACAAATTATATTTGTCTTTCATGTCAGGAGCACATCACTGTTGTGCATTACATAATGATCCAGGAAAACAAAATCAGGCAAATGAGTCTAAGATGCTTGCTACGTGAAAGGCGCTATAGAAATATAACTTTGTTGTTGTTGATGTTGGCTGTGAGCAAGGGCAAGTGTGTATGTGTGTGTCAGTGTGTATGTGTGTCATTGAGTGAGTGTGTGAGCAAGTGTGTGGGTGTGTGTTTCAGTGAGTGTGAGGTGATGGTGAGGTTGTGTGAAACCAGCGAGGTCTGTGCTGAATCACGTCTGTGTGACTGTCCGCAGCATCGGCAGCAAATTACCGGCAACAAATGGTCAGACAGACTGAGGCCAAAGGGAACTGAGAAAAGTCTGAGAGAGGAGAAGGGCAATCAGGATCAGGACACAGAGTTGGGGGGAAGGGAGGGCTCCCTGTTATGGCATTTGCCCCCACACCCCCCCACCCGCCGCTCGCATCTGAGGAGATTCTGCTTATTGTCAGCGTTCTACTCAACTGTCTGCATTTTGCGTACTTTTCTGTATTGTGTATGTATTGTATCTACAAGCGCTTCAAGGGTGCTATACACATGCAAGTTGTGTTGTGTGTGTGTGTATTGTATGTGTGTGTATATACACACATTATACACACCTACGGTCTGCGCCTACGATCACCTTCCCCCTCCTCCTTGGCTCACTCTCGGGCTCCGCCATTGTTAAGCGCTTTGAGACGCCTCCCGGCATGGAGGGCGCCATATAAATGCAAGTTGTTGTTGTTATAGTGTGTGTGTGTAGGGTGTGTGTATAGCATGTGTTGTGTGTGTGTATAGTGTGTGTGTATATGTGTGTGTGTATTGTGTGTATATGTGTGTGTGTATTGTGTGTATAGTGTGTGTGCATATAGTGTATGTGTGTATTGTGTGTGTATGTAGTGTGTGTGTATTGTGTGTACATATAGTGTGTGGGTGTATTGTGTTGTATGTAGTGTGTGTATTGTGTGTGTGCATATAGTGTGTGCGTGTATAGTGTGTGCGCATATAGTGGGTGTGTGTATTGGGTGTGCATATAGTGTGTGTTTTGTGTGTGTGCATAGTGTGTGTGTGTATTGTATGCGTATGTAGTGTGTGTGTATTGTGTGTATAGTGTGTGTGCATATAGTGTGTGTGTGTGTATTGTTTGAGGGAACCATTCAGGTCTGGGTGCTGAGCAGACTTTCTGGAGTCAATGTGGATAATTGTGGCAGACTTGCCGCCCACGCTGTGTGTCAGGCTCAATCGGCGCCGGAGGCTGGGAGTGAAGCTTCTGTGACCACAGGACCAGTTCCGTGTCTGTCAGAGCCAGTGTCTGTGACAGCTCCACACGGGGACGTGACTCAGATGTGAATGAATGTGCTGAGTGACACCCGCCCAGGTCTGTAACCACAACAAATCCCAGCTCGTGATCACCTCCACAATGTCCGTCCACACTCCCAGCTCAGGGTTAAGAGACACAATAAAGCTCCCTCTACACTATGCCACTGACAGCCCGTGCTGTTGTGTGAGGTGTCTCTCGTCTTATTGACCGCCAGCTAAACGTCAATTCAGTGTCCACTATTCTCATTCCTTGCCCTGTGGCGAGAGAATGTTCTGGAGAAGGTGTGACGGTGCTGTTCAGGGTGAGCGGAGGTGTGTGACGAGCAGGACAGAGTGGGGAGAGGAGTTGTATGTGTTGGGCTGGATAGTCCAAGGTCCTTTAGCTCAGTGGTTAGAGCACTCGCTTTGCAAGTGAGAGACCTGAGTTCAAATCCAGGCAGAGGGCGAAACCTTGGGCAAGTTTCCTTACTCCACACAGAGCCTAATAATAATCCCTCCAAAACCCAAAACAATAATAAATTGGTCATTTTCAATCCATGACTGTTTGTGGGACATTGCTGTGTGCAATTGGCTGCCGCGTTCACCGACAAATATACAGTCAATTCACTTTACAGAGTGTTCTGTGAAGCGCTTTGAGACATCAAGAAGATGTGATAAGGCTCTGTATCAAATGCAAGGATTATTATTATAGGGTGGGGGAAGGGGAATTGGCTGTGTGTCGGGCTGGACAGGGTGGGGGGAGGGGAGGTGTGTGTGTGTCGGGTTGGATAGGGTGGGGGGAGTGGAGATGTCTGTGTGTGTCGGGTGTGTGGTTGCTCAGGGGGCACGGTCCCAATGCCGCGTGGGAACAGAATGTGCTGTAGTTTTTCCTGCTTCTTGAAAGGACATAAAGGTTAATGACAGACGCTGTAGCTGCGAGTGTTTATTGTGAGGGTCCAGGGGGGCAGCTTGATGCCTGCCCTCGGCTCTGGCCCAGGCTCGGGCAGGAGGCTCAGGCAATGTGTTAGCAGAGGAGCTTGGAGAGCAGTCAGTAAGCTGACACCACATCCCCGAGAGCGGCATGCCAGCTGCTCTAGGTGTGTTTGTGGTTTTTAGAATCTTATTAAAATGTTCATTAACTTTCAGGGACGTAAACAACAATAACTCTCCCAGCCCGGCCACCAGGAGCCAACTCAGCACAGCCACACAGTGAGGTCACAGAGCCACGGCTGATCAGCCAGTCGCTAGCTGCCGGCTCCCGCCCGGAGTACTGGGAAAACCATGGCTGAGGCACTGAGCGAGGCCTCGTGACTGTTAACACTAACCTGTGCCGGGACTGTTTGACCTTGACCTGGGCCAATGATGAGGACTCCGGCTCCCAGGTACTGGCTCTATGTGACTGGGTTGAAGCTCGATCCCAACACCTGCCGACAGGAAGAGATTAACTGTGAAAAACGTGAATGTTACAGGGGCCGGTGATGCCTCCCCTGAATTGTGATGTGACGGGGGTCCTGGGTCCCGGGTACAGGGACGGGATCCCCTCTGTGTTAACAAAGCCCTGGCCAACCTGCGCCTAAGACTCTCTAGAATTGGTTAGCAGGGTGCATCTCTCCTGGGACACACCTCACATTCCATTCCAAACATGGTGAAATCTCCATGTGTAGATACAGAGTACAACTCTCAGTCTGCTTTCGAGGCTCTCTTAAGGTGATGGTCACACAGCTCACTGATCCTCTGGCAGACAGCTCTCCTAACCCCGAGGGTACAGGTTCAGGGCGCAAATGGCACTGGCTGTGATTGGAATAAGTGCAGCTCAGGATGAGATAAGCTGTATGTCTGGAACTCAGGCTCCCTCCATCTCACAGTATTTACACAGCAACACTTTCTACCCTTCCAGTGTTTTATCACAGACAGTGCTTTAGACAGCTGAGTGACCTGGGAATATGGACGCACAGTGTAGAGGGAGCTTTACTGTGTCTATAATTCCTTATTTTCAGGAGTAAATAAAAGTGTGAAGTTGTGAGTGTGATTACGATCCGCTGTGGGGTGGGAGAGTGTGAGATAACGCTGCCATCCTGGCTGACAAACAGCAGGTTTCACACGTGCCGTGGGGTGAGCGGGCGGTGCTGTTACTGAGCCGGGAAACTCTCCACCACAGACCCCAAAGCTTCTCTTCCTCTTGTGGGATGCGGTGTCAGGTCGGCAGGTTTGTGTCGAGACAGCAGCTTCCAGCGGCCACACTGGAAGGAGCTGACAGCAGCACAATCCTAGTCACACACTCACACTCTCACACACACACTCACACAGCAAAGCCGCCTCCCAGGCACAGTCACTGCGCAGCTTCACGGCTCCCTGCAACAGCAACTTGCATATATATTGCCCAGAGCAGGAGCGGGCATGCTCACTCATGCTAGCAGTGCCCTGCCTCCTGCCAACCCTGCCCTGCCTCCTGCCAACCGTGCCCTGCCTCCTGCCAACCGTGCCTCCTGCCAACCGTGCCTCCTGCCAACCCTGCCCTGCCTTCTACCAACCCTGCCCTGCCTCCCCTGCCCTGCCTCCTGCCAACCCTGCCCTGCCTCCCCTGCACTGCCTCCCCTGCCCTGCCTCCCCTGCCCCCTGCCTCCCCTGCCCTGCCCCTGCCCTGCCTCCCTGCCCTGCCTCCCCTGCCCTGCCTCCCCTGCCCTGCCCCCTGCCCTGCCTCCCCTGCCCTGCCCTGCCCCCTGCCCTGCCCCCTGCCCTGCCTCCCCTGCCCTGCCTCCCTGCCCTGCCCCCTGCCCTGCCTCCCCTGCCCCCTGCCCCCTGCCCTGCCTCCTGCCGTGTATGTGAGTCAGGCCATAAGCAAACCTGCATCATTCCCCGCGTGTGGCCGGTGCCATCCAGTGGTTGAACACAGTATTGCAAATGACTAAAGTAAATGTGGGAGAATCACTGAGATGTGTGTGTGTGTGTGTGGGAGGTGGGAGGGGAAGTCTGTGTGGGGGGAAGTGTGTGTGTGTGGGAGTGGAGTGTGTGGCGGGGAGTGTGTGTATGTTGGGGGGCTGTGTGTGCCTGGGGGATGTGTGTTTGTGTGTGGGGGTGGGGGTGTTTTTGGGGGGCGGAGTGTGTGTGGGGCGAGTGGAGTGTGTGGGTGTGTGTGGAGGGAGTGTGTGTGGGGGGAGTCTGTGTGGTTGGTGAATGGAGTGTGTCGGTATGTGTCCTGTAGCTCAGTGGTTTGAGCACTTGCCTCACAAGCGAGAGAACTGGGTTCGATTCCTGGCAGTTCAGGGCGAAACCTTGGGCAAGTTTCCTGACTCCACACGCCTGATAATAATCCCTCAAGAAAAAAAACAATAATAAATTGGTCACTTCAATCCACAACTGTTTGTGGGACACTGCTGTGTGCAATTGGCTGCCGCATTTTGCCCACAAAAATGCAGTCAATTCACTTTACAGTACATTCTGTGAAGCGATTTGAGACATCTCGAAGATGTGAAAAGCGCTATATCAAATTCAAGGATTATTATTATTATGTGTGTGGGTGGGGGGGAAAGTGTGTGTGTGGATGTGGGGGGGGGGGTTGCACTGTGTGTGTGTGTGGGGGGTGGGGGGAGTGTATTATGTGGGTGTGTGGGGGGGGGGGGGAGTGGAGTGTGTGGGTGTGTTGTGTGTGTGGCTGATGGCTCCTTACTGAGTTATTTTTTCCCCTCCCACAGGATCCCCAGGCCACAGTCACAGCGAGGGGGAGCGAGGAGTCAAGGTGACAGAGAGACACTGGACTCAGCAGCCTGAGCAGCCGGTTGCTAAGCCTCTCACTGCTTCCCCACAAGAACGTTGGCTTTTCCGCTCGTGGGCGGGTCTCCATTGAGCACGATACAAACTCTGCCCATTTACTCTTTGTATGGACCACATTGTTCCTGTCCTCACACATACAGCCCAGGGCAGCCAGTGTAACACAGCCCAGCACAGCGCACACCAACACAGCCCAATGCAGCACCTATGGAGAGAGAGAGTGAGCTAACATTTCAGGTCGATGCTGCCTGACCTGCTGAATGCTCCCAGCAACTTCTGAGGCTATATCTGGTGAAACACCTTGTTCGGGTTTCCATTATAGTTATACCTATTGTCTCAGTGCTCAGGGCTTCCTGGCTTACACAAACCTGAGAAACCCCAATACACAAAATACTCCATCTATCTACAAATGTTCATCCTCTCACCTGGGTTTACCTTTCCCACTTTAGCAAATTGCTCCCAGGCTTTGGTCCCACACGGTCCTCACAAATCACAAACAATGGTCTACATCCAAGCTCCAGGACGCTACCCCAAGTGAAGGGCACTATATAAATGCAAGTTGTTGTTGTTAATACATTCACCAAGTGTTTAGTGAGGCACAGGTCACAGACTGTGTCACACACACACACAGGAGATTGCAGGGATGGTGGTGGCGGGGTTTGTCCTTAGAGACATTTCTCTAAGGCGTAAAACTGCCGCCACTCTCCCAGGCCAGTCACAGTCACTCACACTGAGTTGCCCTTCAGTGAATGCGGAAAGCACAAGGTAACATCGCACATACTGCCCTCAACCCCTACCGCCCCCCACCCCCATTAACACAGGCAACAGCAGCCTCTCAAAACCAGGAGCTTGTTACTTTGAAGCTAAAGGAGTAGATGTGTCGTTAACAAAACCTGGACTGGAGTTTACATTAGAAATATAGGAACAGGAGTAGGCCATTCAGCCCCCTCAAGCCTGTTCTGCCATCCTATGAGACCATGGCTGATCTGTACCCCAACTCCAATTACCCGCCCTTACCCCATATCACTTACCTAACAAAAATTGACAGTGCGCCAGACATAGAAGACAAAGGGGAGTATTCAGGGCTTTGAGAGCTTTCCAGGCTGGAGGAGGACTCTCCTGAGATATTAGAGTTGAGGAAGATCATTCTCAACTTGCCATTGAGAGCGCTGTCTGGCAAGCTTTCCCGCTGCTTGTCCAGCTAGGACCATCCATTAGGGTGTGGCTTGTAGGGTTAACAGGAGCTGAGTGGGATGACGCTCTGTCCCCATTGACTATTCTTCCATTCCAGGTCCTGCTGATGAGCCAGGCTGGGCCAAGCTGATGACAGCAGTGCCCTGGAATGAACCTGCCTGGCTCAGGAACTGGACTACAGACCACCACAGAGAGTGAACTAACATTCTGTTATCAATCATGTCACCTTGGAACCAGCACAGTTCCAATGAGACCCCATTTACCTACCCCACCAATCCCCCCCCTCCCCCAAGAGGAGCTGGGCTTTGGTGTTGGGGTACCCAGGGACCTGGCTCGGAGCTGCACATAGGAACAGGAGTAGGCCATTCATCCCCTCAATCCTATTCCGCCATTCTATTAGATCATGGCTGATCGGCACCTCAACTCCACTTATCCGTCTTTGCCCCATATCCCTTGCTACCCTGACCTAACAAATATCTATCCACCTCAGTCTTGAAAATATGAATGGATCCAGCATCCACAGCCTTTTGAGAGAAAGAGTTTCATATGTTGGAGGCATTTCTCTTCAGGATAGAGCCTGGAATTAAACCCATCCTGACAAGTGGTGTGGCATCAGGACCATGGAAAGGACCAATATGTTTGATAAAAGCTTTCAGGTGGAATATTGGCTTGGCTTTGCACTGGGGTTTGGGCTGGAGATTTGGGGTTTGTGCCAGAGGATGGGCTGGGCTTTGCTTTAGGCTGGAGTTTGGGCTGAGTTTTCAGTTGGAGTTTCAGTTGGGATTTGGGCAGGAGTTTGGGCTGGGGTTTGGGCAGGAGTTTAGGCTGGGGTTTGGGTTGGGGTTTGGGCAGAAGTTTGGGCTGGGGTTTGGGTTGGGGTTTGGGCAGGGGTTTGGGTTGGGGTTTGGGCAGGGGTTGGGGTTTGGGCAGGAGTTTGGGCTGGGGTTGGGCTGGGGTTGGGCAGGGGTTGGGGTTTGGGCTGGGGTTTGGGTTGGAGTTTGGGCTGGGGTTTGGGTTGGGGTTTGGGCTGGGGTTGGGGTTTGGGCTGGGGTTTGGGCTGGGGTTGGGGTTTGGGCTGGGGTTGGGGCTGGGGTTGGGGTTTGGGCAGGGGTTGGGGTTTGGGCTGGGGTTTGGGCTGGGGTTGGGGTTTGGGCTGGGGTTTGGGTTTGGGCTGGGGTTTGGGCAGGGTTTTGGGCTGGGGTTTGGGCTGGGGTTGGGGTTTGGACAGGGCTTTGGGCAGGGGTTTGGGTTGGGGTTTGGGCTGGAGTTTGGGTTTGGGCTGGGGTTGGGGTTTGGGCTGGGGTTTGGGCAGGGGTTGGGGTTGGGGTTTGGGTTGGGGTTGGGGTTTGGGCTGGGGTTTGGGCTGGGGTTTGGGTTTGGGGTTTGGGCAGGGGTTTGGGTTGGGGTTGGGGTTTGGGCAGGGGTTTGGGCTGGGGTTGGGGCTGGGGTTTGGGCTGGGGTTGGGTTTTGGGCTGGGGTTTGGGCTGGGTTTGGGCTGGGGTTGGGGTTTGGGCAGGGGTTTGGGTTGGGGTTTGGGCTGGGGTTGGGGTTTGGGTGGGGGTTGGGTTGGGGTTTGGGCAGGGGTTGGGGTTTGGGCTGGGGTTTGGGCTGGAGTTGGGGTTTGGGTTTGGGCTGGGGTTGGGGTTTGGGCTGGGGTTTGGGTTGGGGTTTGGGCTGGGGTTTGGGCTGGGGTTTGGGCTGGGGTTTGGGCAGGGGTTGGGGCAGGGGTTTGGGCTGGGGTTGGGGTTTGGGCTGGGGTTTGGGTTGGGGTTGGGGTTGGGGTTTGGGCTGAGGTTGGGGTTTGGGCTGAGGTTGGGGTTGGGGTTTGGGCTGGGGCTGGGGTTGGGGTTGGGGCTGGTTGGGGTTGGGGTTTGGGTTGGGGTTTGGGCTGGGGTTGGGGTTGGGGCTGGGGCTGGGGTTGGGTTTGGGTGGGGTTGGGGTTTGGGTTGGGGTTTGGGCAGGGGTTGGGGTTTGGGTTGGGGTTTGGGCAGGGGTTGGGGTTTGGGTTGGGGCAGGGGTTGGGGTTGGGGTTTGGGTTGGGGCAGGGGTTGGGGTTTGGGCTGGGGCTGGGGTTTGGGTTTTGTGTTGGGGTTGGGGCTGGGGTTTGGGTTTGGGTTGGGGTTGGGGTTTGGGTTGGTTTGGGCAGGGGTTGGGCAGGGTTGGGGTTTGGGCTGGGGTTTGGGCTGGGGTTGGGTTGGGGTTTGGGTTGGGGTTGGGGCAGGGGTTGGGGCAGGGGTTGGGGTTCGGGCAGGGGTTGGGGCAGGGGTTGGGGTTGGGGTTTGGGCTGGGGTTGGGGCAGGGTTGGGGCAGGGGTTGGGGAGGGTTGGGGCAGGGGTTGGGGCAGGGGTTGGGGCAGGGGTTTGGGTTGGGGTTGGGGTTTTGTGTTGGGGTTGGGCTGGGTTGGGGTTTGGGTTGGGGTTTGGGTTGGGTTTGGGCTGGGGTTTGGGTTGGGGCAGGGGTTGGGGCAGGGGTTGGGGTTGGGGTTGGGCAGGGGTTTGGGTTGGGGCAGGGGTTGGGGTTAGGGTGGGGTTTGGGTTGGGCAGGGGTTGGGGTTTGGGGTTGGGGCAGGGGTTGGGGTTGGGGCAGGGGTTGGGGTTTGGGTTGGGGTTGGGGCAGGTGTTGGGGTTGGGGTTGGGGCAGGGGTTGGGGGTTGGGGTTTGGGTTGGGGTTTGGGCAGGGGTTGGGGTTTGGGTTTGGGTTGGGGTTTGGCAGGGGTTTGGGTTGGGGTTGGGGTTGGAGTTGGGGCAGGGGTTGGGGTTGGGGTTAGGGTTGGGGTTGGGGCAGGGGTTGGGGTTGGGGTTGGATTGGGGTTGGGGCAGGGGTTGGGGTTGGGGCAGGGGTTGGGGTTGGGGTGGGGTTGGGGGCAGGGGTTGGGGTGGGGTTGGGGCAGGGGTTGGGGCAGGGGTTGGGGTTAGGGTGGGGTTGGGGTTGGGGTGGGGTTGGGGCTGGGGTTTGGGCAGGGGTTGGGGTTGGGGCAGGGGTTGGGGTTGGGTTTGGGGCAGGGGTTGGGGTTGGGGCAGGGGTTGGGGCAGGGGTTGGGGCAGGGGTTGGGGCAGGGGTTGGGGTTGGGGCAGGGGTTGGGGCAGGGGTTGGGGCAGGGGTTGGGGTTGGGGCAGGGGTTGGGGCAGGGGTTGGGGTTGGGGTTGGGGTTGGGGCTGGGTTGGGGTTGGGGTTGGGTTGGGGCAGGGGTTTGGGTTGGGGCAGGGGTTTGGGTTGGGGTTTGGGTTGGGGTTTGGGCAGGGGTTGGGGCAGGGTTTGGGCAGGGGTTGGGGTTGGGGCAGGGGTTGGGGTTGGGGAGGGTTGGGGCTGGGGTTGGGGTTGGGGTTGGGGCAGGGGTTGGGGTTGGGGTTGGGTCAGGGGTTGGGTTGGGGGTTGGGTTGGAGTTGGGGTTGGGGTTTGGGTTGGGGTTTGGGGCAGGGGTTGGGGTTTTGGGTTGGGGTTGGGGCAGGGGTTGGGGTTTGGGCAGGGGTTGGGGTTTGGGCAGGGGTTGGGGTTTGGGCAGGGGTTGGGGTTGGGGCAGGGTTGGGGTTGGGGCAGGGTTGGGGTTGGGGCAGGGGTTGGGGTTGGGGTTGGGGCAGGGGTTGGGTTGGGGTTGGGGTTGGGTTGGGGTTGGGGTTGGGGTGGGTTGGGGTTGGGGTTGGGGCAGGGGTTGAGGTTGGGGTTGGAGTTGGGGTTGGGGTTGGGTTGGGGTTGGGGTTGGGTTGGGTTGGGGTTGGGGTTGGGATGGGTTGGGGTTGGGGTTGGGGCGGGTTGGGGTTGGGTTGGGGTTGGGGCGGGGTTGGGTTGGGTTGGGGTTGGGGTTGGGGGGTTGGGGTTGGGTTGGGGTTGGGTTGGGTTGGGGCAGGGGTTGAGGTTGGGGTTGGGGCAGGGGTTGGGGTTGGGGTTGGGTTGGGTTGGGGCAGTGTTGGGGTTGGGGTTGGGTTGGGGTTGGGGTTGGGGTGGGGTTGGGGTTGGGGTGGGGTTGGGGTGGGGTTGGGGTGGGGTTGGGTTGGGGTTGGGTTGGGTTGGGGTTGGGGTTGGGTTGGGTTGGGGGGTGGGTTGGGGTTGGGTTGGGGTTGGGGTTGGGGTGGGGTTGGGGTGGGGTTGGGGTTGGGGTTGGGGTTGGTTGGCTTTGGACTGGAATTGGTGTTGGCTTTGGTCGGCGTTAGTCCGGGTTCCGTTGGTGTGGAGGACTGATCACCGGCTGATTTATATGCTGCTCACGCTGTGATCTTTAATACTTTAGCTGTAACACTCTGCCGCTTCCCTCGCGGATTTATTGCTGCCAACCAGCAGTTGGCACGGCCGCTAAGCGCCTCTCCCACAGCCCATGGCCGCACAGCGAGCGGCAAACAGCCCCACATCCCCGCAGCCGAGTCCCAGCGACCCAAAGCCGCGGAGAATGGCGACCTCCAGTCGGGAGGAAATCCCCGATCGAGTGGCTTTGAAGAAGGAGATCGGACTGACGAGCGCCTGTGCCCTGATAGTGGGTGAGTGAGTTACAGAAAGTTACTGTGAAACTCTGGGTCTCTCGCTAACACCTCAGCCTCAGCCTCCCTCCCTCTCCCCTCCCTCTTCCCTCTCTCCCCCTCCCTCTCCCTCCCTCCATCTCCCTCTCCCCCTCCCTCCCTCCCTCTCCCTCACCCTCCCTCACCCTCTCCCTCTCTCCCCCTCCCTCTCCCTCCCTCCCTCTCCCTCTCCCTCCCCCCCTCCCTCCCTCTCCCTCACCCTCCCTCCCTCTCCCTCACCCTCCCTCCCTCTCACCTTCCCTCCCTCCCCCTCTCCCCCTCTCTCCCTCTCCCCCTCTCTCCCTCCCGCAGTACAGAGGTCCTGGAGTTAGTTATAGAAACACATCGGATTTTCCTTGAATTATATTTTGTTTCTATGACTATTGAAGGTTACGTGGGTTTGATATCCTCTTTCCTGAGGTTCGAGATGTTGGGGTTTAAATCCCAAATTTGTCAATTTACATTACTTTGAACTCTATCCGAGACTCAATTAAAATTCTGCCCAACTCACCTGGCGAGCGCTCAAACCTGTGACTGTATGGGGAGCCCGTGGGGGGGGGCACTGTGTGCGGTTGACTTGGCTCCAATGGCAATGCAATGTCAGATTCGAGCCAGTCCTCTGTGGCGGTCTCTAGTCCGGTTCCTGAGCCAGGAGGGGCCACAGTATCCCAGGGCACTCACCGCAGGGCCCGGCTCATCAGCAGGACCTGGAAGGGCCGACCAGTCACTGGGGGCAGCGAGTCATTCCACTCAGCTCCTGTTAACCCTGCAAGCAAAGCCTTAACAGGGAGGGTGGTCCTAGCTGGACAGCAGTGGGAAACCTTGCCAGACAGTGATAACAATGACAAGCTATGTGGTTTTAGCTGGTTAGACTCCAGCAGTGGCCCCAACGCACTCTGGGGGCTGCACACTAACGACCAGAGACTTGGGTGACATCACTTTGTCCTCTTACAGGTAACATCATAGGCTCCGGAATCTTCATCTCACCGAAAGGAGTTCTGGAGCATTCGGGCTCGGTGGGGCTGGCGCTGCTGGTGTGGCTGCTGGCTGGTGTCATCACGGGGGTGGGGTCACTGTGCTATGCCGAGCTGGGGGTGACCATCCCCAGGTCAGGGGGTGATTACGCTTACGTCAAACACGTCTTCGGTGGCATTCCTGGGTAAAAACCTAAACTCTGCTCCAACCTTGGCTCCCAGCGTCCCCTTTCCGGCATTGCTGCACTGTGTGTGTGATGTGAGAGGATGAGTGAGCATGTGTGTGTGGGAGAGTGAACGTGAGAGAATGTATGAGCGTGTATAAATGAGTGAGTGTGAGAGTCAGAGTTTGAGTGTGAGAAAGCAAGTATGTGTGAGAAAGTGACAGTGAATTTGAGAAATGAGCGAGTAATGTCTCCCATTCCTGTGCTGCAGGTTCCTGGTGCTATGGAGTGCGCTGCTGGTGATTTACCCCACCACCCAAGCCGTCATGGCTCTCACCTTCTCCAGCTACGTTCTGCAGCCCGTCTTCCCCGCCTGCATCCCTCCGTACATTGCTTCAAGACTGCTCGCCGCCGCCTGCCTGGGTGAGACCCTCCTCTTTGACTGCGCCTTCGGCACCCTCCTACCCCTACACGCCCTGCCCTCCTGATCCCAATACCCAGCTCAAGTCCAAATCCTTGACTGTCCAGTGCCTTGTAATGTCCTCCCTCTGTGAAAGGCACTGTATAAATGTTATTTGTTGTTGTTCCTCCTCAGTGCTGCTGACCTGGGTAAATTGTTCCAGTGTCCGGTGGGTTACTCGCGTCCAAGACTTCTTCACAGCCGGCAAGCTCCTCGCACTTGGACTCATCATTGTTCTCGGCCTGGGGGAGATCTGCAAAGGTAACATCCAGAGTCTTGTGCCAAACACCACAGCACAGGCATCGTGTGTGACTGAGCATAACACTGTGTATCATATAATACACTGTGTGTTACTGGCTATAACTGTATATTCTATAATAACACTGTGTTACTATCCATAGCATTTTATGATATAAGGATCTGTACAGAATATGAAGCACACTGTATACATTATGTAACACTGTGTATAATGCTTTGTGACTCAGTTTGAGCTTGAGAGAGAGCTGTCCACTGCTCTGGCTGTTTGGTGATTGACACCCAGTACTTGGCATTTCCATAGGTCATTATGAAGCCTTGAAACCCAGCAATGCATTTGACAGTCAGATCCCCAGCATCGGCCATGTGGCACTGGCCTTCCTACAAGGCTCCTTCTCCTACAGCGGCTGGAACTTCCTCAACTACGTCACAGAGGAACTGGTCGATCCTTATAGGTGATGCACATTGGAGATAAGCACTGTCTGACTTGAAAACATTCATTGTTCTGATTGTATTGATGGGATTGAGTAAAGTATTGGGGTGGGATAGGGGGAAATCGGTGGTGAGTTTTGAGCAGGCAGGACGATACCCAGAGATGCTGTGCTCTGGCATTGGCTGGGTTGGTTGACAGTCATAGTGGTGGGTTAATGGGGATGATCCTTTTGCTCTGTATTTTTCCACCTTTGACAGAAATGGCTTCTGTGCATTTAGTGAAGTTTCTGAACCACAAATATTCTGATTGTCAGGAACATTCCTCGTGCCATATTTATCTCCATCCCAATGGTAACGTTTCTCTACGTCTTCTCTAACGTGGCTTATGTGAGCGCCCTGACCCCTGGTGAGCTACTGGCCTCGGGCGCTGTGGCTGTGGTGAGTGAACATTGTCATTCACACCTCTCTCTGTTATTGTCGTTTACACTGAGCTGCTCAGGTAACACTGGCATCTCCTGTCCCTCCAGACATTCGGGGAGAAGCTGCTGACATCCATGCCCTGGATCATGCCCATCTCAGTCGCCCTCTCAACCTTCGGCGGCATCAATGGCTACTTGTTCACATCATCACGGTGAGACACAAGGAGGATAAGCATGATGTGTGGCTCAGATCCTGAACATTTGCCTTAGAAAGTCTTTCTGCAGCACAAACAGAGACCCAAATGCAATAGGTTTTGGGGAAAGTTCTGCTGCTGACCTGGGAGTGTGGACGATGTAGAGGGAAGTGTTAACCTGCCTCTAACCTGTGCTGTTGCTGACCTGGGAGTGACAATGGATAGTCAATGGATAATTAGCATCCTGCACGTTAACAAACAAGAGTAAATATTTTATGAATTTGGGAGTGATGATTGCACTCATCGCCTGAAGGAGCTGAGGATTTGAAACGTAGTTCTCGGCAATCCTGTTGTTTTAAACTCTATCCTATCTGTTTCAGGTTGTGTTACGCAGGTGCTCGCGAAGGGGATTTACCTGGGCTGCTGGCAATGATCCACATGAAGCGATGTACTCCAATCCCAGCCCTGCTCTGCTCTGTAAGTCAGACTCACACCAGAATCAGCCTGTGAGTTGGGCTGACAATGTCACAAAGCACAAGCATGGCACTCAGATTTACATAACACTGTGTTACACATACACCCCTCACTGTAATGACTGGGTGCGAGACATCGCTGTGCTGAATTAGTAACGTGTGCGTATAAAGATTGCTGCTGTTTCTCTGCAGTGCCTGACCTCACTGATGATGCTGATCATCGCTGACATCTACACCCTGATTAACTATGTGGTCTTTATTAACTACCTGTGCTACGGGGTCACCGTGGCTGCCATGCTCCTGCTACGCTGGAAGGAGCCACATATTGCAAGACCCATTAAGGTAATTCCCAGGCCGCTGTGCTTGAGAAGCAAATATCAACCAGAGGTTCTCCTCTGTAGAATGAGACAGCAAAGGCCTCCCTCCCCATCCAAACACGCACACACACACCTGAATTTATTCTGTGGATATTGATCAAGTACTGGATTTGGCTCCCGTCACACCGTCACACACAAACCCTCAATAGATCTTCCATGCAGGACTGGGGGAGCGGTACATTGTCAGAGGTACTTACTGTCTTTCAGGTGAGACTGTAAACAAGAGTCTGTCTGCCCCATCAGGTGGATGGTAAAGATTCTGCGATGCTGATGGGAAAAAGAAGTTTCTCCCATTGTCACACACTGAGACTTGCAAAATCTTAATTCTTTCTCAATTCTAACTTCACAAAAAGTGCAACACTCTGAATTTGATCCTGTACGGCACCCCTCACTGTAATATTCTCTGATACATCCCACACCCTCCAGCTCACCACAATACTAACATTGTCGGCATCATCTGAGGACTTAGCTTTCTAAATTTGAAGCTGGATTCTTTCCCTTCAGGTAAACCTGCTGTTCCCAATCATTTACCTCCTGTTCTGGGCATTCCTCCTGGTCTTCAGTCTATACTCAGAGCCTGTAGTGTGTGGCACTGCCCTGATCATCATACTGACCGGTGTTCCTGTCTATCTCCTGGCTGTCCACTGCAACAAGAAGCCAAAATACTTTGACAAGTTCATAGGTAGCAATTTTACTGATTCTCTAACCTGCGCTGTTGCTGACCTGGGAGTGTTGATGGAAAGTGTAGAGGGTGCTTTACTGTGTCTCTAACCCTGACCTGGGAATGTGAATGCAGTGTAGAGGAGCGTTACTGTGTCTCTAACCCTGACCTGGGAATGTGAATGCAGTGTAGAGGAGCTTTACTGTGTCTCTAACCCTGACCTGGGAGTGTGAACGCACAGTGTAGAGGGAGCTTTACTGTGTCTCTAACCCTGACCTGGGAGTGTGGACGGAATTTTACTGTGTCTCTAACCCACACTGTTGCTGACCTGGGAGTGCTGGATGGTAGAGACTAATTGTGTTATCATTTTTCAGAATCAACAACAATAGCTGGACAGAAATTATGTTTTGTTGTTTACCCACAAGAGGCATCCCCGGACCGTAATGGGAAATCCCCAGACCATAACGGGAAGTCAGTGGATCATAACGGGAAGTGTCAGGATGCTCGGCTGCTCCGAGCAGGTGCTGCACAAGGCAGGAGAATTGGCAATGAGCTGGCCCCAGGGGATGGCCATGGATTGCTAACGTTCTCCCGAGTTTAAACGCATGCTCTTGGGAAGGACCTGTTTTTTTTTTCCTGTGTTGCCATTAGGGACAGTCGATAGAATCCAGTAGAAATGAGGAACAGTCCACCACGATCCGACTTATTATATAAACAGGCTGTCGCCATTTAGTGGCAGAGGAGTGACACGCGCTCTCAACCATTCCAGTTTTGGACACCCCTTTGTGAGTTTCTTCAGTCAACACTCGGTCACTCACATACGTCTGGTCCAGAGCAATCAGCAGCACACAAGGTCACCAGAGATCAAGTGGAGGCAGTATCCTGCCCCCTTCAATGCCTCTAGCTTCATGTTGCATTGGCCTCAGATACACAGTGAAATTCTGGGCCCTGTGTGTGCCCCACACTTGATGAGTGGCATAGAGCAGCGCCCTCTGCAAGAGAGAGTGAAGACAGCAATACCTTTCACCCAGGAAATCCCTGGATTCCGTCCAATATTTCCAAGTTCTTCAAAGAGAGAACACTATGTTTGAGGGGAAAGTGATCCAACATGCTAATTGGGATTTTAAGGAAACATTCCTGAAAATGCTATTCTAGAAACTTATTAAAATGCTTCAAATTGTGACTCAAAGTTTTTAAATCCTTTGAGAGATTTCCTTCTCTCTTCCCCCTGCGCAGGCCACAAGCCTTAACACTGCATTCCATTCTGTGCTCAGTCTGGCCTCTATGTTGGTTCACTTGGCTCAGTCACTGCTGCCTATTGCCTTGCCTACAACAACTTGCATTTACATAGCACCCCTCACGGAGGGTAGTGTCCCAGAGTGCTTGTCCAGGCTGAGGCCTGGGGAGTACTGCACAACCATTTGGATGAGATCATAAATACAAGCTCCTGTCTATCTGTTTACATGTGTGCAAAACAATCTGAAAAGGGAGTTTTTCTCTCCCAGTGCCCTGGCCAACAATCCTCCAAGTTAATTACACATTCACCTCACGGCTGTTTTTGAGACATTGCTGCGCGCAAATGACTGCCACTTTTGCCAACAAAAGGTCACTACGCTCATCAGCAATTACTGTGAAGCATTTTTGTGAGGTTATGATGTGCTAAGTTCTCTCTTTACACACACAGCACCCCATCAGTGTGCTCGGGCTGAGCTTTCCACTGTCACTGAGCCAGGGGGCGAAGCTTGTACCTCAGCACAGGCAGACAGCTGATTGCTGTTAGTGTGAGCCCCCGAGCGTGTGATAAGCTCACCTCGCAAATAGACAAAATCTGCATTTAAAGCAATTTATTGAGAAGCACACAAGCCTTCCTGTCCCTCAGACACAATCAGCCAGGATCACAGCAGCACTTTTGTGGCTGGTTAGCTGTGGCTGCAATACTTCAGGTCTCCACAAGAGGGCGCTCTACCCCTCCCCAGCACACTGAGGACCTCCAGTGGTAGAGGCTGGGATTGCAGTGAGATGACATGGATGAGCCTGTCCTGTGGTGGTCATTCTCTCCAGGAACCGCTTCACAGGTGTTGAGCTCAAGTTTCCTACATCCTTTACGGTCTCCACATCTCCCGACAGACTGATTGATCTGTGTGATCAGAATGCTGATTATTGAGATCCCTTCAGTTATGTACGGGCTTGACTCGGCGCCTGGCACCAAGGAATGTAGTCATGATGTGAAGCATTGGGAGTTCATGTTTTTACTGCATTGTTATCCCCACAATCTCCTGCCCCTTTAGACATCAACTGTACAAACAGGGCACCACAGTGCCTGCCCCCTCCCCCCCTCAGTCTTCCAGGGCAGGAAGCCACACAATGGCTTCAACCATCTCCACTGTCCCCAATGCCCACACAACGTGCCCAGCTCCCGATTCTCCACACGGACACCGCTCAGGAGCCTCCCAAGGGACATTGTCCCCAAATCCCATACAACCAGGTAGTTTGTTCACTTGCTGGCCCCACCACTTGCTCTCCAGAGAAAAATAACTAATAAAATAGTTGCGTGACAACATCCTCGGGTTCCCTGGTTGAGGTTCCACTCAGCAATCCAGCAGCGCTCGGTCTCCCTGTGGGAGGGTGCTGCTCCCCCCTGCGCTGGAGGTTAAGTGTTTGTGCCGAGAGACTGAATGACGAGGTGGCCGGAGCGGGCAGTCAGTGCCAGCTGCACACACCGGGCTCAGAGACTCTCCTTGGCTGGCGTGTGGGTGAGAGTCCGGCTCAGGGGAGCTCGGCACCATCACACCTCTCAGCTCCTTTCCTGCTGGGCGGATCTGCCGGGTGTCTGTGTGGTGAGGGCCGCCAGTCTCATCGCAGCTACTAAGGGTCAGGGCAGTGCCTGGGGCGCTGGTCATCAAGTGATTGGCATCGGATCCCATTGCCACCAGGTCATTGTGGCTTCCCAGGGAACCGGGAGAGGGCGAGTGGCCTGGACTCCCCGGCTCCACCGCACTGATTGAAGTCACTTTGGGCAGTAAGTTTCTGGCCTCGCCCACAGGCAGGGCTGGCAGCCCCACAGCCCCCTGCCGGTCAGTCTCTGTGTCGGTGTCCGAATCGGGGTCCACTCGAGGCACTGCGAGGTCCTCATCCCCCAACTGCCAGCAGCTCCGTGGCCCCTGGGGCTGGGCTGGAGCGGAGGCCGAGGGCATGGCAGGCGTGAGCAGTGGGATCAGCCCCCAGCCTCGTGGCCTCGGGAACAGGCGACTCCACATCCTCCCCAGCCGGCGGCGAGAGGAATGCCGGCGAGAGGAATGCCGGCGAATCTGACGTCTCATCGCCGTGCGCAGGTTTTCCAGAACAGAATTCTGAAAACAGAACCAGCAGTTAGCACCTCGCAGCTCAGCTCAGCTACTAATCAAATCAATTAACACAAGCCATTTCCCATCAATTGTGCTGGTGCTCGCTCCCCCACTGGAGCTCTCTACTCTAATCCCATTCCTTGCTCTTCACCCCCTGTGACTGATAAGGAAGGTACACAGGGTACAAGGTTCCCCCAGGTCTCTGAGCTGTCACAGGGCAGGGAGCTGCTGTGGTGGTGGGGCATTGTGTCAGTGAGCAGAGGGATTCCCCCCGCTGACCTGGACAGAGGTTATCTGTCCGTCACTCACCTGGGCAGGGTTGTAGGCGGGGAAATCATCAACGGGCGGAATGAGGCCCTGAGCGATCAGCTGGCCATAGGAGGGTGGGGCCTCGCGCTGCACGAACTCCGCCTCCAAACGTGTCATCGGAGTCTCAAAGGCTCTAAAAAGGGTTAGAAATAATAATAATCAACTCAAAAGGCAAAACACGCGTGTAGCCAAGCAGTGCCGGGAACAAAAATAAAGAACATAATGAAGCTAAGCCAAGACAACAGTTACATTTTTAAGCGCCTTTCACGTCAGGAGGACATCCCAGTAATTATGAATTATATATTTATATTGATCATTACAAAGATGCTTAAGTGAAAATCAAACCTTTCAAGGATAAGGATAAGTAAAAATGCCAGGCAAAAGAGAGGAGGTCCATTAAATGAAACTGAAGAACAAAGAATAGTGCGGCTGCACTTCAATGTTGAAAGGACTGCAGCAGCGCGTCAAAATGAGTTCTCCCACAGGAATCTTTCCAGATGAGTACAGATAAAGATGAAATGTCTGTCTGTCTGTGTGTCAATCTACATTCCATATTGGACCCTTTGGTTGCAAGCGAAGCTGCAACGATTACAGCTAGTCTGAAATAAAAACAGAAGTCACTGGGAACACTCAGCAGGTCAGGTCAATGACCTGAAACGTTAACTCACTTTCCTCTCTCCATAGATGCTGCCTGACCTGCTGAATGTGCTTCAGCGATAGCGACTTTTGAAGATATACAGTATTTGATGAAACACCTTGATCAGGTTTCCATTATGGTTACACTATTGTCTCAGTGAGTGCATGTGTGTGTACCTGCACTGGCTGTTACATTGTGTGCGTACCTGTATTGTCTGTTACACAGTGTGTGTGTGTACCTGTACCGGCTGTTACACAGTGTGTGTGTGTACTTGTACCGGCTGTTACATGGCGCCTGGGTACCTGTATTGGCGGCTCCGCAGTGAGTATAGCTTGAAGCCACAGCCCAGAGCGATGATGAGGAGGAGGCCACACACCAGGCTGCCGATCAGGGCTGCAGTGATGACCTTGCGGGGTACCGTGACCAGGCAGTTGCGCTCATCACTGCCGTCCTGGCAGTCCTCCTGCCCGTCGCAGCGCCACTGCTCGAAGATGCAGAGCTGCGTGCCGCAGTGGAAGTTTCCGGGCTGGCAGGAGAAACAATTCTTCTCATCAGAGCCGTCAGGACAGTTCTTCTGGTTGTTGCAGCGGTGTGGCGGGGGGTAGCAGGCACCGCTGGTGCCCCCACACGGGTATTCGCCAGCCTGGCACCCCGCGCAGCCTTCCTCGTCTCTACCCTGTGGGCAGTGCCACCAGCCGTCACAGCGCTGGGCTGTGGTGTAACAGCCCCCCTCCCCCCCGCAGGGACGCTCCCAGGGCAGGCAGTAACCCTTCACCTGGTAGGTGGCGTTGAAACCGTGGCCGGAGCTGGTGGCTGGGGTGTGGTAGGCAATGGTGAGCTGTCCCCTGGTGGTCTCCAGGCTCACCGTGCCACGGTTGTTGCGGAAGGAGAGAGCCCGGATGAGCTTGCCGCGCTCGGCAGCCGTGCTGTCGTACACTCGCACCGAGTCACCATGTCCCAGCCGCAGGTCCAGCTGCAGCAGCAACCCCCTGCCGTCCTGTGTGTCCACCACCCATGTGCAATCCAGCCCCGGCCCCAGCCGCCGGAAATAGTCCGGGGAAGCGAAGGAGCCGAAGAATTTCCCCAGCCGTTCTCCACAGTCGGTGTCCGGGCAGCCCTGTTCGTCCCGGCCGTCGCTGCAGTCTTCGGCCCCATTGCACAGCGCAGCGCTGGGCAGACACCGGGACACCTGTCCAAACGCACAACGTAACGTGCCGGCTGGACACGGCTCGGCTACGGTCTCCGGGACACATACACTCTCGTCAGAGTGATCGCCACATTCGTCCATGTGGTTACAGCGCCAGGCACTCGGGATGCACTTCCCGTTCCCACACAGGAACTCGTCCACCTGACAGCTCTTCTGCCCCAGCTTCCCTGTGGGAAGAGATGACAGGCAGAGAGGAACCCGGATTAGGAGGGAACATAAACCAGGATGAATACTCTGCTTTATGTAACCTAACTGTGGTTGGTCACCATCACTGAGTCAATGACTAATGATTTATAATATTAATAATCCTTGCATTTGATACAGCGCCTCATCACGTCTTCTACACATCTCAAAGCGCTTCACAGAATAGACTGTAAAGTGAATTGACTGTATGTTTGTGGGCGAAATGCAGCAGCCAATTGCGCACAGCAGCGTCCCACAAACAGTTGTGGATTGAGTGACCACATTTTTTTTAAAAAGGAATTCTTACCCCCAGAAAAGCGATCCACCAATTGACTAACAACTGGGTTCCTACTTACTGCTGAGTAAACAGAGGTGTGTGGAGCAAGAAAACTTGCCCAACTTTTCATTCTGCTGGGAATCAAACCCAGGACCTCTCACTTGCAAGACAAGGGCTCTAACCACTGAGCTATGGGACTCTGTATACTTTCAATACAGGAGATGATCAGGATATGAATAATAAACAGTATTGGGAATAATTTGTGGACCAACTGATAATCCCACCATGCACAGCGCTGGCCCTGCCCTCACCTCGGATGTAGGAGAGATGGAATCCCCGGGAATGTCCGGCACTGGAGCAGTCAGAGCGGAAGTAAATCCAGACGTGGTCCCGGGAGGAGATGAAGGGTGGGGGGCTTCGGGAGCCGCACAGTCTCCTCTCTTCCCGCTTAGGTGTGGGGCCAAGCACCAGCCAGTCCAGGGCGCAGTGCGGAGAGTCCTCCAGCTCAAAGCTCTGAAAGCTACAAAGCAACACACTGTGAGGCCATCCCTGCCCCTCTCCCACCCACGGGCAACACTGGCACCCATCCCCCTCCCCACCCGCCCGCAAGCACACACTGGCACCCCTCCCCCAGCACAGTCCCCCCCAACCACACACTGCCCAGCACGGCCGCCGGCAAAGGCTGGAGTATAGTCTGCTCGGCCACAGGCTTTCCATACCTTACGGTAATTAGGTCTCCGCTGTCTCCCTGTATGTACCAGCTGCAGTTCTGCGAAGGAGGGTAGTTTGCCGGCCAGGCAGGGCTGTAAATGCTGCCGTGTCTCTCTCTGTGTGGCTCCAACCTCCCCTGGCAACCAGCTGCCACACAGCACAGAAATACAGTTACACTAAATCCTTTCCTGTGACCAGAACCGAGCCTCCTTTACAGTATGCTGCTCACAGTGAGAATATCTTTATCTGTTCACCTGCATGCCAGGAATCAGCCGTGCATATAACACGTGTATTACACATGATCCAACTGACACATCACGAAGCCGACATGAGTGGTCTTGGGCTGGAGTCATTAGCCACAGAGACTGCACACAAAAATAACTTTACCATCGCTGCATTTCTGACCAAGTCTCGGTTAATGTCAGGATCTCAGCCAATCAGAGCCTCGAGGAGGTCACTCGGGGAGGAACTTTGGCTCATTTTCAGGATAAACTCTTCAGAACACAACAGGACCGTGAAAGGAAGGAACGCTGCTTACCTGTGACAGAACACGCCGCTTGTCCCAGAAACAATGAACCTGGCAAAAAAATAAATGATGTAAACAAGATTAGTTTTCAGGCAGAGACTGCCAGGCAGGAACAACATAACCGTATCTCCAGAAGGAACCATTTCTGCTCACTGACTTGGCAGATCATAGGCGGCTGCAGGAATCCATCCCCTTCACTGTAAGCCATGACCAAGAGAATATTTATCATATAAAGAGAATATTTATCATATCATATAGAATATCATATCATATCCACAGTCACAATGTTTCATCTTATCGACTGCCCTCGGAGCTGCCTACTACTGCACATATGGCATGTCAACCTCCCACACACATGGCACACGCTGGCATCAAAGCACATGGCACACTCTAGCATCAGAGCACATGGTACACTCTGGCATCAAAGCACATGGCACACTCTTGCATCAGAGCACATGGTACACTCTGGCATCAGAGCGCATGGCACACACTGGCATCAAAGCACATGGTACACTCTGGCATCAGAGCCCATGGCACACGCTGGCACCAGAGACCATGGCACACGCTGGCATCAAAGCACACGGCACACGCTGGCATCAAAGCACACGGCACACGCTGGCATCAGAGCACACGGCACACGCTGGCATCAGAGCGCATGGCACACGCTGGCACCAGAGCACATGGCACACGCTGGCATCAAAGCACACGGCACACGCTGGCATCAAAGCACACGGCACACGCTGGCATCAGAGCACACGGAACACGCTGGCATCAGAGCACATGGCACACGCTGGCATCAGAGCACATGCCACAGAGCGAAGGTCACTGTGAACCTTATGTAGCCTGAACCAATAAAGCTGCACATGGTTAGCAAATCAATATTACTGTTGGCATTTCGACAAAAGTTAATTTTTAATATCAGACATGTGTTGCAGCTCTTGTGAGGACTAAACATGGGCCAAACCCTCAGTCTCCACAGACACACACACACACAGCCAGACAGAGACAGACACACACACAGACAGACACACACACACAGCCAGACAGAGACAGACACACACACAGCCAGACAGACAGACACACACACAGACAGACACACACAGACACACACACACACAGACAGACAGACAGACAGACACACACACAGCCAGACAGAGACACACACACACACACACAGCCAGACAGAGACAGACACACACACAGACACACACACAGCCAGACAGCCAGACAGACAGAGACAGACAGACACACACACACAGACAGACACACAGCCAGACAGACAAACAGACAGACAGACACAAACAGACACAGACACACAGACAGTATCACACAGGGAATAACACAGCCCGGGGTCAGGCCGCTCGGTCAGCAACACGGATCTGTGCCCGAAACAACAACAACGCCGCCGGGAGGGCCGTCCCGGGGCCGCGGGACAGAGACTGACCCGGAAACAACATTCACTGAAGAAGAAAGGTTTTGGGCTCTGATTTACTGCGGTTTTCCCCGCGAAGGCGACACCGAAACACCGACCACCAAACAGCCCACAGGTCAACACCAACACATGTGCGCGGCCTCACGTCCGGGAGACGTCCTGAGGCGCTGAACAGTCAGGTATCAGTGTTATAGGGGGGCACCGGGGGGGGGCACCGGGGGGGGCACCGGGGGGGGGGGGCACCGGTTGGGGGGCGGCACCGGGAGGGAGGCTCCCGCTCCCTCTGTCCGACCGGATTCTTACCGTCCGACTGACCGGATCACGGAGGGGGGAGGATGGGGCCGCGCACCGCCAGCCCCGGGCGGGGGGGGGGCGGGCGGCGCAGTAACCGGGGCCGCGCTCACCGAGGCCGCCGAGCAGCAGACGGGCCAGAAGCCCTGTGGCCGCCATCTTCTCCATCACCGTGTGTCACCCCGTGGCGGTGCCGCCGGGCGGCCTGCGCTCGGGCTCCCGGTACCGCTGCCGCCTCATCGCCGCCGCCGCCGCCGGGGCTCCGCACGCTCTGCCGGCAACATGGCTGCGCGCCTGCGCACAACCTTTGCCAGTACGAGGCCGCTTAGGCCGCCGCCATCTTTGATGCGGGCACCAGCGCCGCATCGCGCGCGGTGTGAGTTGCGTGAGAAGCTGAACGTGTGGAAATTTTAAATAAATAATAATAATTTGGTCACTCAATCCACGACTGTTTGTGGGACGCGGCTGTGCACAATTGGCTGCCACGTTTTGCTCACAAAATATACAGTCACTACACTTTACAGTATATCCTGTGAACAAACAACAAACAAAATTACATTTCTAAAGCGCCTTTCGCGTTAAGAGGACATCCCAAGGCACTGGACATTCAGTGTTTCGGACTTGAGTTGGGGTCGGGATCGGCGAGTGTGTGGGGCGGCGGGGGGTCGAGGGTTGAGGACAGAGGGGGAGGAGGGTGACCGAAGGCATGGTTGAAGAGGAGGGTTTTGGTGGGGTGGGGAATGTGAAGCAGGCCGGAGCCCCCCCTGAGCGGAGGGAGTGGGCAGGTTGGTAGGGGGTTAGGAGATCACATCGGGAGGAGGAAGGCTATAGAGGGTTTTGAAGGTGAGGACCAGCATCTTAAACTGTATGCTATGTGATGGGAAGCCAGTGGAGTCAGGCGAGAATGGGGGTGATAGGATCGTGGAGTCTAGTGCAGGAGAGGATACGGGCTGCAGAGTTCTGGATGATCTGCAGCCTGTGAGGGGAGGAATTGGGGAGGCCGACAAGCAGGGAGCTTGTGTAGTTGAGTCTGGATGTTATGCAATCGTGTATAAGGGTTTCAATGGCCTGCGTTGTGAGACAGTGGAGGAGCCAGACAATGTTGGGGAGGTGGGGAAAGGCGGAGCGGGTCATGGCATGGATGTGGGGTATGAAGCTCTTTGAGACCTCTCAAAGACGTGATAAAGCATTATATCAAATGCAAGAATTATATTATTAAATTAAACCATGCTTCAAGCCTTACTGAGTGACTCTTTCACAGGAGGTCTTTGGTTCCATATATCATTGCAGGTGGGAAAGCAGTTGGACAAAGCTATGAAGAAAGTTAATAATAATAATCCTTGCATTTGATATAGTGCCTTATCACATCTTCTAGACGTCTCAAAGTGCTTCACAGAATATACAGTAAAGTGAATAGACTGTATATTTTGTGGGTGAAATGGGATGGAGCCTACGATTTAGAAATAGGGGCAGAGAATACAAAACCAAAATATAAAACTGGGATGCACTCCAGGAGAAGACTGATTTTTACAGTGACCCCACAATCATGAACCCGACACTCCCCTCATCCCCACCCCACACTTCATGCTATGGGAAAATTCTCCACCTGACAACACAGCAGCTCTCTCTTCAGGCAATCCCAGCAACAAATCAGAATGCTGTTTCTGTACTCTCACATGTTGGAAATCCCTTTGGGCAATTTGCTGCCTGGCAATAGCAAGAGGATATAACAAAGGTTGTCGAAAGGTAAAGGAAGAAGCTGCACCTTTTATAGTGCCTTATCATAGCAAACTATACAACACCTCAAAGTGCTTCACAGCACTTAACAATAGCAGCCTTTGTTGCCAGCAACATCTTACATCCTGAAGATGCTGACTCGTGCTGTGCCTTGGCGATCCACATGGATAACATATCTATCTATCACTCACTCACTCATTGTCAGAACAGATATTTTTAACCAAGGGGATTGTTACAACCAAACCTGACCTGGCCATCACCCAAGGCTATACACACACCTTCCGACAAGGATGACTGGATGGCGATCAGGGGCAGGAACCTTAAACTTCCTGAGTGTGGCGTCCCACACCCCTCAGGATCTCCTCAGGCCAGTCATTGTGATCTTCTGATACAGGCAGGGCCACAAAGACATTCAGTCACCCGATTCCACACGAGGGATGGAAATACAGTAGGAGGAATAATCATGTGATCATTATTACGCCCACAAAATAGACAATTCACTTTACAGTATATTCTGTGAAGCGCTTTGAGACATCTCCAAGACATGATAAGGCACTATATCAAATGCAAGGATTATCATTATTTTATTATTACGGGTGATCGTATATCCTCTAGATTTCACATATCTAATTATGCACAGAGGTATATTATTGCTATTTTGGTTGTTAATTTACACACAATTAAAACCTTGTGAGAATTAATTATATAATAATGATTTATGCAGCCCTCAGTCCTGGCTCCTCTCACTAGGGTTTTGTTGAGTGCTGTGCTGCTACAATGTTCTCCTTTATATTCAGGTGCAAATTATAATTACTGTTTGAAAGTAGTTTAAAGCTAGAAATTGCTGGTGAGAGAAATATAATACTGTGTCCAGAATCATACTATCAATTTATCAATCGTTTCCCATCTAAAGAATTTTACAAAAATAACAATTATGAAGTTATTCCGAAGCAAAATTAGTCTCAGGAAATTTCTGCAAAAGAAAAGGCACCGCTGGGATTCGAACCCAGGATCTCCTGTTTACTAGACAGGCGCTTTAACCAACTAAGCCACGGCGCCGCCGACACAACGCCGGGAATCGGGGCTTTTAGATACACTGCGCCTGCGCTCTGGCTCGGCGGCGCCGTTCATTCATAAAGTTCAGGTCGCTGCCCGAGCGCCTGCGCACTCCTCCCTCCGCTCGTTGGATTAAGGTAACGCAGGCGGCGGCACTTAGTCTGTACCGCCCCCCCCAGGCTGCCCCTCCCCCCAGGCTGCCCCGCCCCCCCAGGCTGCCCCTCCCCCCCAGGCTGCCCCGCCCCCCCCAGGCTGCCCCTCCCCCCCAGGCTGCCCCTCCCCCAGGCTGTCCCCCCCCACCCCCAGGCTGCCCCTTCCCCCCAGGCTGTCCCCCCCCCACCCCCAGGCTGCCCCTTCCCCCCATGTAAGCAATTTTTTTGCTCAGCCGAGTGTCTGACACCTGCGGAAACCCATCACCTGCTTAAGAGTCTCCAAACCAAACAGGTTTCCATACATCCCACCGACACATGGAAATCCCAGAGATGGATTGTTGCGATGGAATGCGCTCTCTCTCTCCCTGGAGGGAGGCCTCCCGCTTACCTAGTTCCGGAGAGTATTAGGCGCAGGTTGGCAAGAGCCAAGGCTCGGGGGGAGCCCAGAGTGTGCGTTGGGGTAACTGCTGGACTCTAACCCACACAGCTTTGTCATTGAGAGCGCTGTCTGGCAGCTTTCCCGCTGCTTGTCCAGCCAGGACCACCCTCCCCGTTAGGGCTTTGGCTTGCAGGGTTAATAGGAGCTGAATCGGATGACTCCCTGCCCCCAGTAAATGAGCAGCTGCAGTGTGGGCACCGCCCGGAGCTCAGGATGGGATACCACTGGAATCCATTCATGTTAGTAACCAAGGTCTCATTTTATTCACAAGTTGTACAAAAATCCAGGCAACGCACCACATGAGGAGGGAGGGGGGAGGGGTAAATGCCAGTAAAATACACAACAACAATTTGCGTTTCTGCAGCACCTTCACCCGAATGAGCCCCAGGAGGCACCTGTGGGAGGGGTGGAGGTTCAGGGTTCGGGTGGGGAGGAGAGCATCCCCAGACGGCAGAAGACACAGAGCACGGGCGCTCCCAGGTCCAGCTGGAAGATGGAGAAGTTTCTTCTGCACTGCTTGCACTGGGGGGTGGGGTGGGGAGAGAGCACACATCAGTCACACACATTGAAGATAACCTGAATTTAAATAGCACTCCGCACATAGAATAACATCCAGCAGCACTTTACAGTGGCAGGACGCCCTGTGTCACTGCACCTTTGCTACAGTTTGAAAGTTTCCCTCTGCTTAAACCTGGAATTAGATTTATTACTGCTGAACCGTTTGGCTGAAGAACAAGTTCCGAGTATTTGCTTTTTTGGGGATCAGCCAGGTAACAACAGGGGTGGGGGTGATTACACTGGAGAGGTGCACACACACGCCAACGTCCAACATGGTCAAGAGATCCACCCAAGCTCACGGTCACTCCGAATGGAACCAATAACTACGATGAGCAGTAACTACTTCATGTCGAGGGCGGTAATTGTGTGGAACAATACTCCCAGGAAGACAGTAAAGCCAATAGTGGAGGCAGTTTCAGAAAGGATTTAGATGGGGATGGGAGTGGTTGTAATGATTCACAACTGTTTGTGGGACACTGCTGTGCACAATTGGCTGCTGAGTTTCACCCACAAAATACAATTTACTTTACAGTATATCCCGTGAAGCGCTTTGAGACATCTCGAAGACATGATAAGGCGCTGTATCACATGAAAGGATTATTATTATTATTCCTATAGAATTCCAGAGTGAACCCCAATGAAGTACACCCTGAAACCCTGGTCCACGCCTTTATCACCTCAAGGCTGGACTATGGGTACTCTCTTCTCGCCGGCCTTCCAGCCACCTCCCTCCACAAGCTGCAGGTCATTCAGAACTCTGCAGCTTGTGTACTGTCCCGCACCAGGCTTCGCGATCACATCACACCCACCCTCGCTCGCCTCCACTGGCTCCCCATCCCCCAGAGGATTGATTTCAAGATCCTCATCCTCACCTATAAGGCCATCGCTCCCTCCTACCTCTCTGACCTACTATCCCCCTACCTACCTGCCCGTACCCTCCGTTCCTCCGGCTCCGGTCTGCTCCACGTCCCCCGCCCCAACCGCCCTACCATCGGTGGTCGGGCCTTCAGCCTCTCAGCCCCCAGGCTCTGGAACTCCATCCCCCAGTGCCTTCGCCGCTTCCTCCCTCTCCTCCTTCAAGGCCGGTCTCAAAACGTTTCTCTTTGACCGTGCCTTCAGCTCCCCTCTCGACTCTCTTCCCCCTTCTCGCTCCCTCCCTTCCCTCCCCTCACCCTGACCATTTCCCCCCTCCTCGCTCCCTCCCTCCCCTCCCCTCACCCTGACCATTTCCCCCCTGCTCGGGTCCTGACCCAACTGTGCAGCGCCTTGGGACGTCCTCCTGACGTGAAAGGCGCTTTATAAATGGAATCTTGTTGTTGTTGTTGTACACATACCTGGATAACTCGCATGCCCTTCTCTTTATCCTCGATGTTTACGATGGCAACACTATTGATGCGTTCAATATTCCACATCCGCAAAGTGGCATCCTGAAAAATTGCAATGCTGTAAAAATTCCTTTGGAACTTTCAATAAATGAATTCACTCCGGACAACCCGAGATTCCTGAAGATTCTCCCCAGATTCCTCCCCCCCCCATCTGACAACCACATCTACCCCGACCCATCAGACAGCCACAGCTACCGCACCCATCAGACAGTAACTGCTACTCCCCCATCAGACAGTAACAACTACACCCCATCAGACAGCCACAGCTTATCCGCTCCCTCCCATCCCATCAGACAGCCATAGACTGAGCCTGTGAGAGGACACCATGTATAGAGTTTGCAATGGCTGACATGGTCAGCTTGAGGTGGAAGGTAAGCTGGTCAAAGAGCAGGCGAAAAGCTTGAAGGAGAGCTGAGGGTCTCCGAGTTGCAGTGAGCAGCCTCCAGGACTGATACAGTCAGAGCAAGTGGCCAGGAGGCACTGTGGGAACCGAGGAAGAGACACACCAACCCGTGAGAAGCATTACCTTACAACCGGAGAGAATCCACTTGCTGTCAGAGGAGAGATCGACATCCATCACCCAGTCCTTGTGGCCCTGTGTGAGGAAAGGGAAAAAAGGATGGATGGCTTCAGGCAGCTGTAACCACAGAAATGCATCACGTGGTGACTTCAGCATGTGACATGATGGTTCCTTGTCTGGGATCTGGTGACTCAGACCTGAAGACAAGGATCCCCAAGCATGATTGCAGAGCAACAATTTCAGCGCCAGCCTCCAGTCCCACTGTCCCCAGCATGGCAATGCTCAGGCACCGGGAACTCTCCTCTGACTCTCAGAATGCCATCGGACCCAGGAGAGATGGGCCTCACGGTGCTGGCCGCTGAGTTAGCAGACGGTCAGCTCGCTTGGAGGGTGCTCAGATCTGCACGTGAGTGAGCTCTCACTCGCTTGTTCACACATTACACTGACATGAGATCTATTCATGTAGAGACGCAGCTCTGGAGTGATGACTAAATGGTTCCACCTTGAGGAAGAGCTTCCTGTAGGCTCGAGCTGAGTCCCAGATGGAAATGGTTTTATCATAGGCCCCAGCGACGATCAGAGAACCTGCAACACAGCAGCACAGCAACTGAGTAAACATTCAACACAAAGACCAACATTGTCATACCGGCACTGTAACACTCTCAAACTAACCAGTTCTGTACCCTGTGGGAGAGTGACTGCCCAAAGCTCTCTGGGACGCTCCCCTGCGTGAAGGGCGCTATATGAATGCCAGTTGTTATTGTTGTTGCCCCTGGCAGGTCAACACTCAAGGCTCTGCATAACACAGAAATTATCTGTGCCGCAGTGTTTACACTGGTTTACACACAGTGGAGGGGGATGATCGGACCCTGGGATGACGCAGTAGAAAGAGTTACACTGGTTGTGTAGCAGGTACTCACCGTCGTGTGAGAACACACAGGAACTGATGCAACCATCATGCCCGTCGATGAAGCTGATTGGCCCTCGGGTCCGGTACTCGCCTGTTTTGATGTCCCACAGCTGCAAGGTCTTGTCCCAGGACGCGGTGCATAGGCTGTTCAGTTTGTGGCTGAAGCAGCAGTCAGACACCACGCTGCTGTGCCTGGGGGAGGAGCAAGTCCGTGAGTTCATTCCGTCCATCCTCCTCCCTCCATCCTCCCACTCCCAGCTGGAGGGAAGCCCTGAGTGAGGGACTCACCCTGACTCACAGACAAGAAGATGTCTCCGTGCCCAGATCCCGAGGCCAGTTACACCTCCCGCCCTAAACTGGGACCACATCAGCTGAGTCAGTAAAAGCCAGGAGAATTTCCTCTTTATAAAGTCCCATGCCCCCCGATCCGTAAGGGGTGCAGCACCCCATATAAGGGGTGTCAGAGCCCTCAGGCTACCGAAACCCTCACCCACGCATTCGTCACATCAAGGCTCGACTACGTGAACTCCCTCCTCATCGGCTTTCCCAACTCTTCCTTTCACAGGCTGCAAATCATCCAAAACTCTGCAGCTCATGTTCTCTCATGCACCAGGCTCTGACCCCATCACTCCCACCCTCGCCCAACTCCACTGGCTCCCCATCCCCCAGAGGATCGAATTCAAGATCCTTGTCCTCACTTTCAAGGCCATCCATGGCTTCGCTCCCTCCTACCTCTCTGACCTGCTGACTCCCTACCAACCTGCCCACTCCCTCCATTCAGCGGGCTCCGGCCTGCTCCATGTCTCCCACCTGACCCATCCTACCATCGGTGGCCGGACTTTCAGCCTCTCTGCCCCCACACTCTGGACCTCCATCCCACAGTCCCTTCGCCTCGCTTCCTCCCTTGCCTCCTTCAAGGCGGATCTCAAGACCCTTCTCTTCGATCGTGCCTTCGGTCGCCCTCCCATTCTCTGCCTTCTCTCACCCCTACACTACTCCTCCCCCATGCTCGGGACCCGACACCTGACTGTTCAACGCTTTGGGACGTCCTCCCGACGTGAAAGGCTGGAAACGCCCTCCTCTAGAGCTATAAATGTAATTTTGTTGTTGTTGTCACGGCCCTGTATAAAAGATGTCTTACTTCTTTAAGGTGATTGTTGTTTTCTGAGCCACCAGGTCCCAGATGAGGACAGTCTTGTCACATGATGAGGTTGCTACGTGATGTATTTCCGGATCGAAGCAGCAACTCATGACAGAACCCTGGTGATGCTCTGTGAGAGAACGGGAGAAGCTGTGAGAATTCTCCTCTGTGTTTAGCCAGCTGGAGCCTGTGGGTTGGTCAGCCACCAGGGATGGTGTGCCACAACACACTCAATTGAGGACTGAAGTCCTATCATTTTCTCTCTGCAATGAGCTGCGCTGAGCTTCACCACTCCTGCCATTATCTATCCAACCGCGGCTGCTGGGAGATGGATAGATTCCAGAGAATTGGAACAGAATGACCTTTATCTGTGCTGTAAATAGCTAATTAGTAGCTAGGTTTGAAATAGTCATGCCAGGGCTGGGCTTTGATTGGTAATGCGCACAGAATTATTTTTTTTTGCCAGATGGATGTCTGACACACTTGGAAAGCTTTCTGGTGTGGCCACCACTCTGCACAGAGACCAGAATGCTACGAAGAGAACCTCAGTCCTATATCCTCCCACTTTCCCCCACCTTCACGCATCTCATCAGAAAACAGGCACCTCGCAGATACACGATCTTTGCCCCCGTCTGGGCATGGCTGATGAGGACGCTGTTGTCTAAATCACTGCCAGACACCACAAGCTTCCCATCCTGAGACACATCACAACACGTCACTAAGCTCCCCATCTGCACCGACCACTGCATAGAGAGAGAGAGAGAGATTAGAGGACAGACACACCTGTAACATCAGCACACTCCCTCACCCCCATCTCCGAGCCACACACACACAGTCTGCCTATGCTGCCTGCACTAATATCACAGAGAGAGCAACTGGGGCTCGGATTCCAATTCCTCAAGCAGAGTTACAAATTGCCTGTGGTTTAATCCTCTTGCTCAAATGTAGTTGACCATTTTCGTAACTGTGTCCATGACATTACTTAGTTTTAGAACACTCTTACAGAGGACCTCTTGGAGGATAATACAGTTTAGAGAAACAATATTCTGTTCTGGATTTGTTTCTTTGACTTGATCTTGAATTATTTTCAGTAACCCAACATTTTTGCCTTTCAGATTCGGGCTTCCATCGGTGGTCACATTCACCAATTTTTTCCACTCCACTCCTAATTTTAAGAAATACTTATTTACTGCCTCCAAAAAGTCTTCTCCAGTTGTCGTATCTTTCATTGACTGCATTGATGCCAATTCTTCTGTGAGCTCAAAATGTTTGGTATACCTCGAATAAAAATTATCAACTGGGCTGTGTCTTTGATATCACAACTCTCTTCCGAGTGCCAGTGAAAAACATGCAAAATTGCTTACTTTATTTTGTAACTGCACACTGTTTTTATTTTCTTGCTTTACTTTATTTTTTAATTTATTTTAATTTTATTTGTTTTATTTTCCACCCACACTGGTAAAAAAAATATTTAGAAGTCCATTCTTTGTCGAATATTCGGCCTTTAGCATCCACTTTCTGCTTCTTTCATAAACTCATTTCGAATTAACATCCTCCTCAGTGAAAAGTATTGCCGCGGTTGCCGCGCTCGAGTTTGTAAATTTGCCGATCCGTACATTCTGGCGTCAGCCTGATTCAGCACCTAAGGGAACGTGTGCACAAATGAGCCGTGTGATTGGCTGATGTTCCCGGTCAGATTCAAATCCGACATTTCTGCGACTTTCTGGGACTGAACGAACTATAATTTTTTTTATTGCTGGACACAATGACGAGCCGGATAGAATCATTTGGCGGGACAGATATGACCCGCGGGTCGTATTTTGCCCACTCCTGGGTTAGATGGTATATCATTGACAGGAACTCCAGCACCTCCTAGTGACCAGGCAGAGCACAGCACCAGTACACTCCTACCCTCACCTCAGTCTCATTGCCAGGGAGGGACACATCTCTGACCACACAGTCTGGGTCCCTGGTGGCATCAGCTGGTGACAGTAGCCTTTTGGAGGAAATATAATTCATTGCACCAGTGACTTTGCACTCAGTTCTCTCCTTGTGTAGGAGCATAGAAAGATTTACTGTTCCCTCCCATATATATAACATGAAACACGGGCCTTCAATCACTGCCCCACCCTCTGGAACTCTATCTTGCAGTCCCTCCGCCTCGCCCCCCTCCCTTTCCTCCTTCAAGACCCATCTCAAGACTCTCCTCTTCAATCATGCCTTTGAATACCCTCCTTCCCCCACCTGCCCTCCACCCTCCCCGATCCCGACCCCCAGCTCGGGTCCGAAACACTGACGCTTTGGGACGTCCTCCCGACGTGAAAAGTGTTATACCAATAATAATAATCCTTGCATTTGATATAGCGCTTTTCATGTCTTCTAGACGTATCAAAGCGCTTCACAGAATTATCTGTTAAGTGAATTGATTGTATATTTGTGGGTGAAACGCTGCAACCAATTGCGCGCAGCAGTGTTCCATAAACTGTCGTGGTTTGAAGTGACCAATTTTTGTTTTTTTTACTTGAGGGATTATTATCAGGCACGTGGAGTAAGGAAACTTGCCCAGGTCTCTCGCTTGTGAGGCGAGTGCTCTAACCACTGAGCTACAGGACTACAGACTAGGCTACAGGAGCTATAGAGCTACACACATGCACACACCTAAATACACGCCTGTGAGTATGTACACTTAACAATTGGACAGGAATTCATAGTCTCGAGCTCCTACAGGAGGAATATTTAATACCTACAATAACTTTTCCTGTTTCTACATCCCAGGCTTTCAGGGTTCTGTCCCAGGAGGAAGTGAAAAGCCTGTGGGTGCAAGCACAGAGGTCGTTCAGAGAGGCACAGGCGACACATCGCTGGCATCAGCGGGCGCTGGACTCTGGCTAAAGTAGCAACGTGGCAGCATTACATCATCTGTAACGTCAGTGACCAGCATTAATACCTCACCTTTTGCCATCAGGACTGAGGCAACACTCCGAGAGTGGCTGTGAGATATCACCTTCATAAACTTGAACTGTAGTGCCACTCGCCACATCCTGGAGCAGAACAAACGTCAAACCTCAGAAATAATATCTCAAAGTCTCAGACATAACATCTCAGATGTAATGAAGTTGAGGTGTTATCGGGTTTGGGTGTTATGGGGTTCGGATGTTTTGGCGTTGGGATGTATTGGGATTCAGATGTATTGGGGTTCAGGTGTAATGGAGTTGGAGTGTTTTGGGGTTCAGGTGTAATGGGGTTGGGGTACTGCACTTGCTGAACTCACCCACAGTCTGGCTGTTTTATCAAATGAACAAGTCAAAAATTTTGTGTTGTCAAAACAGAACTGACAGCTGGTGACAGCGTCAGTGTGTCCCTCGAAGATACGGTACGGAATCTGCAGGAATACAATGTAAAGAGTCTGTGCATCCCCAAACCCTGTCATTCCCACATTGTTCATTCACTGTCTATCACATCAGGCTCATGATGCCAAGGGCACTGCTGAGGATAGACCAGCCAGCCTGGCTCATCAGCAGGGACTTGGAGGGGCAGACCAGGCACTGGAAGCAGGATCTTCCCACCACTTAACCCTACAAGCCAAAGCCCTAACAGATAGAGTGGTCCTAGCTGGACAAGCAGCAGGAAGTTTGCAAGACTGTCCAAAGGAGTCTTGGAGTCCTGTAGCTCAGTGGTTAGAGCATTCGCTTTGCAAGTGAGAGACCTGGGTTCGATTCCCGGCAGGTTGAAACCTTGGGCAAGTTTCCATACTCCACACACCTGATAATAATTCCTCAAGAAAAAACCCCAATAATAAATTGTCATTTTCAATCCATGACTGTTTGTGGGACACTGCTGTGTGCAATTGGCTGCTGCATTTCGCCCACAAATATATACAGTCAATTCACTTTACAGTATATCCCGTGATGCACTTTTGAGACCTCTAGAAGATGTGAAGAGTGCTATATCAAACGCAAGGATTATTATTATTATTATTAAGGCAGTGCTCTCAATGGCAAACTATCCAGTTTTAGTTGATTAGACTCCAACAATTACCCACAAAGGCATAACCTGGGGATCTCAAACCTTGGCTCTTGCCAACCTGAGAATCTGCACCTAATGTGGAATTAGAGAAACAGGATTGGGCGTCCTGGGGCACTGGAGGGTGGGGTGGAGGGGTCACTGGAGGGTGGGGTGGAGGGGTCACTGGAGGGTGGGGTGGAGGGGTCACTGGAGGGTGGGGGGTCAAACCTTGGCCAGGCTCTGGTCCGGACTCTCCTCTTTCGGATCCTGCGGGTTCGGAGGCTCCTGCGGCTCCTCCAGAGCCAGTGGGTGCGGTTGGCAGGGAGACAACATGGCGGCGGCTCCGCGGTCCTCGCTGCCGTAGCAACGCGCCTCCGCCTCACTGCGGCTGCGCAGAGGTGACGCAGAGCAGAAGTTGACGTTTACTCCGAGTTCCGCCGTTACCATAGCGACCGCCCCACGTGCTCAGGTTCCCAGTCCGCCACATGGCGGCGCTGCCACTGCTCACAGCCCCCAACACCCCCACACCACCCCCCACACCCGAACCCCCCCCCACACCCCCAACCCCCCCACACCCCCCCCACCCCCCCACACCCCAACCCCCCCACACCCCCCCCACACCCCAACCCCCCACACCCCAACCCCCCCACCCCACCCCCACACCCAACCCCCCCCCACCCCCAACCCCCCCCCCCCCCCCCAACCCCCCCCCACCCCCCCCCACCCCCCCCACACCCCAACCCCCCACACCCCACCCCCCACACCCACACCCCAACCCCCAACCCCCCCACACCCAACCCCCCCCACCCACACCCCAACCCCCACACCCGAACCCCCCCCACACCCAACCCCCCACACACCACACCCCAACCCCCCACACCCCAAACCCCCCCCCACACCCACACCCCAACCCCCACACCCGAACCCCCCCCACACCCCCAACCCCCCCCCAACCCCCCCCCACACCCCAACCCCCACACCCGAACCCCCCCCACACCCACCCCCCCCCACCACCCATACCCAACCCCCCACCCCAACCCACCCCCACCCCAACCCCCCCCACCCCCACACCCCAACCCCCCACCACCCCAACCCCCCACACCCCAACCCCCCCCACACCCCAACCCCCCCACACCCCAACCCCCCCCCCCCACACCCCAACCCCCCCCCCACCCCAACCCCCCCCCACCCCCCAACCCCCCCCCCACCCACCCCCCCACACCCCAACCCCCCCCCCACCCCCCACCCCCCCCCCCCCCCCCCCCCCCCCACCCCAACCCCCCCCCCCCAACCCCCCCCACACCCCCCCCCCACCCCCCCCCCCCCCACCCCCCCCCCCACACCCCCCCCACACCCCAACCCCCCCCCCCACACCCCCAACCCCCCCACACCCCAACCCCCCCACACCCCAACCCCCCCACACCCCCAACCCCCCCACACCCACCCCCACACCCCCCCCCCCCCCCCCACACCCCCCCCACCACCCCCACCACCCCCCCCCCCCACCCCCCAATACCAAGTCGTGACACTGCTAAATTCTGAGACATTCAGCACCAGTGTAATTAAAGCATTTATTGCAGCAACATCTGACACTAGAAAACTTTGTACACACAATCCTGGTTTATATTCCAATATGGCGAGACTCTCTGTTCAAATACAAGTCCTCTCTGAGGAAGAGGTCATTCCCAGGGAAAAGGGGACGGAAACAGGAGGAATTCTGTCACTCAGCTGGAGAGAAGGGTCAAGTCCTCTCCCTCCACCCACACACACACACCCACCCACACACACGCGCACACTCTCACACGCAGACTAGTGAACTCCTGTTCCAGGTGTTTTCCGGCCATTGTGCCATTAACTCTTTGGGTGCTGTAAGAGTTTCACTGCAGCAAAATAAAATCCAACAGCAGCAAATAGTTACATTTATCCCAGGAATTCACCAGAAAGTCATGTCTACCCAACAATGGTCACCCATTAGTCAAGCGGCAATCCTTGGGGAGTTGAAGGCCAGGATCCTGCCGGTCACACCAGGGCCAAATGATTTGTCGGATTGGTGTAGTGTAGGACAGCCAGTGCTGAAATGATTAACAGAGCCCAGCTACCCTGGGCTGCTTCCCTGGGTCGATTTGCTGGCATTAAGTGTTCCTGGACTGCTTCTTTTCCAAGCCTGTGGCCTGGGATCTTGTGTGACTGGATCCTGGGATGGTGGCAGAGTCTCCGGGAGCCAAGGAGAGTCAGGAGCAGAGCCAACCTCACAAAGCGATCAGACAGCGCTCACTACCTATAGATACAAACTCGGTGCTTCACAGGAATAGCTTCCAATCTGTGAACAAGCAGAATACAGTCAACATATCATTTTTCAGTTCTGATGAAAGATCATTGACTTGAAACGTTAACTCACTTTCCTCTCTCTATAGATGCTGCCTGATCTGCTGTGTGTTCCCAACGACTTCAGTTTTTATTACAATCAACATATACGCAATCAGTGCACGGGAGCTGCTCACACTTGTGCGAACAGGAGGCCATTCAGGTTACCACAACAACAACTTGGATTTATATAGCGCCCTCCACGCCGGACCAAGTCTGTTTCACCGGTTTATTAGATCAGGGCAGACACACACTACCACCTGTACCGTCCCAGGGAACTGAGGAGAGGGTTTCCCTTCCAGCTGACTCGGTTGCCGCAGTTCTCCCTCCAGGCCTCCAGCAATCACTGAGTGACTAGGAGGAGCTGGAACCAGCGCAGCCTCACTCACTTCTTCAGCAGCAGCGAGGGCCCTGGTCCTCACTGTCCCCCGAGCTGCTCCCACTCCCTCGGCCGGCTTCGGTGATGCTCTTTCTTGTGCTTTTTTTTCTGGAGGAAAGAAGGTATATCAAGTCATCACAGACCCACAATCCACTCCCTTACTGCCACCCCCGCGCACACCCACCCCTCACATCAGGCACGTGACATACACACAAAGTCATATCAGACTGGGATAAGACTGGGGATGGATCACTAACCTTCTTCTTGTGCTTGGGGTCTTTCCTTCCCCTGTGCTTCTCTTTGTGTTTTTTTTTCTGTTTCTCTTTGTGCTGAACGGAGGCCGATGGTTGTGGTGTCTGAGTCTCGCTCCCCAGGGCAGCACCTGCAGCTCCTAGTGAAACACACAATCCCTAAGCACAAACACACAATAGCTCCTCACTGCCACAGTCAATCCTGGGCAGGAAGGAAGACAGCAGCACTCGGGTATGTAACTCACCTGCTCTTGAGTATAACATTCACCTACCAGACACACTCCTATTGGTCAGTCACTGCACGGTCAGTCACTACACACAGGAAGTCGGTCCCTCCACGTGAGAGAGAGGTTTTGATGTGTTGTATTACTGGTCACAGTGGATGGCAAGGCTGGGAACATGGAGACACTTTATGACACTCACCACAGAGATGTGCTGGCGGAAGCTTAGGCCCGAACTCCTCCTCAGCCGCTTCCTGCTCCCCACCCGGTGCCGCCACAGGCCTGGACCCCACCTCCCGAGACTCCGCTTCCTGTGGCCTACATCCTTGCTGCTTCCCTAAATGTGGGATTGACAACAACTTTCAGTCTAAATGTACAGCTCAACATTACACCTACACAGCATCTCAGCAAAGCTCTCTCTATACTGTGCATCCACACTCCCAGGTCAGGGTTAGAGACCCTTTTTATGCTATCACAGTACAGCTGAATGACCGTGTGAGACAGGCAGTTGAGCTGACCTGTGGGGTCTGGGCAGGGATGGGGTGTGGCTACAGCAGCTTCTGTGACTGCTTCCTCCTCTTCCTCCTCGTCCTCTGAGGAAGAGGAAGATGATTTTTCATCTGACGAGCTTGCGAAGATGGCTTTGAACAAGTCTATCGATGGTCTGCTCTCCTCCAGTTCCCTCTCAACGTCCATCTGCAAGAAGCAAAATGTGAAAATGTAAACTGACAGGGCGGGGCCACAGTGCCACAGGGCGCGGCAGAGAGCTGAGGCAGAGTGACACGGGGGTGGAACAACGGTGGAGAGAGGGCGGGGGAGCGGGGCAGAGTGATGGGGTGGGGGCGGCAGGTCATTAGTATGGACTGGAGCTGCCTCAGGACTGCACCTCCTTGGGGAGGGGCTCCGTGCTCTCTGGCTCCACCCCCGACTCGCCGCGTGGGTTTGGATGGGGTCCTGGGGGTGTTCCTGTTCGGGCTAACGTCAAGAATTCACTGATGGAATCTTTCTCCTTCTCCTTCTCCTCGGCTGACACATCCCACCTGGAACGTCTCCTCGGATTGGAGCCTGAGGAGCGACATCAGAGACTCAGCTACAGGAGGCAGGAGTCATGCTCTCACACAGTCACACACACACTCACTCACACACAGTCACACACACACTCGTCACACACACACTCGTCACACACACACAAACAGTCACACATACAGTCATACAGTTACACACATTCACACACACAGTCACACACACACAGCCACACTGACAAACATACTGACACAGACACTCACATGGACACCCTGACATTGCTGACACTCACGGATACAGTTTGGAGCCGGGGCGGTGGCTGGGGCGGGGGCTGTGGGTGAGGCTGACACAGCCGGGTCAGGGGGGTTCTGGGGCACAGTCAAGAAATTAAACACCGAGAACTTGTCACGTTTGACTTTGAGCAGCCCGACCAGCGGTGCCCTGCGGAGACAAACCCACAACAGTCAGCCCCGTCTCCCAGATCCCCACCTCCCCACGGCACAATGCAACAGTGATACGTCCTTCCCGGGGGATACCTGGGGTGTGACAGGGGTGTGTATGTTGGGTGTGTGTGTGACGGGGAGGTGTGACGGGGATGTTACATACCCGGGGTAGGGGTCGGGGACGTTGAAGCGTTTACACAGCACTGTGTGCGGGTGCCACTCAAACGTGTCCCTGGTGAGCTGCCCGAATAGCTTCATCTTCACAGCCACCTCTTTGTCATCAACATCACCCTGTGTGGAGAGAGAGAGTGAGTCAAAGAGAGAGAGACAGAAAGAGAGAGAGCGAGAAAGACAGACAGTCAGAGAGAGAGAGAGAGAGAGAGAAAGGCAGAGAGTGAGGCAGACACAGAACAGACTGTGAATGAGTGGAACAGAGAGTTAGTAAGACAGAGACACTAATCACACATTGGGCTCCCACACTGCCCTGGCTCGATGTTACCTCCTGCTCCGCAGGAACCTCCACGGTGTCCACACTGTCCTCGACCCGGGCATGAGTGAAACGCGAGGCGAGGGCGGTGTTGACCGGCTGGAACAGAGTTGCTGATCGCACAAACTCCTCCCGTTCCCGGCCCCTTTCCCACTCCGTCTGACTGGCATCCAGGCAGCTGTCCAGTGCATCTGCTCACAGCACAGTCATAATAATCATAATAACAGTCATAATAATAATCATAATAATCATAACAATATTCATAATAATCACAACAATCATAATCATTATAACCATAATCACAATAATCATAATAATAATCATAATAATAATCTGCTGAACGGAAGGAGTGGACTGGCTGATTCGGGGTTATGAGGTCGGAGAGGTGGGGGGAGCAAGACCATGGAGGGCTTTGAAGGTGAGAATGAGGGTTTTGTATTCGATTCTCTGAGGCATGAGTAAAGCAGGGCAAGAATGGGGGCGACAGGTTCCCGGAGCCTGGTGTGGGAGAGGACACGAGCTGCAGAGTTCTGATAATCTGCAGTTTGTGAGGAAAGAGTTGGGAAGCCTAGTGAGCAGGCAGTTGGTGTAGTCAAGCCGGAACATGATGTTAGCGTGGATCAGGGTCTCGGTGGCCTGCGATGAGAGGCAGTGGTGGAGGTAGGCAATGTTGCGGAGGTGTGGAAAGGTGGAAAGGGTCACGAATGTGGGGTTTGAAGGATAGCTGAGGGGCGAAAGTGCACCGAGGTTTCGGATTGGCTCAGTGAGGTGTTGACATGAAGCCATGAATGGTGATAGTGTCAGCGGCGTAATAATAATAATCCTAACAATAATCATAATAATAATCCTTGCATTTGATATAGCGCCTTATCACATCTTCAAGACATCTCAAAGCGCTTCACAGAATATACTGTAAAGTGGATTGACTATATTTTGTGGGCAAAACACGGCAGCCAATTGCGCACAGCAGCGTCCCACAAACAGTCATGGATTGAGTGACCAAGTGGGAGGTGGGGGTATGAGAGGGAAAGTGATCACTAATCGACAGTACACATGGAGCACACAGCGCAGAGCACCTGTCAGCAGTTGTTAGTAACTTACCGCTGCGTCCGGCCTGAAGCCTCTCTAGGTACATCTCATATCTCCTCTGTTTCTCAGGCAGCTTTACGAAGGGTTTAAACTGTCCGGTCACTCCAGGCTCCAGGTGCAGAGAGTCGCTGGAAGCTGGTGTATGCCAGGGACCCGTCAGTGCCGGCCGGACAGGCAATGGAGCACGGGCACCGGGCTGGGCACCTCTCTGCTGCGCCTCCTTCAGTCGCTCCTTGTCCTTTTCAGTTAGGAGGTCAAACACAGAGCTGGGACCTGGTGAAGGGAACAGCGATCAGTCACGGCCCCCAGCGCTCATCAGCAACACCAACAGTCGCGTGTGAGTGTCTGAAACCTCGGCCACTAATAATAATAATCCTTAAATTTGATATAGTGCCTAATCACGTCATTGAGACATCTCAAAGTGCTTCACAGAATATACTGAAGAGTGTAGGGACTGTATATTTTGTGGGAGAAATGTGGCAGACAATTGTGTACAGATTGTCTCACACACAGTCGTTCATTAAGTGACCATATTATTATTTTTGAAGGGATTATTACTCCCAGAAAAGCGATCTGCCAATCAATTAACAAATGGGTTCCTACTTACTGCTGGGTGACGGGGTATGTGAGGGGTGGGGGGATGAAGGGGTGTGTGAGGGGTTGGGGGGTGACGGGGTGTGTGAGGGGTGGGGGGGGTGAAAGGGTGTGTAAGGGGTGGGGGGGTGAAGGTGTGTGTGAGGGGTGGGGGGGTGACAGGGTGTGTGAGGGTTGGGGGGTGACAGCATGTATGAGGGGTGGGGGGGTGATGGCATGTGTGAGGGGTGGGGGTGTGTGAGGGGTGGGGGGTGACGGGGTGTGTGAGGGTTGGGGGGGTGACAGGGTGTGTGAGGGGTGGGGGGGTGACAGGTTGTGTGAGGGGTGGGGGGGTGACAGGGTGTGTGAGGGGTGGGGCGGTGACAGCATGTATGAGGGGTGGGGGGGTGATGGCATGTGTGAGGGGTGGGGGGTGACGGGGTGTGTGAGGGGTGGGGGGTGATGGCATGTGTGAGGGGTGGGGGAGTGACGGGGTGTGTGAGGGAGTGACGGGGTGTGTGAGGGAGTGACGGGGTGTGTGAGGGAGTGACGGGGTGTGTGAGGGTGGGGGGTGACAGGGTGTGGCCGGGCAGTTGTTGGCTGGTACCTGGCAATGGGGCCTCCCCCAGGCACTGCTGTCTGTGAGCCGCGGTGAGCTGGTGCCGGCCGGTGGCTGTGGGCTCGGTGCTGAGCTGTCCGCTGGACGCCTGCAGAGCCTGTGCCAGGGCCGAGCTGCCGAGCCCCGAAGTAACCACAGGCCTGAAGTAATGGAACGGGCTGTAACCCCGCGGCAGCTCAGGGGCCTCGTACACCTGTACAGACCGAGAGAACATTCAGCAGCTCGCAGTCACCGCCCCCAGCCTGCTAGCCCCCACCACCCTTCTAGCCCTCCCCACAGCCTGCTAGCCCCCACCACCCTTCTAGCCCCTCCCCCCTGCTAGCCCTCCCCACAGCCTGCTAGCCCCCGCCACCCCCCCCGCCCTGCTAGCACCTCCCTGTCCTGCTAGCTCCTCCCCACCCCACTAGCCCCCCCACACCCCTTTCCGACCACCAGCTCCACCCTCTCCTTGCCCCCCCCAGCAGAGCATTCAATAACCCACCAGCACGGCCCCCACTAGCCCCTCCCCTGGCCTGCAAGCCCCTCCCCAGTTAGCCCCTCCCTAACTACCAGCCCCTCCCTCTTCCTGCCCCCTCCTACACCGGAGAGAGCATTCACCAGCATTGGCCACCCTAGCCCACCCCCCCCACCATCATCGCCCCCTCCCCCTTGCTAGCCTCTCCCTCTCGGCCCCTGGCAGACTGACCTGTCTGGGAGCAGCTGGTTGTGTTGTGGGAGAGAATCCCTCCACCACTTTCCCTAGGAATGCTGAGCTCTGAGCTGAACCTGGAATGAAATCCCAAGTGTTGTTTAGCCTGGAGCAGTGGTTTGGAGATGGCCATCCCATAATAAGCACAGTGTCCCAGGCCCTGGTTACCTCTCATTGCCGCCCGGTCGTGTCGAGGGGCCGTCCAGCCATACAGCCTGTCCCCAGGTTCCTCCTCCCCCAGCACGTGGTCGTACCTCGCCAGGGAGTCTGTGCCGTAAACATCCTCATCCTCCTCCTCCAGAGCCCCCACTCCAAACCCCTGAGAACAGAGAGCACACATCACTCCCAAGAACACAGCAGCCACGCCCCCCCCACCCACCGAGAACACACACCGCACGTGTCTCAGCCGTGCCTTCAGTCACCTTTCAACCCCCAACCTCCCCACCCTCCACCCCCTCCTGAACCCAACCCCCAGCTCGGGTCCAAGTCCCTGACTGTCAGGAGCCTTGGGACATCCTCCCAAAGTGAAAGGCGCTGCGTAAATGCAACCTGTTGTTGTTGTTGTTGTCACCCCATGAACAGCGCACAGTTTGTGTGACCTCAGCCACGTACCTGCCCGGTGATGCCCAGTTTCCGGCCTTTGCTGGAGTGAATGTCGCCCAGTAGAGAGCGTGCCCTCTCTGAGCCTAGGTCCAGCAGGTGAGGGTCTCCGCGAGGGGCCGCTGTGTACAGGGCGAGGCTGGGGTCCAGCCCGCTGTAACCTAATCCGTGTCGATCATCCTTCACACTAAACACAACCGGAATCACATCCTTCGGGGCAAACGTCACGTTATTGGGCTGATCATCGTCTTCCTCCTGGGGGTCAGACACAGAACTAGCAGTTTGTACACAATAAACTCCTGCCATCTCATACAGCGTATCCCACATCACAGAGCACCTCACAGTAATCAGTCAGTGTTTGGCTGCAGCTAACTGACAGTTATCCGTTCACATCAGCATCCCATACAGGAAGTGAATGAGGGAGAAATAGGTGACCCGAGAAAATCCTGTTTCTTTTCCAATAGTGTCACGGCATCGCTGATACACAGACAGACAGGACCACACTTAACCTCTCAGCCAAACAACAGCATTTCAGACAATTGAGTGTCAGCCAGGCCTGCAGCTCAAGGCCCTAAGCTGGGGCTTTGGACCCACAATCTTTGACCAGAAGGTGAGAGCGTGAGAGATTGAATCAGCTCAGGACACTGTGAGCAGGAGCACATTCAAATCCCAATCCCGATCCCAGGCACACAGCCCGCCGGATGTCAGGATGCTACGAGCAAGTGGGGAAGGCAGCAGACACGCCCGGAACTCACCTGGGACCCATCTGAGCCGGTGGCCGGCAACGCACAGCCGTAAATCTCCACAATAGCACCTGCCGCGGAGAAATAGCAGGTTAGCAAAAGGCCCGGCCTAACTCCCAGTGCATCTGTGTGTGGAGGTGGGAGGGAGATGCTGGGATGTGTGTGCGCGGGCAGAGTGGGGTGTGGGGGAGATGGTGCGGGAGGGGGAGATGGTGCGGGGTGGGGTGCAGGGGGTGGGGGAGATGGTGTGGGGGGGGGGGGGAGATGGTGCGGCGGGGGGAATGGTGTGGCGGGGAGATGGTGCGGGGGGGGAGATGGTGCGGGGCGGGGGGATGGTGCGGTGGGGGAGATGGTGCGGGGGGGGAGATGGTGCGGGGGGGAGATGGTGCGGGGGGGGAGATGGTGCGGGGCGGGGGGATGGTGCGGAGGGGGGATGGTGCGGGGGGAGAGATGGTGCGGAGGGGGGGATGGTGCGGAGGGGGGGATGGTGCGGGGGGGGAGATTATGCGGAGGGGGCATTCCTCACCGAGTTTTTGACGTTGATGTCGTTTCCTCCCCACCCGTGGCCCGAGCCCCTGACCTTCTTTCCAGCCCATTCTGCGTAGTAACTGCACCCCCAGGGTCTCCCTGTAAAACACTTACAATTACTGTCACTCTACGTTTGCCAACAACCACCACCATCACAGTCGTGTTCAAATCCCTTCACTCCCTGGCACCTCCCAACCTCTCCAACCTCCTCCGCCTTGCCCCCTCTCTCTCCTTTTTTAAGTGCCGCCTGAAAACCTTCCTCTTCGACCGTGCTTACGGCCACCTCCCCCCCCCCAGCACAGAGTCAGGCTCCCCCTCTGGAAAGCTCTGAGACGCTGCTCTGCGTGGAGGGCGCTATATAAGTGCAAGTTGTTATTGATTTTTTGACCCATCATTATCGTCCTCCTCCTGCATTCTGACCATGTTATAAATTGATGCCTTGTGACCCAATGTAACATAGAGACCACTCCCGGCTTTCCCCACTGCCTGGCCCCTAGCAAGCAGGCTGTCTGAGCCCCGGGAACACACTCACTTTGCCGGGGATATCAAATCGTCCAGGATGGTGGCTTCCGGGATTGGTGCTGTCACCGCAGCCAACGCTCGCGCCTTGTCCCGGATTTTGTCAGTGGACTTGGAGGCGAAGCTCTCCCTGGTGCTGATCCGTGTTGGTGCAATTCCATGTTCGTTCAAATCCTTCAAAACACAACGCAGTCAGCACGGGGCAGGGTGGGGCCGGGAGTCAGGGTGGGGCCGGGGGAGTCGGAGCGGGGCCGGGGGAGTCGGAGCGGGACCAGGGGGAGTGGGGGCCACCACAAGCTCTCACTGAGGATCAGATTTTTTCACCTCTTCGTCCATGAAATCTTCCGGCCGGTATTGCTGAGTCTCAGCTTTCTGTTGCCGTGATGACACAAAGGTTGCCGGCGTCCAACCTAAAGATAACGTGTACAGTCACCGCCCAACCTCACCGGCACCGCGCTGCACCGCGTGTTCACGGTAATTAACAGATAATAATAATAATAATAATCCTTGCATTTGATATAGCGCTTTTCACGTCGGGAGGACGTCCCAAAGCGCTTCACAGAACACACTGTAAAGTGAATTGACTGTATATTTGTGGGCGAACGCGGCAGCCAATTGCGCACAGCAATGTCCCACAAACAGTCGTAGATTGAGAATGACCAATTTATTATTGTTTTTGGTTTTGGAGGGATTATTATTAGGCTCTGTGTGGAGTAAGGAAACTTGCCCGAGGTTTCGCCCTCTGCCTGGGCTTGAACTCAGGTCTCTCACTCGCAAAGCGAGTGCTCTAACCACTGAGCTGCAGGACTCCGGCCTCTGGCATTCCTCACCTTCTCGGGAGCCCACGGAGTTGAAATAACCGGCAGAGAAGCCTCCGGTGAAGGCTCCGTGGAAACGCTGGTAACGCCCACGTTCGTCTCTCACCGTCTGCTCCTGCAGCGGCTTCTTCCTGTCCACAGCGTCTGCCGACACAATACAGACCATCACTGTGGTCACCGGACAGTCACAGTCACCGCGACACTCAACCAACATTGACCGACATTTACACAGCGCCCGTCACCGGAGGGGAGAACCTCGGAGCGAACAGCAGTTTGGTACCGAACCGGAGAAGGTGTCCATAGGTCAAAGAGCTATGACCTGAAGATGGGGGAAGGAGGGGGTGAGGCGGAGGGACTGAGGGAGAGCGTTGCAGAGTGTTGGGGCGCAGTGGCTGAAAGTGTGGCCACCAATGGTGGATTGGAGGGCCCGAGGGCCGCACAGGCGGCGGCGGTGGGTTTGGGGAGTGAGGAGGTCAGAGAGAGAGGTGTCAGAGCGCGTGTGGACCGGGAGAGGATCCGGTGGAGGCGGCGAGGACTCGGCTGATGGAGGCGCGGAGTTCAGGGTCAGGTCCCGGTGGAGCTGTTCTGGACACAGTCACAGTCACTACACCCCACAGTCTCTCACTCCGCGCCGCGGCCTCGGGGACCTTCTGCCTGGGGTCGGGCCCCGGGAAAGCGCGGGGCTGAGGCCTGGAGCCAGGAGTTGGAGCGGCTCCCGCGTGATTCCGAGGCGGCGGCCCGGCTCCCAGGCCCGGGGTGACCCACCTTCTGGCAGCGGCTCCAGCGGAGTCCCGCAAAGCGGCCATTCCCCCGCCTCCTCCTCACTGTCCGCGTCCAGAGCCGCCATTGTTGGTCTACCGTGGCCTCTGCTCCCCGCGTCCCCGCCAGAGGGCGCTGCTCCCCGCGTCCCCGCCAGAGGGCGCTGCTCCCCGCGTCCCCGCCAGAGGGCGCTGCTCCCCGCGTCCCCGCCAGAGGGCGCTGCTCCCCGCGTCCCCGCCAGAGGGCGCTGCTCCCCGCGTCCCCGCCAGAGGGCGCTGCTCCCCGCGTCCCCGCCAGAGGGCGCTGCTCCCCGAGTCCCCGCCAGAGGGCGCTGCTCCCCGCGTCCCCGCCAGAGGGCGCTGCTCCCCGAGTCCCCGCCAGAGGGCGCTGCTCCCCGCGTCCCCGCCAGAGGGCGCTGCTCCCCGAGTCCCCGCCAGAGGGCGCTGCTCCCCGCGTCCCCGCCAGAGGGCGCTGCTCCCCGCGTCCCCGCCAGAGGGCGCTGCTCCCCGCGTCCCCGCCAGAGGGCGCTGCTCCCCGCGTCCCCGCCAGAGGGCGCTGCTTCTCTGCACATTCACAACCTCAGTCAATATTCACTGCCCGTTTGTTGCAGAATAATATAATAATAATAATCCTTGCATTTGATATAGCGCTTTTCACGTCGGGAGGACGTCCCAAAGCGCTTCACAGAACACACTGTAAAGTGAATTGACTGTATATTTGTGGGCGAACGCGGCAGCCAATTGTGCACAGCAATGTCCCACAAACAGTCGTAGATTGAAAATGACCAATTTATTATTGTTTTTATTGGTTTTGGAGGATTATTATTAGGCTCTGTGTGGAGTAAGGAAACTTGCCCAAGGTTTCGCCCTCTGCCTGGAATTGAACTCAGGTCTCTCACTTGCAAAGCGAGTGCTCTAACCACTGAGCTACAGGACTCCAGAATCACAAAATTCCTGACAACAACAACAAAATTACATGTGTAAAGCGCCTTTCACGACGGGAGGACGTCCCAAGGCGCTGGACAATCAGAGTTTGGGACCCGAGCTGGGGGTGGGATCGGGGTTGGGTGGAGGGTAGGGGAGGAGGAGATTAACCAAAGGCACGGTCGAAGAGGAGGGTCTTGAGACAAGATTTGAAGGAGGCAAGAGAGGGGCCGAGCCAGGGGGACTGCAGGATGGAATTCCAGAGGGGGGGGCAGAGTGGCTAAAGGCCCACCAATGGTGGGACAGGGGAGGCGGGGGACATGAAGGAGGCCGGAATCCACTGAACAGAGGGAGCAGGCAGGTGGATAGGGGGTTAGGAGGTCGCAGACGTAGGGGGGAGCAAGGCCATGGAGGGCTTTGAAAATGATGACCAAGATCTTGAACTGAATCCTCTGTGTGATGTGGAGTCGGGTTAGGATGTGGGTGATAGGGTCGCGGAGCCTGGTGCGGGAGAGGACACAGGCTGCAGAGTTCTGGATGATTTGCAGCCTATGGAGGGAGCAGTTGGGGAGGCCAAGAAGCTGGAAGTTTGCGTTGTTGAACCTGGATGTTATGAATGTGTAGATTGGTGGCCTACAATGTGAGACAGTGGTGGAGTTGAGCAATGTTGCAGAAGTGGGGAAAGGCGGAGTGGGTCATGGCATGGATGTAGGGTATGAAGGATAATTGAGGTTCGAACAGGATGCTGAGGTTCTGTATTGGCTCTGTGAGATGCAGTGTGCATCCATGGAGGGAGACGCTGTCAACTCCTAAGGTATGGTGGCGTTGACAGGAGCCAAGCAGGAGGTCCTTGGTCTTGTTGACATTCAACTGCAGGAAGTTAGCTCTCATCCAGGACTTGATGTCTGTCAGGCAGTCTGTGAGGACAGCAGTGGTCCTGGAATCAAGAGTGGAGGCAAAGATGTAGAGTTAAGTGTCATCCACACATGTGCAAGTTGATCCCATGTCTGCGGACGATGTCACCAAGGGGGAAGCATATAGATATTGAAAAGGAGAGGACCAAGGACAGAGCCCTGAGGGACACCACATGTGACGATATGGGGGCTGGAGGAGAAGCCTCCAGTGGCGACAAAGTGGAGACAGTGGGAGAGTAAGACACCACCTACTGGAGTGGGCCATCTCATTGTATCTCATCATTCCACAACCCTGTCAACCGTCCTCCCACCAATCGTCATGGCATCCTGGGGCAGTGAAGTCACCTCGGGGATGAACTGGCTCCAAGTTGACATGTTTGCAACAGAATGTCAGAATCGAGCCAACCCTCTGTGATGGTCTCAGTTTCTGAACCCGTATTCCAGGGCACTGCTGATGACAGTAGAGCCAGCCTGGCTCATTGGCAGGACCTGGAAAGGAATACCAATCACTGGGGCCAGGTAATCCTCCTACTCAGCTCCTGTTAGGTGCTCCGGGTGCTAAATAAATGCAAGTTACTGTTGCTAACCCTGCAAGCCAAAACCCTTATGGACAGGGTAGTCCCCATTGACAGTGATTTCAATGGCAAGCGATATGGTTTTAGCTGGTTAAGCTCCAGTAATACACCAACACACACTCTGGGGTCCCCAAGCCTGGACTCTTCCCAACCTGCGTCTACTATTCCTTGCCATTAGGTAACCAGGGAAATAAAAACATAAGAGAACACTACCCCCCAACTCGCGTGGTCTGACCGTGTGAGCTCAGTCCGGGTGCTGTTTGCCCTCTACCCCTCGTGGCCAGGGGTGGGGGTAAGCGGGTGGGGAGAATATTTGTGGTGAATGATTGATGATGAGATGTGCACTGGGGGTGGGGCCGACACACATTGAGTTACGTGCAGGAGGCGGGGCCTGGGCAGGTGCGGCGCTCACACAGGTGAAGGGTTGAGAACACCTGAGACCCACACAGACAGAGAGAGAGACCCACACGGGGAGTCTGACACTCTCTCTCTCTCACACACACACACTGTCTGGCACTGTCTTACACACACACCCCAAGAGTGGGGCAGCGGTCGGCCAGACCCCGGGAGGAGGGCTTGAGGGGGAGCAGAGCCGGATCTGGGCTCCCGTGTCCGGGCGGCGCTTTTCGTCCTTTTTACCCGATTCCCGGCGCCGCGATGACCGACACCATCCAACCCGCGGGCCGCAGCGACAGCTACTTCCGAAAGGTGCGTCTGTGAGTGTGAGTGTGTCACACTGAGTGTGTCACTGTGTCTAAGTGTGTCACTGTGTGTCAGTGTGTCTAAGTGTGTCACTGTGTGTGTCTAAGTGTGTCACTGTGTCAGTGTGTCTATGTGTGTCACTGTGTGTGTGTGTCACTGACTAAGTGTCACACTGAGTGTGTCATTGTGTCTGAGTGTGTCACTGTATTTGTGAGTGTGTCACACTGAGTATGTCACTGTATCTCTGAATGTGTCACTGTGAGTGTGTCACTGTCACAAGCTACCGCTCTGCGCTGAGCAATTGTGCACACAATCTTTCACTGTTTCACCCACAAAATACACAGTCACTCCAATTTACAGTATATTCTGTGAAGCACTTTGAGACGTCTCAACGATGGGATAAGGCGCTGGTATCAAATGCAAAGATTGTGTTTAATTGCTCTGTAAATAAACGTAATGTGACAGTTACCGCCTGGTAACATGGGGGAGGTCAAAATTCCAGTCTCTCTCTAGGAGGGTGGGGCAGCTTCACCCGCGCTGTGGTTCACCTGCTCACTACCTGTGCCAAGCCCTGGGCACCACTCACTAACTGTGCCGGGTAGGGGAAAGTGCATGGGCTGACACTGTTGTGTGTTCCAGGGCTGTAATCCGTGCGCTCAGACTGGACGCAGCAAACTCCAGAGTAAACGAGTGACTCTGAACCAGCAAATCATCAAAGCCGTGAGGCTGCGAGCGGGTGCCGAGAACCTGCTGCGGTGAGTCTGCATGGGGAGGGGCTGCGGGGGCTGAGGTGCTGCAGAGGGGCTGGGTGCTGGGGACTTGGAGTTGGGACCACAGGTGGAGGTTACAGAGATGGAGAGATAGTGAGGCAAGAACAGACTGACGTCAGTGTGACCTTGTGCCTAGTGACGTGCTCACTCGCGGGGAAGCTGTGCAGCAGGTTTTACTGGTGCAGCGAGAGCAATACATTCCCTGCATACCAGCCAGCCCACGGGGGGATCAAAATGGGGAGGATACGATGAGGGGGGAATGGATTCCAGCCCACAATAAGTGGAGGAGAACGGGTGGGGGCAACAAAATGCTGAGCTTTGTGATGGGGAGAATCCTGATCTGAGCTGGAACCTGTGTGACCTGTGATCTGCGTGTCTCCAGAGCAACGGACAACGCCAAGGTGCGGGACCTGGCGCTGGTGGAGCTGAGCTACGTCAACTCTGACCTGCAGCTGCTGAAGGAGGAGCTGGAGGGGCTGAACAGCTCCGTTGAAGTTTATCAGAACCAGGAGTGAGTTTCCACCATCGTGGAGTCCCGTAGTGTATTGGTTAGCGCGCTCGCCTCGCAAGCGAGAGGACCTAGATTTAATTCCCGGGCAGGACGAAATATTGGGCAAGTTTTCTTGCTCCCCATGCCTCTGTTTACCCAGCAGTAAGTAGAAAGCTGGTTATTAGTCAATTGGCAGATTGCTTTTCCGGGGATAATAATCCCTTAAAAAAATCCATGACTGTTTGTGGGACACTGCTGGCTGCCACGTTTTCCTCACAAAATGTAGTCAATTCACTGTGTGCCCGTGTGTGTGTGTGATTTTGTGTGCGTGTGCACTGATGCTGATGTCTGGCACTGGGTGTCTGTGTTACAGGGAGATGCTGACAATCCCATTCATCCCATTGGGCCTGAAGGAGACTCGGGAGGTGGATTTCATGACCCCTTTCAAAGTAAGTCTATATGAATTTAAATCACTTTACTCCCATCCCCTGCCCCAGCCTCTGGCTGCAGTGTGACACTGATACTAACACTGACATGGATCCTCGTCTCCAGGATTTTATTCAGGAACATTACAGTGAGGAGCCATCTGCATATGAAGACAGTATCCTGGATGTGATGGACCTGCGGCAGGTGAGTGGCCTTGGTGGAGGGGGACTGCTGCAGGGCTCTGGGGGAGGGCGATGGGGGCTCTTGTCTGGGGGGCTGGAAGCCGTGGGGCTTGGGGGGCTGGATGGTGGCTCTGGGGTGGAGGGCTGACCTCTGTCTCTCTGGCACAGGCTACCCGCACCCCGAGCAGGGATGAGGCTGGGGTGCAGCTGCTCATCTCCTATTACAATCAGCTCAACTTACTGGAGAACCGGCTCTTCCCCCCCAGCCGTCACCTGGGCATCTTCTTCACCTGGTAACAGCCTACACGCATGTCTATGCACCAGAATGTCTGTGTGTCTGTGCACTAGGGTGTCTGTGCACCAGGATGTCTGTGTCTGCGTGTGTGTCTGTGCACCAGGGTGTCTGCGTGTGTGTCTGTGCACCAGGGTGTCTGCGTGTGTGTCTGTGCACCAGGGTGTCTGTGCCAGGGGTATGTGTGTGTGCGTGCATTTGAGTGTGTCTACATGCTTGCATATGTCTGCATGCGTGTGTGTCTGTGTGGGTTATGGCTTTATTCACATCATGCTGTGCTTGCCTGGCAGGTATGACTGTTTCACTGGCGTGCCCGTGTGCCAGCAGCACGTGGGGCTGGAGAAGGCCAGCATATTGTTTAACATTGCAGCACTGCACACACAACTCGGTGCCCGCAGTGACCGGAGCTCCATGTCAGGCCTGGACACTGCCATCCTCGCCTTCCAGCGCGCCGCAGGTCAGTCACCGCATTGCGGGGCCCGGCTCACACAAGGTCTAGATGTTTCCACTGGCACCAGGGAGACTGTGCTGGTGATGGGTGAGGAGGGCACCAACACCCCCCTCCCTCATTGTCTGTCACTCTGCTCCACACCTGGGAAGTGCACGTGTTGCTGGCATGTGCTTTGCATGTTGCTGGCGTGTTAATCATGTGTGCTCTACATGTTAATCATGTGTGCTACATGTTAATTGTATGCGATGTGTGTGCTAATGGCGTGTATTGTGTGTTATAGGCGTGCTGAACCACCTGAGGGAGGTGTTCACACATACGCCGAGCTTTGACTTGAGCCCGGCCATGCTGCATATGCTGTCCCTCCTGCTGTTGGCTCAGGCACAGGAGTGTGGCTTCCAGCGGCAGGTCCTGCCCGGTGTCCCCAATCAAGTCCCCAGTCTCCTGTTCACAGCACAGGGGGCAGCCAAGGTACCTCCTGCCTGTCACTCTGCCTCACTCGTTCTCTTGTCTTTAAGTCGCTCTCACACTCACCCTCTCTCCATCTCTCACTCTCATACTCGCTCTCTCTCTCTCTCTCATTCTCTGTCTCTCTCTCATTCTGTCTCTCACTCACCCTTTTTCTCTCCCTCACTCTCTGTCTCTCACACTAACCCTCTCTGTCGTTCACTCAACCTCTCGCTATCTTTCAGTCTCGTTCCCTCCCACATTCACCCTCTCTCTGTCTCCCACTCACATTCTCCCTCTCTCCCTGGTGTGCCTGGTGCAGGTTGCTGATGTGTACTCTGTGGTCCTGGTGTCGGTGTCACAACCACCGGTGAGGGAGCACACGCCGCCGGCCTGGCTCTCACTGCTGCACCTCAAACACGAGCATTACCGGGCCCTCGGCCATTACTTCCTCGCCCTCGCCCTGCTCGACCACGAGTGTGAGTACACACTGCCCCACCCCTTTCCCTGCTCACCGTCTCGCACTCTCCCCGCTCCCCCGTCTCTCTCCTTCACTCACCTCTCTCTCACTGTCTCACACACACAGTGAGCCCTGGTGACGAGGTTGAGGCTGTGGCTCGGGCTGTGGTGAAGTTGCCGGACGAACCACTTGTTATAAGCGACCAAGAGCATCGCCATCGGCTTGGTAACAGGGGAGAGGGCGTGGGGCTGGTGTTGGGGTGGGGCCATGGGGCTGGTGGTGGAAATGGGGCCATGGGAGAGGGACTGGGGCTGGTGATGGGGGAGTGGGGCCATGGGGCTGGTGGTGGAAGTGGGGCCATGGGAGAGGGACTGGGGCTGGTGATGGGGGAGTGGGGCCATGGGAGGCGAGGGGCTGGTGATGGGGGAAGTGGGGCTGGTGGTGGGGAGGGGAGCGGGGCCATGGGAGGCGAGGGGCTGGTGATGGGGGAGTGGGGCTGGTGGTGGTGGTGGGGAGGGGAGTGGAGCCATGGGAGGCGAGGGGCTGGTGATGGGGGGAGTGGGGCTGGTGGTGGTGGTGGGGAGGGGAGTGGAGCCATGGGAGGCGAGGGGCTGGTGGTGGTGGTGGGGAGGGGAGTGGAGCCATGGGTGAGGCCACAGGCAAATGGACTGAAAAGGATTTGCACTTGAAGGGGAGATGGGGAGTGGGAACTCTTAAAGGAGCGGCATAATGGGCTAAATGGCCTCCTTCTGTGCCTCTGACACTCGCTCACTCCCTGCTGTCCCCACAGGAGAAGCTCACCTGCGGAGGGCGATTGCTGGGCAGGAGGAGGCTCTGTGGCACGCGGGCCGCTGCCCCAAGCCGGAGATTGTGCTGGAGATTCTCCGTGTCGCTCACACCCGCTCGCTTGGAAAATACACCCAACACCACCACGAGGATGACTTCGACATGACCCCAGCCCCCGAAATCGTCGGTGAGTCTCCTCCCTCCCTCCCTCCCTTTCTCCCTCCCTCCCAGGCACACACTGACGCTGTGTACTGTCTGCAGGTGACGCTGACCAGACGGTGCAAGCCATCACTCCCCAGTTCTCCAGTATCCAAGTCACAGATTTCTTCCACAAACTGGTGAGCCTAACCCCCACCCTGCGCTAAGGAATATGTGGCTGTGATTCAGGTTACCTCCTGATTGACAATCTTCCTCCCTTTTGTTCTCTCTCTCAGGGACCTCTGAGTGTATTTTCAGCCAAGCAGAAGTGGACAGCTCCTCGGAGAGTACACCTGCGGCAGGAGGCCGGGGACCTGGGCTTCACCCTCCGCGGTGAGGCTCCCGTGCAGGTCACCAGTCTGGACCCTACCTGCACAGCCGCCGTGAGTCACTACTCCTGGCATATTCACTTAGCCACTCGCGCTCACTGTCACTCTCCCTCTGTCACTTATTCACTCTCTCTTGTCACTCTGTTGCTCTCACTCTCTCTAGCTGTCAGGGCTGAGGGATGGGGATTTCCTTGTGAGCCTGGCCGGGGGGGACTGTAAGTGGAGCGGTGTGAGCGAGGTGATGAAGATATTGAAGGAAATGCCTGAGGAAGGACTGGACATTCATGTGATCAGCCCTCAGGGGCCTGAGCTGGGGCAGCCGGTGAGTGGTTCCTGCAAACACACATACACTAACACCAGCTGCCGGAGAAGTGGGTGGGGGGAAGAGAGCCAGGGTAGCCTGGCAACCCGGAATTTCCCGCTAAGTGTAATTATGATGCCGATCGACTGGTTGTTAATACCGGGGTTTACTGTAGTCTTAACTGCCGGTTGCACAGCCCATCACATGACAAACAGCTCTACAGAACCAGATTTATAAGACGCAAGTTCCAGAGCCAATGCACGGCCCAATGAGAGGATTAAATGTCTGTAACACCACCTTGCGACATGGGCGCTATATATGTACAAGCTGTTGTATTCTCACTATTGTTTGACTTCATGTAACTCTCAGCCCAACAAGAGTGCCACGTACAGCGGAGCGCTGCCCCACACATACTCGCTGAGCTGCCTCGCAGCGGACACTGGCAGGGGCAGGAAGGGCAAGAAAGAGGCCAAAAAGCTCTCGTTCCTGAGCTGGGGCATCAAGAACAGCAAGCAGAGTGCGAGCACCACCAGCCTGCCCACCGGCCCCAACTTCACCATGCACGAAGGCAGCTCCCTATACTGAGGGGTTCACCTCCCATGACGGTAGCATGTTGTGCGTCAGGCCACATGATGGAGACATGTCCGTGCTGTGGACCCCCGACGCCATCCTCAGGACAATGGTCTGAGTCTGACCAGTCAGTGAGTGAGCGGATTCCCTGCCTGACTCACCCCCACCCACAGAAAGACTGTTTATGCTCGCAACACACCAATAATCAGAGGCAATGTGACTGTGAATATTACTGAGATTCTGTGACTTTTTTTTTATAAAGTAACTTTGGTTCAGGGTGTGTTTGTGAGTGTGACGCAGGACGTTGGGTAACAAGGAAGGTTATTGTACAGTTTATTCCCGTCTCAGTTGTTAAGCGAGTCGCAGATGATTTGGTCACACTGATTGACATGTAAATACTGATAAGTGCCCAGGACGCCTAGTGCGGCCCCGGCTCCCGGCAGCACCAGACCAGAAACGAGGGTGTCTCAAACGGCTCCTGTTGGTAAATGAAGGTGTGTAAAAATATGAAGCTTGTGTATGTATGTCATCAAGGAAATGAGATTGAAATAAAGTGAAAATGACTTTGCCAAGGCTGAACTTTACCCCAATCCGGTGCCCTGTGATTTGATATTCTTTCTCCAGCATCTTCCACACAGCGTGTTCCCCATCCACAGCCCCCGGGAGATACAGCAGGACTGGAGGCTGGGGCTGAGCTCAGGGCCAGTCCTGGCAGAAGAAGCTGGTGACTTGCTGAGAAATGAGCCGTCCCACCCGGGGTTGTAGCTCACTGGTGGAGGCCTGGCTAAGCTGCTGGAGGCTGGGGAAGTGCTGCAGCAGTGTGGCTGCCTTGACTTTGCCGACTCCTGGGATTTGCTGGACGGAGATGAGCAGCGCTGGCTCTGCCGGCCGGGAGCAGCTCCGCCTCAGGAATGGGTTGTGTCCGGGCTCCTTACTGACCTCCTGCACCTGAAACAGGCAGAGAGCGGCTCACTGTGTGTGACAGAACCCATCCCATCCCAAACACCCACACCCCCTCTCACACACACACCTCCCCACCCACATCCCCCACCCACCTACCCACATCTCCCACCCACCCCCCCACATACCAACCTCCCACACACATACACACACACCCCCAAACCCCTCCCACACCCCCCCACCCACACACCCTCTCACCCACCCACCCAACACCACCACGCACCCACCCACCCCCCCCACATAGCCACATCCCCCACATACACCCACCCCCCCACACACACATACCCACCTCCCACACACCCAACCTCCCCCCCACCCACACAGTGCTGGGCTCCATGGGACGCTCACCATTTGGATGAGGAGCTGGGAGGCCTGGGCCTGTCCAGCCACCGGCAGCAGCGTCAGGCCCAGCTCCAGCACCACAAACCTCTGCACACCGGCGAAGTACTGCTCGCTCAGGCCTGTCCTCTCCACCAGCACCGCCCCGTGCAGCGTGCTCGCCTAACGGGAGAAAGAGAAACCAGCCTGTTTAGTCTCACTCAGTGTATCGGTCATTCTCAACTCACATCGTCCCTCCCCTCTATTCCGCCTATTTCACCTGTTCTCCCTGGTTCCCCTCTCCACACAGTGGCAACTGGGCACAGATCAGGAGCAGACCCCCCAACCCAGCAACACAAAACAGCAGCTCGCAGCGCAGAGCGACTCCCAGCCACCGAACAGCTCTGATTGTCTCTGAAGGGGAAAAGAACCCCCCTCCCCCCACTCTCATTACATGCTTGGTTGTGGTTGCACAGGCCCTGCATGTGAAGTGGAGTACGGGATAGGCCAACACAGCAGTTCAGAAGTGGGAATGATGGGGCTTATCCTAGCCCAGTCAGACTGAGGCTAACAGGAGTCCACTAGTTGACAGGGAATGCATTTTACTCTGGAATCGCTCGCTGACACACTGTCTCATCGGTCGGACTCACGTTGCGGAATTGGACCAGTTTCCTTTTGTAGCTGTTTCCAGCCACGAGATCCACCTCCGAGATGTAAAACACACACATCTGCTTCGAGAGGTGGAAATCCACCAATCCCAGGCCATCCTCAAACACAGTTGTAATCCAACCTGGCAACGACATGACAGTAAATTCACTCAGGGCTGGACTGTGATCATGGGACCTCTCCCTAACTGGGCACCACTGAGGTCAACATCAGCCTTGGCAAGCACCAGTCACTCAGATCTGAGCTGGCTTCAGACAGCAGTGATATCAGCTGATAAAGCTCTGCTGTACAATGCAGGTCATGAAGTTGCCCTTCTGACTCTCAGGTGAATCCCAGCGCTGCTCAGCCCAATGGCTAAAATTGCTGATAACCTATCCCTGCCATACGGTACCCTGGAAGAGGAAACAACACAGTGCTCCCCCAGCCTCGCCCCGATACCAGTGACTCATTTCAGGATTGAAATAAAATAAAGGGCAACAGAAAGGTTAAAATCTCAGGTACGAACCGATGAGTCAAAGCAAACACGTGGAGAGCACCCACAGAATCTGCCTTTAGTCTTACACACAGAAACCCATCACCGTCATCAGCCAGGTGTCTGGCACACGTAAAGGTGCTAAAGAGTTGTCAACCCAGACCGAGTTCTATATATTTATGCCACTTATACATGCAATAGAACGTGGATGCGCTCTCTCTCTGGAGGGACACACGCTACTTATCTAATTCCAGAGAGTATTAGGCAGAGGTTGGTAAGAGCCAAGGCTTGGGGACCCCAGAGAGTGTGTTGGGGTAACTGCTAGAGTTTAACCAGCTAAAACAACAACAAGATTTCATTTATAGAACGCCTTTCCGTCGGGAGGACGTCCCAAGGCGCTGGACAGTTGGGTCAGGACCTGAGCAGGGAGGAAATGGCTAGGGTGAGGGAAGGGAGGGAGCGAGGAGGGGGTAGAGAGTTGAGAGGGTGAGAGGGGAGCTGAAGGCTGAAGGTCAAAGAGAAAGGTTTTGAGACCGGCCCTGAAGGAGGAAAGGGAGGAAGCGGCGAAGGCACTGGGGATAGAGTTCCAGAGCCTCGGGGCTGAGAGCAGAGAGCAGACCGGAGCCAGAGGAACAGAGGGTACGGGCAGGTAAGTAAACCACATAGCTTGTCATTGATACTGTTGTCTGACAAGCTATCTCACTGCTTGTCCGGCTTGGACCACCCTCCCCGTGAGAGCTTTGACTGCAGAGTTAACAGGGGGTTAGTAGAAATATTCATGGAACTGCACCCCAGCAGGAATCAGCGTCTCCACAGAGCAGAAATGGTCAGGTCGAACAAGCCGCTGTGTCCCAACGGTACCCACACTTACCCTGCAACCCCGACACCAGCTCCGAGCCCATCCACCTCTCATTCACAATGATGTGGCCGGAAGGGACAGAGGAGGCCCCGGGGCGGACAGGTGTGTGGGAGAGGCTACATGTGAGGTCCATTGTGCTCTGTGCTCAGGGAAAGGAAAGCTTGACCGGAAGGGAGGCCACAGCCTTCCCAGTGGGGCAGTGGGCACCAGTGGGGCAGTGGGCGCCAGTGGGGCAGTGGGCGGCAGTGGGCGCCAGTGGGGCAGTGGGCGCCAGTGATTGGCTGCAGAGACTCAGACAATTGTCAGTAACTGTTGCATTGACAAAGGCTTCGCTGAGCCCCGGCCGCCATGTTGGTGAAGCCTCGCTCTGGGCACACGCTCTGATTGGACAGTCGGGTCACACCTGACCGCTGATTGGCTGCGCGAGTCTGGATTTCTGATTGGTTAGCCACACTGCCATCTGATTGGCTGCTCGACATTGCCCTGTAATAGGCTCAGAACATGTAGCGACTTGTCTGACTGACTCCCCCCCCCCCCCCCCCCCACACACACACGCACACACTGACACAGGCTCCCCCCCCCCCCCACACACACACTGACACAGGCTCCCCACCCCACACACACACTGACACAGGCTCCCCCACCCCCCACACACACTGACACAGGCTCCCCACCCCCCCCACACACACACACTGACACAGGCTCCCCACCCCCCCCCCCACACACACACACTGACACAGGCTCCCCACCCCCCACACACACACACACTGACACAGGCTCCCCACCCCCCACACACACACACACTGACACAGGCTCCCCACCCCCCCCCCACACACACACACACACTGACACAGGCTCCCCACCCCCCCCCCACACACACACTGACACAGGCTCCCCACCCCCCCCCCCACACACACACACACACACTGACACAGGCTCCCCACCCCCCCACACACACACACTGACACAGGCTCCCCACCCCCCCCCCCACACACACACACACACTGACACAGGCTCCCCACCCCCCCCCCACACACACACTGACACAGGCTCCCCACCCCCCCCCCCACACACACTGACACAGGCTCCCCCCCCCCCCACACACAGACACAGGCTCCCCACCCCCCCCCCACACACACACACACACACTGACACAGGCTCCCCACCCCCCCCCCCCACACACACACACACCTGACACAGGCTCCCTACCCCCCCCCCCCACACACACACACTGACACAGGCTCCCCACCCCCCCCACACACACACTGACACAGGCTCCCCACCCCCCCACACACACACACTGACACAGGCTCCCCCCCCCACACACACACTGACACAGGCTCCCCCCACCCCACACACACACTGACACAGGCTCCCCACCCCCCCCCCACACACACACACACACACTGACACAATCCCCCCCCACACACACACTGACACAGGCTCCCCACCCCCCCCCCACACACACACACACTGACACAGGCCCCCCCCCCCACACACACTGACACAGGCTCCCCCCACCCAGGGAGAGGGTGAGACACAGGGAGAGATCTATTCTCGTGTAGTGAAAGGAATGGAATTCCCGGAGTTCGCTGTTAGCGAATGTCTGAAAATCCCAGAGTTGAAAAGCTGGATTCTGGATTACTGCGGCCGACATCGCCTGGAGGAGGCTGTGAGAGGTCAGTGCTGCGGGGACAGCGTGTGACCACTAGTGTGGGGGGGGGGAGAGCCTGTGTCAGTGTGTGGTGGGGGGGAGAGCCTGTGTCAGTGTGTGGTGTGGGGGGAGCCTGTGTCAGTGTGTGGTGGGGGGGGGAGAGCCTGTGTCAGTGTATGGTGGGGGGGGGGGGAGAGCCTGTGTCAGTGTGTGTGTGTGGGGGGGGGGAGAGCCTGTGTCAGTGTGTGGTGGGGGGGGGGGGGAGCCTGTGTCAGTGTGTGGTGGGGGGGGGGGGAGAGCCTGTGTCAGTGTGTGGTGGGGGGGGGGGAGAGCCTGTGTCAGTGTGTGTGTGTGGGGGGGGGGTGGGGAGCCTGTGTCAGTGTGTGTGTGTGGGGAGCCTGTGTCAGTGTGTGGGGGGGAGAGCCTGTGTCAGTGTGTGGTGGGGGGGGGGAGCCTGTGTCAGTGTATGGTGGGGGGGGGGGGGGGAGAGCCTGTGTCAGTGTGTGGTGGGGGGGGGGAGAGCCTGTGTCAGTGTGTGTGTGTGGGGGGGGAGAGCCTGTGTCAGTGTGTGGTGGGGGGGGGGGGGAGAGCCTGTGTCAGTGTGTGGTGGGGGGGGGGGGAGAGCCTGTATCAGTGTGTGGTGGGGGGAGAGCCTGTATCAGTGTATGGTGGGGGGGGGGGAGAGCCTGTATCAGTGAAACAGTGGAGTCCTGTAGCTCAGTGGTTAGAGCACTCGCCTCGCAAGCGAGAGGCTTGGGTTTGATTCTCGGCCGGGGCGAAACCTTGGGCAAGTTTCCTGACTCCACACGTCTGATAATAATCCCTCAAGAAAAAAAACAATAATAAATTGATCACTTCAATGCACGACTGTTTGTGCAATGCTGTTGTGTTCAATTGGCTGCCGCGTTTCGCCCCCAAATATACAGTCAATTCACTTTACAGTATATTCTGTGAAGCACTTTGAGATGTCGAGAAGACGTGAAAAGCGCTATATCAAAAGCAAGGATTATTATTATAAACAGCAATGTTTACATATGTAAACGAAAGCCTGAATCTGAAAACCCAGGATATTTTTTTCTTATGAACTCTTAGCAACACTGAAAATGACACAGTTTGCAAGGAGGGGGATGAGGAAAGACCCAAGGGTGGGGGAAGGGAAATTAAAAATCTTAAAAAATCCTCTTTTTCATGCACAAACACAACTCAACACCACCCCCTCCCCGCCCCCCCCCCACCAACACATACACAGAGCCAGAAAATGGTCTACAGACATTGACCTCAACGCTGCCATTCGCCTTTGCAACAAAAGGCACAGCAAAAGAGTTCAGATTTCTTTAAGAAAAGAAAGAAACAAAGAGAAAAAATACTGTTCGCATCGCATTAAAACAAAATGCACCGACACATTTTCTGAAACAGAGAGGAAGAGAGAAGGTGAAGAGAAAAGGGGAAGAAAAAAAGTTCAGTTGGTCAGTCACTGCAAAAGTCAGGGTTTCCCTTCCTTCCTCCTTTACAAATGTAATCTGTGTTCAATGATGTCAGAGCAGGTACGTTGGTCACCTGTCGCCAGGTAACTCTGTACCTGAGAATGTGCAACTGTTGGAGTCTAACTAGCTTAAACCACTTAGCTTGCCATGGATATTACTCTCTGGCAAGCTTTCCCGCTTAGCTAGGAGTCTTGTCAACTGTTCTTTCTCCCCCATATCCATGCCATGACCCACTCTGCCATCTCCCCCCTCCCCTGCAACATTGCTCGACTCCACCACTGTCTCACCCCTCAGACCGCCAAAACCTTGATACACGCATTCGTCACCTCAAGGCTCGATTACGGAAACTCCCTCCTTGTCGGCCTCCACAACTATTCCCTCCACAATCTGCAGATTATCCAGAACTCTGCAGTTTAATAATCCTTGCATTTGATATAGCGCTTTTCACGTCGGGAGGACGTCCCAAAGCGCTTCACAGAACACACTGTAAAGTGAATTGACTGTATATTTGTGGGCGAACGCGGCAGCCAATTGCGCACAGCAATGTCCCACAAACAGTCGTAGATTGAAAATGACCAATTTATTATTGTTTTTGGGTTTGGAGGATTATTATTAGGCTCTGTGTGGAGTAAGGAAACTTGCCCAAGGTTTCGCCCTCTGCCGGGATTGAACTCAGGTCTCTCACTTGCAAAGCGAGTGCTCTAACCATTGAGCTACAGCTTGTGTCCTCTCCCACATCAGCCTTTCAGCCTCTCTACCCCCACTCTTCGGAACTCAATCCCACAATACCTTCACCTTGCTCCCTCTCTTGCCTCATTCAAGGAACGACTCAAGACCCTCCTTTTTGAGGAGGGCCTTCAGCCACCCTCCTACCCCTTCTGCCCTCCCTCATCCCAACCTTGCCCCCCCACCTCCCCCCATGCTTGGGTCCTGCTCCCTAACTGCTCAGTGCATTGGGACATCCTCCAGATATGAAAGGCGCTTTACAAATGTAATTTTATTGTTGCTTGTCCAGCTAGGACCGCTCTACCCTTTAGGGCTTTGGCTTGGAGGGTTAACAGGAGCTGAGTGGGAGGATTCCCTGCCCCAGTGACTGGTCTGCCCTTACAAGTGCTGCCATGAGCCAGGCTGGCCGGTGCCGTCATAACCAATGCCCTGGCTCATCCACCTGGAGAGATTGTGATAGTGATGCGCAGCACAAGCTATTTATTTAGTGGTACGTGCGTCTGCACAGTTTGTGAGGGTGACTAACGCTTGGGACATGCAATGACGCTTTTGGACGCATCTTGTAGTTTGCCTGGTGGGATTCGGGGCTCAGCTCCCTCAGGACGGGGTGTTGCCCCTTCGCCTGGGCAGCACAGCATTGTGGAGCAGTGTGACCCACCAATCGGCAGACCATTCGCACAGGGTGCTGGACTTTGTGGAGACAGTGCGGCGGCAGGTCCCATATCTGATCGGTTATCGTCACCACGTCAAGGTCTGCCTCGCTTTCAGAGCAAAGGTACAGCTTCTATCACACTCGTTTCCATTTAAGGTTCTTTTAACACAAAGCTTAATCCACAACTGTTTGTGCGATACCTCTGTGCGCAATTGGCTGTTTTGTTTCTCCCACAAAATCCACCATCAATTCACTTTACATTATATCCTGTGAAGCGCTTTGTGACGTCTCGAAGAAGTGATAAGGTGCTACATCAAATGCAAGGATTATTATTATAAAGCACGGTGCCCTCGGCAGCAAAGTTTACCCCTTTGGCACTGGGCCTTGGGACGTCCTCCTGACATGAAAGGCGCTATAAAAATAAGCGCTCTGAGACACTACGCTGGGTGGAGGGCTCTATATAAGTGCAAGTTGCTGTAATATAATTGTTGTTGGGCCAGTGCTGACTGCTGTCAGATCAGAGGGAATCTCACGGCTTCCATTCCATACAGTTGCTGCTGGAGATGTTTGTGCGGAGACACTGTCTGCTGGACATCCTTCAGTCACTAGACAACCACTTCCCAAAGAAGCTTCCCAACGACCGGAAAGCGGTACGTAGCTGACACTGGTGTAAATGTTCAATTGTTGTGAATGGGAAGTGGCAGATCCACTATGTGTTAGCTTAAGATTTGTCGTCACTGCATGGCTGGGGGATCATCACCCACCCACCTGAGCGTTAGTCTAGTCTCCGCATACAAGCCACTGGTCTGGTTGTGACCTGGTCTCCCCTCTCCCCAAATCTCTAAAATTTGTCATATCTTTATTTCCCTTAATGTATACATTCCCCTGAGACAGAAGGCGATCGGTAACAATCCTCTACATTAGGACGTTGAGCTCACACAGTTCAGGCTGACAGTTCAGTGCAGTGCTTTGGAGGTGCTGGAAAGGCCGTCTTTGGATCAGACGTCAGACTGACGGAGGCCCTGGTCTGCCCATTCAGCTGTTAAAGATATTAAAGATCCCACGTCTCAATTCAAAAAGAGAAAGGTTTCTCTCTCCTGGTGTCCTGGCCAACAATCACACAATAAAATTGGTCAGTCACTCCATGGCTGTTGGTGGAATGTTGGTGAGTGCAAGTTGGCTGCCGCGCCTCATCTTCAATATATATAGTCAGTGGACTTCTCAGTAAACAGTGTGAAGCGCTTTGAGTCCTCCCAGTGTGAGGTAAAGTGTGTGTCACTTCAGCCTGTCATCAGTCTCACTCTGACTGTCCACGTCTGCTTTGCTTTTTGACAGTCAAGGCGAGATCGGCACAAAGTCCGGCAGTGCCACGAGCAGTTTCGTAAATTGGTTTTGTTGCTGATCCGGGATGACCAATATCGCAAGCAGTTTCTGGAGGTGAGCCTGAGGCAGGAGAGGGTGGCACAGCCATCATTGCCCCTGTACAGAGTGTACCCTCAGGGCAATGGGTTAGAGAGCTCCAGTGGGGGAGCAAGCACCAGCACAGACACGATGGGGAGAGAGAGCGAGCGAGGAATGGGATTAGAGTAGAGAGCTCCAACGGGGGAGTGAGCACCAGCACAGACATGATGCGGAGAGAGAAAGCAAGGAATGGGATTAGAGTAGAGAGCTCCAGTGGGGGAGCAAGCACAAACACAGACACGATGGGTAGAGAGAGAGCAAGGAATGGGATTAGAGAGCTCTCACTCTAGGTGTAAATGAAGTGTTGCTATTGCCACAGGATGAGATGGAGGAGTACGGGGCACCGTTCACGGCAGCAGCTCAGAAACTGCTGTGGGAATATCTGGAGAGACTGGAGAGAGCGTTGCCACAACCCAGGATAGATCAGGTAAAACTTACCCCCTACGGCACTCCCCCACCCCGCCCAGCACTCACTCACACATCCAAACCTGGCACTCGCTCAGTCCAGACTCTGGCATTCCCCCTGCCCTTCCCTCCCCTCCCAGCATTTGCTCTCGCCCCCCACCCCCCCACCACTATGACTGATGTGCTGATGTTAACAGCTGCTGGCCTGCACAGTGGATGTGGCCCGGCTGCCACCAGAGGAACAAGCCCTTGTGTCCATCCTGAATCATCACTCCGACATTCCCCATATCCTCCTGGCCCTGATTGAGAGGATCCGGAATCAGCACCAACAAGACCTGAGCAGTGAGTGCAAAAACTTCTACTATTGCCTCCCCCCATGTTAAAATCACATTGTTTGACAGTAGAGGGAGCTTTACTGTGTATCTAACCCTGACCTGGGAGTGTGGACGGACGCACAGTGTAGAGGGAGTTTTACTGTGTCTGTAACCCTGACCTGGGAGTGTGGACACACAGTGGAGGGGGAGCTTTACTGTGTCTGTAACCCTGACCTAGGAGTGTGGACACACAGTGTAGAGGAGCTTTACTGTGTTTCTAACTCTGACCTGGGAGTGTGGACACACAGTGTAGAGGGAGCTTTACTGTGTCTCTAACCCTGACCTGGGAGTGTGGACAGACGCACAGTGTAGAGGGAGTTTTACTGTGTCTGTAACCCTGACCTGGGAGTGTGGACACACAGTGGAGGGGGAGCTTTACTGTGTCTGTAACCCTGACCTGGGAGTGTGGACACACAGTGTAGAGGGAGCTTTACTGTGTCTCTAACCCAGGACTACAGATGACCCCGGGGTGGTTATATCCTGGTTGAGCTCAATGGTGTAGATTGTGCACAGAGTATTTAAATGTGACTTTTGTAGCTGGATCCTGGAGCAACAGGGACACCAGGAGCCACGCCGCAGTCCAGACAGTTTCTGGTGCTCATACCTACGTTGAGATGGGTTTGACTCGTGGGGAGGAACAGGCACCGGCCGGCGACACCGGGACACAGTGGCAAACGTCGGTCAGTGTCCACAGTGACTGCCTGGCGAGCGCAGCCACCACAGGAAACCATCCTGCCTTTTCTGCTCTTCATTTTGACTATTCTCCGGAGGAAACCTCAGTCCTGGCGATCCTGTCACCTCCAGATCCGTTCCTCTCTCAGGCTTCGTGTCACCGAACTGTGGACACTGAATCCAGGAGTGAATCACCTGCAGGTCCACACTCTGCCCTGCCTGTCTGCAACACCCGGCACAGCCAGCCTCCGGCTCTGTGGATTGTGGATGGGGTATTGGATGGGTCGCCGGTACACCAGGGGCGGGGGGTGTCCGGGGGGCACGACTGGGATCTGGCCTCTCTGCTCGGTGCCCCGCTCTCTCCTCAGGTTCAGAAGCAGCTGTTGAATTCTCCCACTTTCCAGCCAAAGGTTGTGGTGGCTAGACTGACCCTGGGCCTGACTGATGCCAGTGGTGTGAGGCAGGCAAGTAGAGCCTCACACAGCGCTGCTCCCAAGGCAATGGAAGTGCTATCTAGCCAGGCAGACAGCAGCTCAGTGCTCGGCTCCAGCAACCAGACCTCAGCCTCCAGCGAGGAATCGTCCCACTCGGACCCCAGCGATTACGAATATTTCCCATTCTGCAGCCAGTTACCTTTGCACGTCAGACGCTCCCGATGCCAGGAACGCCGAGCGGCGGCCAGGGTGCTGCTGACAACCGGCACCTGGTGACAGCACCCCCCCCCCACAAACACACACTGAGATGTAAATTATTGTATCTGTGACAGGTTAGTAAATTATAAAATGAGCAGAAAAGATTGTTTGATACCAGCTTCTTGTTTGAGTGCTGGTGCAGAGTGGGAGGGGGCTGGGCTGGGAGCTATAGGAGGGCTGTACACCAGCACACGGTCTGTACGATCATGGACTCTCGTGCAGACACACAACCACGACTTGCTTTAGGCAATTGTTTTATTGGGAGGGGCTACTGCAGAGAATCGGACTCTCTCTCCCCCCAAATTAACATTAGCTTCACTTGAGAGAAATGGAAATTTATTAAAACTGTTTCTGTAACATATCAAAACACCTGCAGGGTCTCAGTCAGGCACACACACACTCACACATGGACTCACACACACATGGACTCTCACACACACTTGCACACACAAACTCGCACACACACATGGACTCACACTCACACACGGACTCACAAACACACAGACTCACACACTCGCACAGAAACGCAGACCTCGACTGTATTCACTAAAATGAGCCGGTCACAGAAACAATGGCCGGATTAGCTGTAAAACCAGGAAGTAATAACAATCCTTGCATTTGATACAGCGTCTTTCACGTTGGGAGGACATCTCAAAGCGCTTCACAGGATTTACTGTAAAATGTAGTGTGTTGGTAGACAAAATGAAGTGATGAGGGATGAACATACTCGCATTTAAACAGTGCTCTTCACGCGGGATAGCAGGACAGCATTGAAAACACACAAACACACAGTATCTCACAATCACACACGAACATACAGTAACTCTCACTCACACCGCTGTCTGGTTATGGCAAAGCCGCAGTGATGGGTCTCTGCTGGTTCATGTTCTTGCTGGTGTTTGAAACAATGACCATTAACACCAGAGCAGCATCAGATTAAGACATTAGTGACGGGAGTGAATGTAGTTAGCGGAGGGAGTCCTGGCACATGCCTGCCAGCACATCACTTGGAGGCACAGCAAGACCACAGCACTTAGCCTGTGGGGTCTGGGCTGGATTGTTGGCACACTGTCCAGAGGCTGTGGGCACTGCAGCTCCTCACAGTAGCTCTCAGCTTTGGCTGGCATTTATTCCACGGCCATTTGTTGGATGTTGTTGCACAGAAGCTGGTATTGTTCTGTTGGGAAGTCAGTAAGGAGGTGAATAGAGAACACAAACAACAGGCCAATCCCTCCTCCCAAGTTAGAGACGTAGTAAAGCTCCCTGTACACTGTGTATCCATACTCCCAGGTCAGGGTTAGAGACACAGTAAAGCTCCCTCTACACTGTGCGTCCACACTCCCAGGTCAAGGTTAGAGACACAGTAAAGCTCCCTCTACACTGTGCGTCCACACTCCCAGGTCAGGGTTACAGACACAGTGAAGCTCCCTCTACATTGTGAGTCCACACTCCCAGGTCTGGGCTAGAGACACAGTAAAGCTCCCTCTACACTGTGCGTCCGTCCACACTCCCAGGTCAGGGTTAGAGACACAGTAAAGCTCCTTCTACACTGTACAACCACACTCCCAGCTCAGTGGCAGCGCGGGTTAAACAGTACCCACTCCCCTGCAGCACCAGTCTGACCTTCGTTCAGGTTGCCGATCACTGCTTGTTTCTTCAGGAAGTCATTGCACAGCTTCTGGCTCAGTCCAAAGGCCAACATGTTGTGTGTGAAGGTGCTGCCGGACATGGAGGGAATCATGTCGTACACATGACCTTGGCACCATTTTTCCTCCCTCGCCTCCACTCCACATTGACTCCACACCAACTCCAGTGCTCAGTAGGCTCCACCCAATCGATATCTAGATCCGAACACCTCCCCATCTCTCTGCTCTCCTACCCGGCTCCTCAGCTAACTCGGGATCACCCCCGATCAGGCTTTAAATCCCACCTTAAAACCTGGCACTTGGCCTGAGCCTATGACCACACTCCCTCCCCGTAACTTTGAGATGTTATGTGGAAGGTGTCCCCTCCCACCGCCTGCTCCCCCTGCCCCTGCCTGCTCCCCCTTCCTTCCCCCGCCTGCTCCCCCTTCCTTCCCCCGCCTGCTTCTCCTTCCTTCCCCCGCCTGCTTCTCCTTCCTTCCCCCGCCTGCTCCCCTTCCTTCCCCCGCCTGCTCCTCCTTCCTTCCCCCGCCTGCTCCTTTCATTCCCCCGCCTGCTCCCCCTTCCTTCCCCCGCCTGATCCCCTCCCTGTCCCCGCCTGCTCCCCCTTCCTGCCCCGCCTGCTCCCCCTTCCTGCCCCCGCCTGCTCCCGCCTGCTCCCCCTTCCTGCCCCCGCCTGCTCCCCCTTCATGTCCCCGCCTGCTCCCCCTGCCCCCGTCTGCTCCCCCTGCCCCCGCCTGCTCTTACCCAAGTTGCCCAAACGCAATATTCTCGTTGAACCGGAGGCTGTCGTCTCGTTCCTCAGCCGTCATGTGGCTCCATCGCTCCCTGTCAATACAAGTGTAATGTGTTAGCCAACACGGGGTGCCAGGAGGAAGAGTCAGCACATGGTGCCAAGGGATGGGCCAGCACAGGGTGGGGAGGGGCCAGCACAGGATATAGTGACTGTGTGTTTTGTAGTCTAACACAGCAGCTATTTTACACACAGCAATGTCCCACACACAGCCACAAAGTAAATGACCAGTTGTACTTGGGATACGATTTGGGGACAGCAAGAGAGAGTAAGTCTTTTCCAACAGCACTGTGAATCTTTAATGTCCGCCTGCACAAACAGGAGCTCAGTTTAACATCTCACACAAAGGATGGAGTTGCTGATAGTGGCAGCCTCACAGTGACTGATTGTAATCTGAAACACCCGTCAATGTCACTGGGTATCCTCATGTCAACCTGCACCTGCGGACTTCTGCCCCCTCTCGCCCTCAAACCCCCTCCCCCAGTCCTTCCCTGGGATGAGGGAAGGCAGAGAGGTGGGAGGGAGACCAAAGGCATGATCGAAGAGAAGGATCTTGAGACCGGCCTTGAATGAGGCGAGGGAGGAAGTGAGGCAAAGGGACCGTGGGATGGAGTTCCAGAGTGTGGGGGCAGAGAGGCTGAAAGCCCGGTCACCGATGGTAGGGTGGGTCGGGCAGGAGACATGGAGCAGGCCGGAGCCCGCTGAACGGAGGGAGCGGGTAGGTTGGTAGGGAGTCAGCAGGTCTTAGAAGTCGGAGTGGGCAAGGCCATGGATGGACTTGAAAGTGAGGACAAGGATCTAGAACTTGATCCTCTGGGGGATTGGGAGCCAGTGGAGTCGGGCGAGGGTGGGAGTCGCGGAGCCCGGTGCGCAAGAGTACACGGGCTGCTGCAGAGTTTCCCTCCCATAGTCCCTCCCTCACAACCCCCTCCCCCCAATCTGTACCTTGTGGTGGGCGATCGCTTCCTCCGTTCACAATGGACAGCATCAAAGAAGGCAGCATTCCAGAAACGGAGCGTATGCCTGCCAGCAAGAGCAGAGAGATAACAGTCAGTCACTGTGAGTTGCACCGTGCCTCGAAACCACCCCCACCTATAAACACAGTAAGTGTTGTTTCCCCCCTCTCCAGCCAACCACCATGTCATTGATCACAGCGTGGGGGAGCTCCCGGGGGGAGGCAGGGGGGAGGAAGCGGGTTCAGGCCACACACACTGCACATTCATCCAGCAGCTTCCGGCTGCTTCTACGTGACAATGAGTGAATGTCACAATGTGAAGGCCTACCAGATAGGCTGTGTTTTCAGATGTGTGTACAAGTAGACTTTCTCTCCTTTCTGCTCCTCTCCACAGCCCAGTTTCACTGAGGACAATCAGAAACATGTTCCATCAGCAAAATACAAGTCAGACAGCTCACCTTGGTGTCAGGTGAATAGCGCTGGTCTGACACAGCGGCACTGAGTGACTAATACTGACCAGGAGGCAGATGGTCAGTCAGGAATCACGTACCTGTTTTCCGTGATCGTTTCCGGGCTTGGGGCTCAGCGCTCCTGAAACACAGAGTAACACAAGGTAGTGGTTGGTCCACAAAATGTCCACTTTTCCCCCATTCTGCTACTCTCTCCTGGGTTCCACCAACCAGCCCCGATTACCCTCGGGGTCCGGATGAGGCCAGCCAATACCCACCCGCTATTGGCTTGTGGTTGCTTCAGCCTGGTCTCCCGCCCCCCGAAGATGGCCTTGACGTTTTCCTTGTTCCTCAGCAGCTTGTCCGCGAGGTCTCGCTTGCCTGCCAGCCAGCTGTTGGCGGTTCTCAGGTAGGAGTCGATGGGTGCAGCGGGTTTCTCTCTCAAGTCAGTGACGCTCACACAAGGCTTGGCTGCAACGGCAGGAAAATAAAGAGGGATTTGTGGTGCAAGCAGAGGGCGACCCAGCAAGTAGGGAATCCTGCGGAGATACTGAATACAACTGGAGGGATGAACACTGCAGTACTTTTATATGCCACCGGAGGACGGTATTGTCACAAGGAGCTTCCACACAGAGAACGGAGTGGAGTCTCTGGCTTCAGGGCAATGAACAGGATTTGCTGTAATGAAGCTGGAATTTGTCCCTGGAGCTGCTCGTTCGCTACTCCTCCTCTCTGCTCCCCTCTATTCTGGAGGGATGAGATGAGATAGACTGAAGTGATGTTGACTAATTGTGAAGTGGCACTTACCCACGTGATAGAAAGTGAAACACATGGTCATCAGGTTCTTGGCCGGGCTGTAATCATCCATCTGGAAACACCTGGAACAAGAGGTGATCACACACACATCATCGTCTCTCTCTCTCCCCTCTCCTGATTGAGGATCGTTTTTCCTGCTCCCCCTCCCCTCCCTTGCACTCACCCCCTTTCCCCCACCTCCCTCGCTCCTGCCCCTTCCCTCGCTCCCGCCCCTATCCACACCCTCTCCTCACTCCACTTCCCCACCTCACTCCACCCTGCTCCTCCCTAGCTCCCCCCTCCTCACTCCACTTCCCCCTTCGCTCCTCCCCTCGCTCCATCCCCTCGGCTCCACCCATAAAAGTCAAGAGCCCAAATTAACTCAGAAAGCAAAACCAATACTCACTCAAACAGGACTACAGCAAAGGACTGGACAAGCCTGTAGAAGGTGTGCTCAGACACACATTTAGAATTACACCGCTGCAGAGAGATCAGATTGTGTTACTGCATGGCATGCACAGCGCTAGAGATATGTCGTCACAACCCAGCAGCTTCACACACACGCACACACACGCACACGCACGCACACACCTCCTAATGTTACCAACTTCAAGTCAAATTGTTGCTAAATTCTAAACACACGGCAGCACCCAACCATCTCGCGTGTTGTGTAAGCCTCACCTCACACAATCACATGTACACAAGCGGGAGCGGTTTGTGGGTGCAATTTGATTTTGGATGGAGCAGCCTGGTGCTGCAGTATCAGGATTGGCCACTAGGGGACAGCACTGCCAACACATCATCCCCCAGTGGCAGGAACTTGGTGTGGTTCACAGCTCCCCCTGCACAGGGCGGAGCTCACTGTGCCCACTGCCCCCTCCCCACTTCGCAAACGCTCACCTGTGCTACTCATACCTACTCACCTGCGCACTGACATGTTTCGCAAACCACTCTCTGCCTTCAGGACTGTGCTCGGAGCACAGCACCCCAAACCGAGCCTTCTCCTCCTGGTTTATTGCTTCCCTGAATATCAGGATGGAGGAAGCAGCATTACTGGCTGAGACATTCAGCAAGAAACCATTGCCCGACAAAGGCTACACACCCCAGGCCCCTCCCTCCCACCTCTTACCCTCCACTGAAGATCTTCTCCACATATTTACGCATGAACTCCCTGCGCTCGGCCGTCTCCAGCAACTCACTGCTCTGGTGGGAAGAGAAGGATTCATCTGAGGAGGTGCCGTTATCCTGGCTCGGGAGAGTGGGGTAGTCACCTAGCTCACTCTCGCTCTCACTGCCTGTGCTATCACTGCTCCGATCCGGCTCCAGCCTCTCTGGCATTGCTCTGGTGTTTGGGGCCACACAGGCGGAGTCACTGCCGAGCAGGTGGAGGCGTTGATGTGCAGGGCTGGAGGCTGCCGGGGTGCCCATGCTACCGCTTCTACATTAGCCAAGGTTACTGCATCACAACATGAGCACCAGCATTGGCCTCATCCCCGCACAACCCGACTGCTCACGCCTGCAAAAACAACAACAACTTGCATTTACAAAGCGCCCTTCATGTGGGGTAGCGACCCAGAGGACTTCACACACAAGACCTGCAGTTACTCACACACACCTGGACATTGTCAGCCAGGGCATTGGGAAAAACTCCCTTCTTTTTTCAGATAGTGCCACGGGATCTTTAACGTCCACCTGAACAGGCAGAGATTTGGGACCTCAGTTTAACATTGCATCCGAAGAACAGCTCTCCCAGTGCTGGACTGGAGGGTCAGCAATGTTTTCACAGACACACACCTCTTTCCAGCCCTTCTATGTGGAAATCCCCCCATTGCCAGCCAAAGTGTAGCAATAGGCAGCTGGAGTCGATGTGTGTTTGTCTTTCTACGGGACAGGTCTTTAACAGGCAGGTCTTCAGCCACTCCACCCCCACCCTCTGGAACTCCATCCTGCAATCCCTCCGCCTCGTCCCCTCCCTTACCTCCTTCAAGACCCATCTCAAGACCGTCCTTTTCAACCGTGCCTTCGAACACTCTCCTTCCCTACCTGCCCTCCACCCTCCCCGATCCCAACCCCCAGCTCAAGTCCGAAACACTCTCTGTCCAGCGCCTTGGGATGTCCTCCCAACGTGAAAGGCGCTATACAAATGTAATTTTGTTGTTGTTGTTGGAGACGCTCCCTAAACCAAGCTTTGGGCAGTTCAGCCATCAGCTTTGTCTGGCTTTATCCTGTCAAACAGCAGCTTCCTGGTGACAAATCAACAATCTACAGGTTCCCAGAAAACAAACAAACCAGAGAGAGGAGTGGGGCCTGCACAACCCCCAGCCTATTATATCTATCATTAAAAACTATGCTTAACAACAATTACATTTAAATAGAGCCTTTCACGCTCGGAGGATCTCTCCTAGCATTTCACACAGCTGAATGAGCACCCCAATGGGGGGGGGGAGAAAAGTGACTCCTCGACCTTCTTGCTCCCTTACCTTCTTCTTCCCCTTCGCTCAATACTCTCCTTCGCCACCCCTCCCCTCCTCCCATTTACTACCCCTGATCTCGGTCAGACAGGAATGCTGTTGCTGCTCTGTAATGGATCCTTTCCAGGATTAATCTCATTGTTAACGTTCAAGCTCTTTAATTCAACACAAATCCCAGAGGAAACCTTCAGCTTCAAATGGAACTGAACAACTCAACACGACTTGACTCCCTGAAGTAACCTCGTAAAGTGTAATCACACTTGCCTCGAGCCACAACTAAACCCCCAGAGAGAGAACACCACAGGAGGAACCTACAACCCCACCACCACTTCACGCGGACTACCGAAACACTGATTGTCCAGCATTTTGGAACGTCCTCCCGACGTGAAAGATGCTATACAAATGTAATTTTGTTGTTGTTGTTTACAGTATATCCCAGTGGTTTCCAACCTGTCGCCCACGGACCGGAATTGGCACATGAGGCCTTCAAGAAGTGGCCCCCGAATCTTCACACAATTCTAGGTCAATCCCTGTCCGTTCGGTAGTCTGTTTTCAGTGTTTTAAAACAAAAATGTATTTTGTCGGTCAACCATAAATATTGGTACATACAGTAAGCATTCTGGGACATTCTCCAGACATGAAAGGCACTAAACCAAATGTAAGGATTACTGTTAACAATACAGAGTTTGAATGCACAGAGTTAGCCCATTTGTTTAGGTCTCTTGGCAGCAGCTTCACATTGACTGGAAATCTTCAGTGACAGATCAATAATCACACCACTCTCTGTGGCTGATGGCCACTCCACACTGCACACGTTTACAGTTCCTGACTCTGACATTACATTTTCTACATTGATTCCAATTTTTAAAGTCAGCCACTGCTCAGTTGGTCGGCAGCACTGACCGACCTTTAGTTTAATTTAGTCATTCTCCTTTTAGTCATACCCCAATACCTGCTGACGGCCTGAGAGGTTAATTAGCCTGTTTCAGAAAATGAGAACCATAAACAATGAACAGAAAGCTTTCTCTCTCTCTTATTCCTGCTATCCCCACATTGAGAGCTCACACACATGGCCAAGCACGGGATCTTGCACTGAGCCAGGCCAGGCTGTGCTTTAGTCTGAGGAGAATCAAGGGCAGCCTATGTTTACAGCTCAATCTAAGCAAATTAGATTGTTTTATAAGATAACAGAGTGGTTGCAGAAGCTGGGCACAGGGTTAAAGCTCACTCCTCATTTCCCAGGAATGTCAGTCTAGCCACATACACACACAACAACAAGATTTCATATATAGAGCACCTTTCACGTCGGGAGGACGTCCCAAGGCGCTGGACAATTGGGTCGGGACCCGAGCAGGGGGGAAATGGTCAGGGTGAGGGGAGGGAGGAAGCAAGGAGGGGTTAGAGAGTTGAGAGGGGAGCTGAAGGCACGGTAGAAGAGAAAGGTCTTGAGACACAACACATACAGACAGCATTTGAGTCACAGAAAGAAAAACTTGTATTTTTCCAGCATCTCATCGCATTGAAATGTCACAAATAAATGTCTTAAGAAGCTACATCTCTTCTTCTGAAGTAGGAACACTTCAGTTGGGTCATGTAAACCCTGAGAAAGTCTGGTGTGTATTAATGTTGATTAATGCAATCAATTCATTGAAATGTGACATGTTCTTTTAAATCATTTTCCAAAAGGAATGAGCTATTTAATAAAGTTAACTTGCCGAATAATTCAAGTGTGTACATGAACACATCCCAATCCTGGCCAAATAAAACTTGATTCAATTAAAAAAATAAGAAGTTTAAGACAAGTACTGACCCATTCCTCTCAGCAACCACAACTGATGCAACAGGGGTGGATAAGCTTTCAAATCAAACACAAAATGTCCTCAAACTCCCAATCATCCTTCTAAATGTTGTTTTGTCAGGAAACCCAGGCAGAGGCCAAGGTCACATACAGCGCAGGATACCAGGCAGCGAGGCTGGGTGACACCAGGCTGGGATATCAGAGTGTAGGAGGAAGGAAAGCCTGAGGTTGGAGAGAGCTCTAGAGTCTAAGGCACTGGAATGGAGCTGGAATCCGTGTGGCAAACAGGGAGGAAGAGGAGGGGAGTTGCAGGATGATAATAATAATCCTTGCATTTGTTATAGCGCTTTTCACGTCGGGAGGACATCCCAAAGCGCTTCACAGAACACACTGTAAAGTGAATTGACTGTATAGTTGTGGGCGAACGCGGCAGCCAATTGCACACAGCAATGTCCCACAAACAGTCATAGATTCAAAATGACCAATTTATTATTGTTTTGTTTTTGGAGGGATTATTATTAGGCTCTGTGTGGAGTAAGGAAACTTGCCCAAGGTTTCGCCCTCTGCCTGGAATTGAACTCAGGTGTCTCGCTTGCAAAGCGAGTGCTCTAACCACTGAGCTACAGGACTCCACAATGATGTGTGCTGAACTGCACGTTTCAAGCGAAGATGGGATAAGAGAGGAGAGTTCAATAGGAGAATGGTAGAGTGGTACAGCATGAGCAAAGCAAGGAAAGCTCATCCTGGTCAGACTACACGAGACGTGCTAGACAAACCTTCCTGGACATAGGAGCATCTTCTGTCTCCCAACCACATTATTGAACATTCCACATACAAGACAACCCATTGCACCTTGCTCTAAAGGTCGCTTATAATGTAATTGAGCTGTGAGCCCTCACTTTTTTCTACCTGACAATAGAGATTGTGCTCCAAATCCTTTCATTGCACAAAAATGACGATGTCTGAACTGTCAGGTTGCCGCTACCATCACTTTATGTGCACAGCATCATGATCATAATAATGATAATAATCCTTGCATTTTATATAGCACTTTATCTCATCTTTTAGCCGTCTCAAAGCGCTTCACAGAATATACTGTGAAGTGAATTGACTATATTTTGTGGGTGAAACACGGCAACCAATTGCACACAGAAGTGTCCCACAAACAGTCATGAATTGAGTGACAAAATTATTATTATTTTTGTAGGGATTATTTTCCCCAGATAGCGATCCACCAACGACTAACAAGCGAGTTCCTACTTACTGCTAGGTACACAGAGGCGTGTGGAGTAAGGAAACTTGCCCAATGTTTCACCTTGCAAGAATTATGCAAGAATTGCAATTGGATGGGAGTTTATACCCAGGAGGAGACCATTGGGCTCAGGATTATCAAAGAGCAGCATGATGAGCAATAACAGCCATGTCATAGCACCAGACATTCATCTCTACATGAAACCCCTTGAGGTCAGCATTAGTGTAATTACCCTCCCACATTATGCAGCAGATGATGCACGGTTGTTACTCTTTAACTTCCCCAAGATGAGTCTAAGATTATTAAATTAAATCTAAACTGCAATTTATTTTCTCAATTCATTTTTCTTATTCAATGAAGACAACAAAAGCTTTCTCTGTGACACTCCCTGATGAAAATAAAGTGCTGGGTCCCATTTGCTCAGGAGCCTGACCCCTGATTGTCCAGCGCCTTGGGACGTCCTCCCAACGCTCTATAAATTTAATTTTGTTGTTGTTGTTGTTGAGTTGAACAAAGTGACATCCACAGCAATTTACTGGAATAAAACCAAGTGATTGTCTGTCCACAATTTGTTCCGCCCACAAAATACAGTCACTCCACTACACAATATATCCTGTGAATCGCTTTGAGATGTCTCAAAGAAGTGATAAGGCACTATATCAAATGCAAGGATTATTATTATTATTTGGGGGGGGATATGGGGTAAGATCGGGTTACTGGACTTGAAGTACAGATTAGCCTTGATCTTATAGAATGGTGAAACAGGCTCGAGAGGCTCAATAGCCTACTCTATGTTTCTATTACACACAGGGAATTACACATTTAACATGCGGCGCAAGGAGCACAGTGATAGCCTGTCCAGTCCAGGCTGACATTTGAGCACAGTGCTGGGGGGAGGGCTGCAATGTCAGAGGTTCCATCCTTCGGGTGACACACTGATCCAAGATCCCGTTTGACTGTACAGATGTTGAAAGATCCCATGGCATTGTTGAAAAAGATATGGAAGTTTCTCCTAGTGCCTGACTGCAGCGATTACCTCCAAAACAATTACTAAACATGACAGCAATTCCCTGTGACGCACTTTGAGACACTGACGTGATGGACACTACATCAAAGGTTCCTATCCTTATGGTTGACACAATAAATATTAATGCAATTAATTCCAACACAATAAAAAGCTGACAAAACACTCCAAACCACTGTCAGCAAGTCCTGGGCTCAGGGTTTAAACACGAAACATCTCAGTATCACAGAAATGGACCAAAGCATTAAAGAAAATCATCACTTTAGCCGGAACTCCTGTTACTACCCGATTCCACAAACAGTAAGAGCATCAAAGTGACAATAAAGCCTCCTGTGGGCACTGCCCGGCGGAGCCGCAACCGTCACACACACACACACACACACACACAGGGTCAAACCACAGCACTGCTTCAAGTAAAGCCAGTGAAGGCTGCCCCGACACACACACTGCCCCCCACGCACTGCCGCCCACGCACTGCCCCCCCACACACACTGACCCCCACACACACTGACCCCCACACACACTGCCCCCACACACACACTGACCCCCACACACACTGCCCCCCCACACACTGCCCCCCACACACACTGCCCCCCCACACACACTGACCCCCACACACACTGCCCCCCACACACACTGCCCCCACACACACACTGCCCCCACCACCGCACACACTGCCCCCACCACCGCACACACTGCCCCCACACACACTGACCCCCACACACACTGTACCCCCCACACACTGTACCCCCACACACACACTGCCCCCCACACACACTGCCCCCCACACACTGCCCCCCCACACACACTGCCCCCCACACACTGCCCCCACACACACTGCCCCCCACACACACTGCCCCCCCACACACACTGCCCCCACACACACTGCCCCCCCCACACACTGCCCCCCCCACACACACTGCCCCCACACACACTGACCCCCACACACACTGACCCCCCCACACACTGACCCCCACACACACACTGACTCCCACACGCACACTGCCCCCCCACTCCCACACACACTGCCCCCCACACACACTGCCCCCCACACACACTGCCCCCCACACACACACTGCCCCCACACACACTGCCCCCCACGCACTGCCCCCCACACACACTGACTCCCACAACACTGCCCCCCACACACACTGCCCCCCACACACACTGCCCCCCACACACACACTGACCCCCCCACACACACTGCCCCCCACGCACACTGCCCCCCACGCACTGCCCCCCACACACTGACCCCACACACACACTGCCCCCCACGCACACTGCCCCCCCACACACACTGCCCCCCACACACTGCCCCCCACACACACTGCCCCCACACACACACTGACCCCCACACACACTGCCCCCACCACACTGCCCCCCCACACACATTGCCTGCCCCCCACACACACTGCCCCCCACACACACTGCCCCCCCCACACACACTGCCCCCCAACACACTGCCCCCCACCACACTGCCCCCCACCCCCCACCACACTGACCCCCACACACACACTGACCCCCACACACACTGCCCCCCCACACACACTGCCCCCCACACACACTGCCCCCCACACACACTGCCCCCCCACACGCACTGACCCCCCCACACACACTGACCCCCACACACACACTGACCCCCACACACACACTGACCCCCACACACACTGCCCCCCACGCACTGCCCCCCACACACACTGCCCCCCCACGCACACTGACCCCCACACACACACTGCCCCCACTCACACTGACCCCCCTACACACTGACCCCCACACACACACTGACTCCCACACACACACGCGGGGGGGGGGGGGGGGGGGGGGCAGTTACCAGGGTAACCCGCGGGGGGGGGGAGTTACCAGGGTAACCCGCGGGGGGGGACAGTTACCAGGGTAACCCGCGGGGGGGGGGGCAGTTACCAGGGTAACCCGCGGGGGGGGGACAGTTACCAGGGTAACCCGCGGGGGGGGGGACAGTTACTACTCACCTCATTCCAACCGCCGACCAGCAACAATGCGACGCATGCGCAGTGTCACCTGAAGCCGCTGCTACCACGTGACTCTCCGCCCGGCTCAGTGCCGCCACCTCGCGGCCGCGGCCGGAAACAGCGACCTCAGAGCCTGAGGTGTGTCTCTGGCGCTGAGCCACAGGACCGGGAATAACAACAACAACAATAATAATTAGGGAAGGGATTATAGTTATAATAATTAAAATAATAAGGAATAATAATTAGAAAATGAATGATCGCCTCAGGAGTGAATTTGCCACATTTCTGTGGGATTTAAACAATCTGAGACACACACAGCCTCAGGTTTTTCTGCTCCGTGTGAAATAACAATAATAATCCTTTCCCTTTGATATAATAATAATCCTTGCATTTGATACGGCGCCTTATCACGTTGTCCACAGACGCCTCAAAGCGATTCACTTGTTACCTGAGATGCTACTTCCATATGCGGGTCACTTTGCCCTCTGACCCTGACGCTGACCGCTGCCTGTGCTCTGCTCTCAGGGCTTCACATAAAGAGCAGTCTCTGCCATTAAATGTTTAGTTTTGGGGGGTCAGCCAGGAGTCTGACACATGCGAAAACTCGGCTGATCAAAAAAAAGATGTTTAATTTCTTCCCTGGGCCCACGTTTACAGCGTCTGTGGCTGTCTCTCTGAGAGCAACTGACTCATCCACCTTTGGACACTTTGGCTGAGTTCCACACACACAGCGCTACTGCTTGAGACAACGTTTACATCCACCTGGAACTGATCACCTTTCACATTAACATATGAAGCAGGACACTGCAATAACAAAGTGCATATATATCACACCCCGCATGTGGGGCAGCATCTATACATATACTGTACCGCCATGTCTCATAGACTGACCCACAGGTCTCTCTCCCCCCATTGTGCACACACACGCACATATATAAGCATACAGACACATGCACACGCACATATAAAAACATATACTGACATGCAAATAAACAATGCCACCTACTGTCAGTGCAGGAATCGTTTTTTGGTTTCAGAAAAGCTACTGATGAGAAACAACGAATTAAAGTGACGTTAATTCTGTTCTCATTATTGTGTGTTTAGTTGTCAGCAGTCAGTGATTTAGGGAGTAATTGTACTGCAATGTTTTAGCAGCAAAGCCTGATCCCCATGAGGATGTGAGAACATATGATACCCAACGCGGATGACACCCAACTCTATCTCTCTGCCTCCACCCTTGACCCCAAGAGCACTAATGTCCTGACAAACTGCCTGTCAGACATGAAGTCCTGGATGAGAACCAACTTTCTAGTTGAACGTCAGCAAGACAAGGCTCTCCCGATTGGCTCGCTCCAGGGCCTCTGCACCTCAGGCACTAGCAGCATCAGCATCCATGGATGCACACTCCACCTCACCAAGCCAGTCAGGGACCTGGGCATCTTGTTCAACCCTCAACTGTCCTTTCTCCCCCACATCCGTGCCATGACCCGCTCTGTCTTTCCCTGCCTCCGCAATATCGCCCCACTCAGCCACTGCCTCACCCCTCAGGCCGCCAAAACTCTCATACATGCCTTCATTACAACCAGGCTCCACTATGCCAACCTCCTGCTTGTCGGCTTCCTCAACTCTTCCCCCCACAAGCTGCAGATCACCCAGAACTCTGCAGCTTGTGTCCTCTCCCGCACCAGGCTCCATGAACCCATCACCCCACCCTCACCCGGCTCCCCATCCCGCGGAGGATCGAGTTCAAAATTCTCATCTTCGCCTTCAAAGCACTCTGTGGCCTTGCCCCCTTCTACCTCTCCGACCTGCTAACCCCTTATCAACCTGTCCAGTCCCTCCGCTCAGCAGGCTCCAGTCTGCTCTATGTCCCCCACCCTGCCTACCCCACCATCGGTGGTTGGATCTTCAGGCTCTCTGCCCCAACCGTCTGGAACACCATTCCACATTCCCTTCGCCAGCACCCTCCCTTGACTCCTTCAAGGCACACCTCAAGACCCTCCCCTTCGACTGTGCCTTCAGCCACCTTTTTATTCTCTCTGCCCCCCCACCCCAAGCTCGGGTCCTAATCCCTGATTGTTCAGTGCCTTGGGACGTATCCTGATGTGAAAGGTGCTTTACAAATGCAATTTTGTATTGTATATATACAGAAACATAGGAACAGGAGAAGGCCATTCAGCCCCTCAAGCCTGTTCTTTTAGATCATGGCTGATCTGTACTTCAACTCCAATTACCTCCCCTTGCCCCATATCCCTTAACACCCTAACCTGACAGATATCTATCCACCTCAGTCTCGAAAAAAAGCGACTGAGAGCCCACTTCCTGGAGCAGCTCACACAGCCTGAAGTTGTGATTTTGCTACAAGTGGAATTTAACTACAGTGTTAGCTCATCCTGCAGCCAATCCCAGTCATGGTCTCACACATTCCTTCAGCTCTGACTCATTCCATGCATCTGTGGAAAGTTATAGTGGCTCAGGTTTGAGAATTCCCATGACACTCCCCTCCTGCCCCTCCTGTCACTTAGACCAATGATGAGCCCAGTCAGTGCCTCTCCTCAGCCAGAGTGAACAGGCTCAGCACACAGCATCACCAACCCATGGCCTCACTTAACAGCAGATTCCTGCCCCCAACCGCTCCACACAAACAGACCACACACAGATACAAGTACACACATATACAGATACACACAAACTTGCATACATATATAAACACACACACAGATACAGCCACACACAGATATACACACACACACACACACAGATATTCAGACACAAACACAGATATAAACACAGAGACTCAACCAGAAATATTCTTCACAAAAGAGGTTAATTTGAAGAAGGCCTTTCAGCCTCTTTGATCTAATTTTCCCAGTATATTTCCTCTACATTCTGCCCAACTCAGCATCAAGCCATTTTTTAGATGAGGTCAGTGTCCTGGCCTCTTCATCCTTCCCTGTAGCTGTTGGGAAACAAATATGACAGCCAGTGGGAAAATCCCAACCCTTGGCTCCCAATCCTTCCTTTGGGAACTCCCTGAGAGGAATGATCAGGATGAGAACAAAGTTGCTCTGTGTATCCTAATCCCTGGCCTGAGACATGTGGTCCTCACACTGGCTAGGAGCAGAGCATCTGGGGGAATTCTGGGGCAGAATAAACGGGGAGATGGGGGAGGTCAGGAGAAGTGGGGACTGTACCTATTTGTTTCACTGGGGTTTCACACATGATGAAGGACCATTTCCCAGAGATGTACATCTTGTTGGCTAATGAAGGTTGTAAATTCGATAAAAAAAAATAGTTATCACATCCCTCCCCAACACCAGCCTCCCAGCATATGTGTTTAGATTGAAAGCCACATTGTCCCCTGTGGCCTGGGAGAGCAGTGTATAATGTGGAGCCTGGACCCAACACATGGAATCACCAATACCCAGGCCACAGAAGCCAGTGAGGGAGGGGAACAGGGGAGAAAGAGGATGGAGAAATCTGACTCCCACCCGGGCACCCACTCCCAAACCTGTGTCTCTAGGACATGAACCTGACCAGACTGGGTTCAGGGGATGGTTGTAGGAGAGAGTAAAACAGGTTGGGACCAGGTCAGTCAGTCTCAATGGAGAGAGGGGTACAGGCTGAGAGAGTAACAATGGGGCGAGGGGTACAGGCTGAGAGAGTAACAATGGGGCGAGGGGTACAGGCTGAGAGAGTAACAATGGGGCGAGGGGTACAGGCTGAGAGAGTAACAGCACAGAATTAACTATTCACACACTGGAAACATCAAAATCTTAAGTGAATATTTACTTTTGGTTGAACACATCCTGGGGATTAATAAGTGTCAGATTTATTTGCTTCAAATAAAATATTTCCCTGTAATTAGCTGCTGCAGTGCTGTTGCTGTATGTAATATCCTCTGGTCCGGGTGTCAACACACACAGGTCAGAGTGGGAGGGGCTGCCCTCTGCCTCCTTCTCAGGTATCAGGATCATTGACAACACGGAAATGGACAGGATTTTTCCCCATTGGGGTTTCCAGTGGGAAAAGACATGCATAAAAGTGCGGCTGAGTCTAGCAGACAGACATCAGGACAGGATAATAATAATCCTTGAATTTGATATAGTGCTTCATCACATCTTCGAGACGTCTCAAAGTGCTTCGTAAAGTGTAGTGTAGAGTATTTTGTGAGCAATCACAGGCTCACACCACATCATAAAGTTCACACCACAAACTGCTCCAGATACAATATCTTTATTTTTAATGGATTTTAACAAAACGTCATGTCGACAATCACCAAGTCATAGACTCATTACATGAAGACGATAACAGGCGTTATCCTAATTTAATACGGAATAAAGTTACAGTCCATAAATACAATTATGTTCCCTTCCGAAACACGAGGTGCTCAGACAGAAAATGGCACAGTTTGTAATAAATAACTTTTAAAAATTAAGCAGATCACTAGTCACACAATGACATACAATATCAAATACACATGTATTCAACACATTGAGAGTCCAGGCAGACAGCCAAAGCTTCAGGTCCCAGAGAAACGGTGTCTACACACAGCCCGGGTCTCCCCCTTCCCACAAACACAACAATAAATACATAAATAAATAAATAGCTGATTTATAAATAAACTTTATAAATAAAGTAAATCAACTGCTATAAGCTGCTTCAATAGGTTTCACACCTATTAATTCAGGGGATCAGGGAGACGCCAGCGATGTGCAGGTTCCGGCAAGTCAAACACCCAGTCACACACACACACACCCACACACACACACAGTCACCCACAGTCTCACACACACACAGTCACACCCACACACAGTCTCACCCACAGTCTCACACACACAGTCACCCACAGTCTCACACACACACAGTCACACCCACACACAGTCTCACCCACAGTCTCACACACACACAGTCACACCCACCCACACACACCCACAGTCTCACACACACAGTTACACAATCTCACACATATTCTCTCTGTCTCACACACACACAGTCACACCCACACACAGTCACACACAGTCATACACACAGTTACACAATCTCACACATATTCTCTCTCACACACACCCACAGTCACACACACACCTGAGTCAGGTGCCGCCCGGTTGGACTCTTTCATAAAATCCCGACATGTTTGATAAGAACCAGACCCGATGAGTGTGAATTCACGCCGAGGGAAGTGTGTGCTTGCGAGGCAGTACACAGGTACAGCCCACCGGCACTCGGATGTAATGCATCTGAAAGCTGTACAGGTGGGGGTCGTGGGGGCAAGGCCGGCGCCGCAGGACCATCATGGTTTGCTCCAGAAGCACCGAGTTCAGGTGATGCTCCTCGAGTCCCGACGCGGTGTTGATGCAGCCTTTACACAGACATTCGGCAAACGCCAACTTCTCCGGGAATCTGTTCTCGTCGTAGTCAATCCTACAATCACAGCCGCACAAGTCAACAACACGTCCCGCAGCACTCGGCAGTGACGGAGCTCTGACACCCACCAGTGACTTCTGGGCAGGAGTTGGGCTCTACACTGTGTGTATCTGTGTCTCAATGTCTGTATGTGGGACAGTGACGCGCACTCACTGATCGACAAACCCAGTCACTGAAGTTTACAGTTAAAGCCGTGAAGCGCCCGGGAGCGGCTTCCCACCAGGAAGGCTCGGTTTTATGTGAAGGATTAGCGCTGGATGTCACCCCGACCCCGAGCCCAATGTATGGCCTCTCGGGCTGTGCTGTGAGCGAGTCCCTGACCCCAGTCTGTGCTGTTGGACACCTACCTGTATGTCCAGGGAGAGATGGAGCGGTGACTGGGGTCCGAGCTGCCCGGTTGCAGTAGTTTGGGGCAGTCCTGGGCTGAGTGGTGGCGCCTGTGGCCGCCGCGAGTTTCCAACTTCTCCACCAAGTAAACCGAAGGGAAACGGACCCAAGCGCCGGTCCGGCCCGACAGCCGCAGCGCTCTCTCCGTCGGCTGCCCGGGGCCCCAGCACCGATCCTCTCTGACCCGCTTCTCCCTCCTCCCGGCACACATCGCCGCCGCCAGGGCGAGGGTCAGGAACAGGAGCTGGTGGGAGAGACACAGAGACACACATCAGAAGCTGAGAGACAGAGCCGCCGGACTGGATACAAAGCTGTTGTTGGTTTAAAAGTTCTCTGAAGTTTAGCCTTTGAGCCGCTGTTGTTCTTTGGGTTTCATTCCTACCTTCAGCCCCAGGGATTTCATTGCCAGTGACAGCTTATTGCCTTTGGCTGCTCGCTCTCCCTGTGATGACGGGTGAGTGTCTGTCTGCTGGGCTCAGCCGCACTTTTATGCATGTCTTTTCCCACTGGAAACCCCAATGGGGAAAAATCCTGTCCATTTCCGTGTTGTCAATGATCCTGATACCTGAGAAGGAGGCAGAGGGCAGCCCCTCCCACTCTGACCTGTGTGTGTTGACACCCGGACCAGAGGATATTGCATACAGCAACAGCACTGCAGCAGCTAATTACAGGAAAATATTTATTTCAAACAAATAAATCTGACACTTATTAATCCCCAGGATGTGTTCAATCAAAAGTAAATATTCACTTAAGATTTGGATTTTTCCAGGTTTTTGTTTTGCCCACCAGTGTGTCTGACACCCATCACTGTGTTTAAGAGTTTCCAAACCGAGCTGAGATTTCCATGCATCCCACCTACACCTGGAAATCCCAGAGATAGATTGTTGGAATAAAATGCACACTCACTCCCTGGAGGGAAACATCCTGCTTACATAAACTGGAAAGTAATAGACTCATGTTGGCAAAAGCCAAAGCTTGGGGATAGCCCAGATTGTACGTTGGGGAACCTGCTGGAGTCTAACCAACTAAAACTGTATAGCTTGCCATTGATATTGCTGTCTGGCAAGCTTTCCCACTGCTCGTCCAGCTAGTACCATTAGGGCTTTGGCATGCAGGGTTAACAGGAGCTGAGTGGGATGATTCCCTGCTCCCAGTGACTGGTCTGACCTTCCAAGTTCTGCTGATCAGCCAGGCTGGGCTGTGCTGTCATCAGCAATGCCCTAGAATAATGTGGACCCATCTGGCTCAGGAACTGGACTAGAAACCAGCACAGAGGGCTGGCTCGATTCTCACATTCTATTGCCAAGCTTGTCAGCTTGGAGCCAGTTCAGCCCCAAGGAGACCCCGCTTTTACTGCAGATTGTGAATAGTTAATTCTCAGCCGAGTCTGTGCTCCCCCTGTTGTTACTCTCAGCTTGTATCCCTCCCCCCATTGTTACTGTCTCAGCCTGTAACCCTCCTGTCAACACTGGCCTCATCCCAACCCGTCTTATCAGGATTGTGTATAAATTCCAATTTCTCCTCATACTCAACCCGTAGCTCCAGTCCCCAGCCAGAATTAATAATAATAATAATCCTTGCATTTGATATAGCACTTTTCACGTCGGGAGGACGTCCCAAAGCGCTTCACAGAATACACTGTAAAGTGAACTGACTGTATATTTGTGGGCAAACACGGCAGCCAATTGCGCACAGCAATGTCCCACAAACAATCGTAGATTGAAAATGACCAATTTTATTATTGTTTTTGGTTTTTTTGGAGGGATTATTATTAGGCTCTGTGTGGAGTAAGGAAACATGCCCAAGGTTTCGCCCTCTGCCTGGAATTGAACTCAGGTCCTCTCGCTTGCAAAGTGAGTGCTCTAACCACTGAGCCACAGGACTCCACTCCAGAATTGTCATGTGCTTTGGAATGTCCTCCTTATGTGAAAGGTTCTGTGGAAGTGTAGATTGTATTGCAAACCCAGGATTAATTGATTTCTGGCTTCCAGTATTTGTTTTCTATGTACTGCAGCCCCTCGACCAGACCCAGGCTGTAACCTACTCTCAGGGTTTTTTATTGAATGACACAGTGCAGAGGGAGCATTACTCTATTTCTAATACAAGCACTACACTTAACAGAAAATCCTGTGAACCGCTTTGAGACGTCCTCTTTATGACAAAGGTGCTATATCAAACGTCAGTATTATTATTATTATTATTATTATTATTATTATTATGGGTCTCCACAGCTTGCTGCACTGACTTGCATGGGGTTACTGATGGAATAAAAGCAGAGAATGAATCAACTTCATGATGCCATCTGGAACCATGGACAGCAGCAGCAGTTGCTTTGAAATAGTAAAGACCAGCAGCGCCCTGTGGCCACAAGAGGGCAGCACTGCGCAGTCCCTGTTAACTGCCAAGAAATCCGCAGTTGGAAGAGTTATTTCCTTTGAGGAAATGCATTTCAATCATTTCTAAGCTGTGATGAGACAGGTTGTTCGTCGACACCTTTGCTCAATATAGCAATATTATTACTGTTTCCTAATCTGTTCATTAGTTTCGATAAATTTAGTAAGAAGCTAAGTGACATCACAGTTCATCAGTTTCTCCTCGGTGCCTTCTTCCCTCGCTCAGTAGGTTCTTTCTCCTGCCTCAGACTCCAATGTGGTGTCTGTTAAAATGAGCATTAAGGATCGCATGACACTATTCAAAATGAGAAGGGAGTTTCTAAGCGCTATATAAATGCAAGGATCATTATTATTATTATTTGTCTCTCTCCCGATGTCCTGTCCAACAATCCCCAAATAAAGTAGTCATTAAAGTCATGATCATTTGTGGGAAGTTGATGTTTGTAAACTATGTATCATGTTCACCTACAAAATACACAGTCACTGCACTTTACGGTAAATCCCACGAAGTGGTTTGAGGCATCCTCCCAACATGAATGGTACTATATCAAATGCAAGTATTTATTATTATTGAATAATTGTGAATATCTTAGGTGGTATTTAAAAATGGAGCCAATAGTCTGCTTCAATAATACATCTATTTCCATCTTTCACGTCTGGAGGACGTCTCAAAGTTTTTGACAATGCTGGATGGACATTGGAACTGGGGGTGGGAACTGAGGGGGTTGGGGAAAGATACAATACAATATTACATTTGTATAGCACTTTTCACTGATTGAAAGTGTGGTTAAAGAGCTATGAGAAATGCTTTGAACGAGGAGGGAGGGAGTTGGAGGGACTCCAGGATGGAGTTCAAGTGAGCTGGGACATAATAGCTCAAAGCCAGCCTGCCAATAGTGGGTGGATAGGGCAGGGCTTTGAGCCAGTATTTTCTGAGCGAAGGGAATGGATGGATAAGTGTGTCTGAAGGAGGTCACAGAGATTAGGCAAGTCCATGGAGGTATTTGAATGTGTGAAGATGGGGCAATTTGGCTCTTAGAGCCTGAACAGGTGGACAGGTGAGCTTGTTTATCTTGATCAGGTAAGGCATCAATAATCTAATTTCTGTTTGGATTTGGTCAGCTCCAACCTCCACCTGTCCAGCCTTGTGTAGACTTCTGAGATGGTTTGGCACAAATGTGTGGACTGTTCTTTGAAAACTATGAAAAACCCAAACCTTGGCCTATGGTGGGTGAAGTTACTGTGCAGTTCCCTTTTGAAATGTGTGTGGTGACAGATTATTGCAATGTAATCACTTCCGTTTCAGACACAGTTGTGTTGGCAGCATTCCAGCCCCTCCCTCCTTATGATATGTTGCTGTAGGCAGGTGGGAATCTCCCCACTGTCTAGGCTCTGGGTTAACTTCCACATGTATGTGGATGACACCCAACTCTACCTTTCCTCCTCTACCCCCGATGTCCTGACAGCTGCCTGTCTGACATCGAGTCTAGGACGAGAGACAAGTTTCTTCAGCTCAACGTGCGTAAAACTGAGGCCCTCCTGATTGGCTCACGTCAGCGGCTCCGCACCTCAGGCGCTGACAGCATCAGCATCCAAGGCTGCACTCTCCACCTCTCAAAGCCATCAGGAACCTCGGGGTCCTTTCTTCCTCATATCCGCGCCACAACTGCCAACGCCTTCTATCACTTCCAAAATATCGCCAGACTACGGCACTACCTCACGATGCTGAAGCTCTGGTCCACGCTTTATCACCTCAATAAGAATAATAATCCTTGCATTTGATATAGCGCTTTTCACGTCGGGAGGATGTCCCAAAGCACTTCACAGAACACACTGTAAAGTGAATTGACTGTATATTTGTGGGTGAACGCGGCAGCCAATTGCACACGGCAATGTCCCACAAACAGTCATAGATTGAAAATGACCAATATTTTTATTATTGTTTTTGGTTTTGGAGGGATTATTATTAGGCTCTGTGTGGAGTAAGGAAACTTGCCCAAGGTTTCGCCCTCTGCCTGGAATTCAACTCAGGTCTCTCGCTTGCAAAGCGAATGCTCTAACCACTGAGCTACAGGACTCCACAAGGTTGGACTATGGGAACTCGCTCCTCACCGGCCTTCCCGGTCCTCCCTGCACAAGCTGCAGGTCATTCAGAACTCTGCAGCTCGTGTACTGTCCCGCACCAGACTTCGCGACCACATCACTCCCACCCTCGCCCTCACCCTCGCTCCCCATGCCCCAGAGGATCGAATTCAAGATCCTCATCCTCGCCTGCAGGGCCATTCATGGCCTTGCTCCCTCCTATCTCTCTGACCTGCTATCCCCTTACCTACCCGCCCGTACCCTCCGTTCCTCTGGCTCCGGTCTGTCCCACATGCCCCACCCCAACCGCCCTACCATCGGTGGCCGGGCCTTCAGCCTCTCAACCCCTAGGCTCTGGAACTCCATCCGCCAGTGCCTTCGCCGCTTCCTCCCTTTCCTCCTTCAAGGCCGGTCTCAAGACCTTTCTCTTTGACCATGACTTCAGCTCCCCTCTCAACTCTCTACCCCTCCTCGCTCCCTCCCTTCCCTCCCCTCACCCTGACCATTTCCCCCCTGCTCGGGTCCTGACCCAACTGTCCAGCGCCTTGGGACGTCCTCCCGATGTGAAAGGCGCTCTATAAATGGAATCTTGTTGTTGTTGTTGTTGAATAGTGATAACAACAACAACAACTTGGATTTTTATAGCGCCCTCCATGCCGGATGGCGTCTCAGAGTGCTTCACAGTAATGAATCCCGGGGCCGAGCCAGCGGGAGGGGGAGGAAGGTGACCAAAGGCGCAGTCGAAAAGAAAGGTCTTCAGAAGGGACCTGAAAGTAGGAAGAGAGGGGGCGAGACAAAGGGAGTGAGGAAGGGAATTCCAGAGCCTTGGGGCATAGTGGCTGAAGGCACGGCCGCCAAGGGTGGAGCGGAGGACTCGGGGGATGAGGAGGAGGCCAGACCCGGAGGATCGAAGGCAACGGGTACTGTTTTGAGGAGAGAAGTCAGAGAGGTCGGGGGGTGCAAAGGAGTGGAGAGATTTGAATACAAGTGGTGAGGATCTTGAAATCGATCCTCTCTGGGACAGACAGCCAGTGCAGTCTGGCAAGGACTGGGGTAATCAGGGAACGTAGTTTGGTGCGGGTGGCAGAGTTTTGGATGATTTGGATTTTATGGACGGTAGTGGTGGGGAGGCCGGTGTTAGAGTAGTCCAGCTGAGAGATGACAAAGGCATGGACTAGAGTTTCAGCGGCTTTCGGAGAGATGTATTTGCGGAGACGGGCGATGTGTCGGAGGTGGAAGAAAGCGGTGCTGGTGAGGGACCGGATGTGGGGGAGGAAGGACAAATGGGGGTCCAACCTAACGCCAAGGTTGCGTACGGGTTCGGAGAGTTTTAGGGGGAAGTCGGGTAGGTGGAGGAGGTGAGAGCCATGGGATTTGAGACATTGACGAGAGCCAAAGAGTGTGGCTTCTGTCTTGTCGACGTTCAGTTGAAAGAAATTTGCGCTCATCTTGCCCCTGAGGTCTGAAAGGCAGGCTGACAGAACATCAGGGGACCGGGATTTGCAAAGAGAGGTGGAAAAATAGAGTTGGGTGTCGTCTGCGTACATGTGGAAATGTACCCCATGTCTGCAGATGACATCCCCAAGAGGGAGCATGTAGATAAACATCACACAGAGCAACAGGCTGAAGGAAACAACAGCACCTGTACCAGAGATTGCTCTCAGACCAGCAGCAGCTTGAAATCTAATCATTCAGTGTGGATTTGGGGAGGGGAAGAGGAGCACTTTCCTCAAGAAAAAACACAGCAAGTATTGGAATAACTTTGCTGACTTGAAAGTCACTGTATCAACTGTTAGGATTATTATTAACTAGATTTGAAAGTCATACCTGGCTCCGCGACATCCTAAAACATCATCCAATCCCACATACTGGCCTGTTTCATATCCCCCCAGTCCCCAAACACCAGAAAGAATTTCCCCAGAAGTGTTGCACTTGGGCCAGGAATCCTAGAACCTTTAGGTAGAAAGAGCGCCACAATATCCCTCAACATCCAAACCACATAATGGCACTATTTTCATGTCATAAACAAAGGGTTAGATGTGGTTCTGCTGGTCGGGTTAGGCCTTCCTGGGGCTGCCCTGTGAGTGGGAGGGACAGTACTTGGGTTGTATTTAACCCAACACCCCACTGCACTGACCCTGGACAAGAACCTCCTGAGTTGAGGCCCATCATTTCTCTTCACTGACTTAGAAGTCAATTGGTTGGGGGGGGGCAGTGTACACTCACACTGAACCAGACCGCAAACTAGCACGTCACTAAGGGTTCCTTAACTCTTGCATTTATTGCCACCAATAATAAGATTCCAGCATCTATTTATATATAGAATAATTATTTGCTTTTGAGACTGAGATAATATTAGCAAGTTGTTTTGACGCACATTATTGTAGTCTGCCTTTGCTGAACCCATGGTACGTCAGTTCCTGATTGAATGTTATTTCTCAGTAATCAATGTCACTCAGTAAACTGCTCAGCTAGACAAACTCTTTATTAGAATGTTTGATATCCTGACCATCACGGGGGTTGTACTTCTCTGTATAATCTATTAATAGCAACAGGACTGCTTGCTATTTACTTCCAATTGCATTTTAAATCATAAGTGTAAAAGGAGTGGGTGGAGAACTATCAGTGTCAGCCTGGCTCAGTCGCTTGTACTCTCACCTCCGAGTCAGAAGGTTGTGGGTTCAAGCCCCACAACAGAGTTTGAGCTCACAGTCTATGCTTGCATTCCAGGGGGAGAACCACATAGAGTTGCTGTTCTTCCAATGAGAAGTTAAATCAGACCCACCTGCCTGTTCAGGTGAACATTAAAGATCCTGTGGCATAACCTGAAAAAGAGGTAGTTTCTCTTGGTGTCCTAAAGTCAATCCCCCAAATAATAAAAACTAGCCATTCAGTTCATGGCTGATTGTGGAACACGTTCACGCTCAGCACGATGGGTGGGAGAACCTGCTGGACTCTCAACGTCAGCCTGCTCAGCAGTGATGTTTACGGGGGGGGTGGTAGATAGAGAGAATCCAATGGCTGTTCTTCCTAGGGTTACTGCATGACTACACAAGGCATGTGTGTGGAGGTAGGCAGTCAAACTGCTCCCTCAGTACTTCCACAACAGCCAGACTGGGGCAACCTGCTCTGCAACCTTCATTGGAGGCTAAATACATTAGGCTAGTGCACCAGGCACAGCACTACTAACCCAGGTCTCTTGAATTGTTGCCTAAAGAGTTTGTCTTCACTGGATCCTTGTCTCAGTAAAATCTGCAACACATTATGGCTTAATTTCTTCAATAAAAAAATGTGTCCAGGGAGAATGTAATAGCATTTCAACAGATCAACCCAGGAATAACAGCTTGCTACAGATCTGGAAATTAGTTAGTGAACTTCAGAGTATCACTAACAACATTCACAGGTGTAAAGTTTGAGAGCTGAGAAGGTGTCAAGAGAACACAGTGCAGTGAGCCGGATCCTGAATCATTACTAGACCAACAGATACAAACAGTGCAAACATTTTTGATGTGTGTTTCTTTGTGTTGTGTCTGTGCGAATGTGGTGTGTGCAGGAGAATAATGCTCATGGGGGTAGAAACCAGTGGTGGCAGGAAGTGAGAAGGTCACAATACAATGATAAGAAATGCAGATCAAAAGCTCTGGTTCCATTTTATAATTTTCAGTTTAACGATTTACAGAAAGCCCGGTTTGTAAGTTTGGTACAACAGAAACACACAAGTACAGGTATCTGATAGACCTCCTCAGTGAAGACGGCTTGTGAGGTTCGAGTATCACTCGGACATTCGGTGCTCTTCGGGAACAGTTTAAGTTTTGTTATTTGTTTCACTGCTTGCACCGTGGCACTTATGCTGGAGATTTTGACCACGGCTCTGCAGTGTGAGGTTCAAGGAACCTTTTCCACACGCAGGACACACTCACTCAGGGGGCTCGGGTGGGACTCTATGCAAGGCTGCCCTCGATTTCAGGCTTAAGACTGGCAGTGAGGTAAACACCTCTTCACAGAGCCCTTGGGACTCACAGCTCTGAATTCTGAAAATACAGCTTTACAGGGAAACCTGGCATCTTCCCCTCAACACACGACAGAAGCAGATCATCGGTGTGCCTGGGGTGCAGCAGAAACAGACCAAGTAAGCAGCTAATCAAAAACTTTCTGAAGTCTGACAACTAATAAGTCCTTTATTAAAATCATGTAAAAAAAGTCAAGAATCCTGGTTTTACAATTCAGTGTAAGATTTCCCTGCTCTGCGGCCTCCGCCCTCACTGTTATGTGAAGCTCCTGAAATGCTGCACCACAAACACCGGCTGCCGGAATTTGCATTTTTTTTAAAAAATATTTATCTCTGTGTTTGTTCGTTAAACAGTTCCCAGTCTTCAGCCAAATCTCAAACAACCACAGGACGGCGAATCAGGAGGTTAAAACAATCTGAAGAGGGTAAAGTGTAAAATAATAGAATGAATATTTATTTGAGAGGAAGCGAGATTTATCCAAAAATGGGGGATGGGGGGAGGGAGTGAGGGGGGGAAAAAAGCAGTTTCACAGCACATTCATCTGCTTTCCAGTAATACAGTATTTATAGCAGGGCTTTCTCGCTTGGACAAGCAGAGAGAGAGTGAGCGAGAGAGAGAACTCCTAAAGCCATGTATGTGAGAGAGGGTGAGGGAGGGTTGCTTCTCTTGGGCCAGATTTCACATGTTCAGTCCAGTCATGACTATAGACAAATCAACTGTACGGCTTGAAACTCATCGACCGCAGTCAGTTTGTGTTAAATATGTAATGCAGCCAGCGCTCCAGTTTAAGAAAAAAATTGAAAAGAAAGATCACTAAACTGCCTGGGTGTCAGGGAGCCGAGGAGGTGTCAGGGCAGAGCTGGGGAGGGGTCAGGCACACAGCCACGGGGTCAGGCACACCCTGGCAAGTGGTGGCGAGGTCCTGCGATGTCCTGACATGGCTGCTTCCAGACCAAATCCCGAATGAATGGACTAATACTGACAGCTGCATCCGAGTCCTTACTGCACCTTCCCAGGGATCTTTGCTCGCTTGCGGGCGATGGCATCCTCCACGGCTTTCAGCTGTTTGAGCAGCTCCTCTCTGCGGGACAGCGTGTTCGACTTGCTGCACTTGGCGGCAGAGGCTGAGCTGGCAGTAGTAGATGTGTCGTGTGACTTGCCGGAGCTTGAAGACACACTGGTGACTTTGCTCGAAACCTTGGTCTGAGGTGAAGGCGGCCGTTTTCTGAAAGAGAAAAAAACGATTAAAAACTGTCAGGAGCACCAGGAAAACCCCAACTCTCCCAACCCCGCCAGCATTCCCACCAAGTACAAGTAGAAAACTGGAAATCAAGTTCATGTAAAGTATCACCTGCCAGAATGAAAGCAGGTTACGCTGTGACTTGCACAATGATAGTGTGCCAGGCAGTGCTGGGCTGTGGCTAACCCCATCCTCACTGTCAACTGCTCACTGTCAGCAATCAGTGAAAACTGCCACAAGCCATTCCCAACTCCCATTCCCTCGTTCCTGTCACTGTGCACACTGACTTGTGTGTGAGGATGTGTATATGTGAGGAGGGTGTGCGCATTTGTGTGAGGGTGCGCATGGTGTGTGAGGAGGGGGTGTCACTGTGCACACTGACCTGTCTGCTTGTGCAGGAGATGATCTGGTGACTGGAGGCCCACGGTTGCTCTGCCGATCGGCCTTTGGTGACGGTGGCCGTCCAAACGACTTGCGCTCCCGGTGGCCTGACAGAGAGAGATGGGCTACAGATAACCATGGAGAAATACACACAGTAAAGATCTCACAACCATTTATCTGGCAGGAGTGTAGAGTATGACGTGCTCACATTAGTGCTTGAGAAATTCCATTTCCATGGACTATTTCACTCTAACCTCCTGAAGCAGCTTCAATAATTCAGCCGCTGATTAGTACATTCCCCACCTCTGACCATAAACATCTGAGTGCAGCACAATTCTACATGAAACATGCATTTCCTACCTCTTTCTGGAGACATGGCCATTCGTTTGGAAGGAGGAGAGGAGGGCCTCTCTTTATCAGAGGGCTCGTAGCGTTTCCTGCTGCCTTTATCAGCTGTCTGAAATAAGGGGAGGCAGACCGTGCTGTCAGAGATTTCGTACATATCCCAGTGAGACTCAACAGTCTCCAAACATGTAATAATAATAATAATCCTTGCATTTGATATAGCGCTTTTCACGTCGGGAGGACGTCCCAAAGCGCTTCACAGAACACACTGTAAAGTGAATTGACTGTATATTTGTGGGCGAACGCGGCAGCCAATTGCGCACAGCAATGTCCCACAAACAGTCGTAGATTGAAAATGACCAATTTATTATTGTTTTTGGTTTTGGAGGGATTATTATTAGGCTCTGTGTGGAGCAAGGAAACTTGCCCAAGGTTTCGCCCTCTGCCTGGAATTGAACTCAGGTCTCTCACTTGCAAAGCGAGTGCTCTAACCACTGAGCTACAGGACTCCATGTACATCTTCCCTGGGGAGGGAGTCACCAGGGGCAGTGAGGATCTCAGAAAACTGGCCTCAAATAAAAGAAGCTGCAGGAAGCTTCAACTGGGAATTTTACCAAGAGCCCCTGTCCATCCACTTCCCCCAACCCCCCAGCCTGCTCCCCCACTCGGCACTCAGCCTGCCCCCACTCCACCCCCTGGGCTGTGAATTTGCTCAGGAGCGACAGTGCCTTCTCGCCGCAGAGAGGGTCACCAGGGATCCCCCAGAAGGAGGTGGGTTCAGTTCACTGCCGGGTTGGAGGTGTCTTTACTCAAAAAACAAGGGGCAGAAACCGGGCAGAGCCACACATTGACCCACTAGTTTCTAGATTGCTATTTGCTTCAGGTTACCTTGTTTAACAGAGTGAGCTTGATGTCCTTGTGTGCACTGTACACCAGCTGAGGGGGTTTGCTGATCTGACTTGGTTTTGCTGTGGTGGACGATTTCTGTGGCTGGGGTGGAGGCTCGCGTTTCCGCCTCTCTTCGCGCTCCTTGTCTCTTGGAGTTTCCTCTCGTTTGGGTTTTGCTGAAAGATTGATACAGTGAAACACTCAGTAATGCCACTTATATAAGGAATATGACACCTTGACAGCAAGTTGGACGTACATCTGTCGTAAACTATTAACGTGCGGATACCAGACTCTGCACCGCTCAGGTGACTTGCAGATAGATGTATGAAATCAGGGAACCTCATTATATGTGGTTAGGTGCGTCCAATGGCTCACCAACCACATTATAAGCAAAGGCAGAGGTATGCAGACATCGGGTGATGGACCAAAACAACATGCTGACACACACCAACTCCTTCAGCCTCAATTACATTGTGATTCCCCAAGAGATTGCTGTGTATAATGTATGTCACTAAACAAACTTCCATTTTCTGAATCCCAGTAGTAAGGATGAGCCAACGACAGAAATGAGAAGTTGAAGAGAGAGTTGACATGATAGAGAACAACAATATGCAAAACACAAGGTTAGATTTTACCCCTTTAAATTTTGGTAGATTACATATGTTACACAGAAATGTACAATTTACAGTGCATATAAAGATCTGCAGGTTACACTGGACTGAACCTGACCTCAGTCTTTGCTGTCGATATTTACTCAAACTGTTGTCAGGTATTGAACAATAACACAGAACGTGCGAGATGCTAGGGCTGCCCCGCTCCCTGTAACTTCTGACATTTAAATCTGTTCTCACAATGAGAGTTTAAAACCACAAACAGCAGAGTTATGGAGAAAACTAAACATCTCAAGCTGTTGCTCACCCTTCTCCTTCTTGGGTTGAGCAGGGGTTTGTGAGCGGGAGCTGGCAGAGGATACAGGGCTGGCTAAATCAGCGTACATATTTTCAGAGTCTGCACTTCTCACAGAGCTGCTACTGGATGAAGCACTTGACACTGAGGACACACTGCTCACACTCAAGGATCTGCAACACAATCAATACTTTAATTACTTCCATATCAAGTGGGCCATTGAGAAGACTGGCTCATGCAGCGCGTTACTGCTATCGAGCTGCAGTTCAGAAGGACTTGATATTTTGTCCACAAAATATACAGTTAATTCACTTTACAGTACATCCTGTGAAGCACTTTGAGACGTCTCGAAGATGTGATAAGGCTCTGTATCAAATCCAAGGATTATTATTATATTCTCAACAGTAAAAGTAGCCACAGACTCAACGTGTGTGTTGAATGCTGTGCTGAGTCTGAGACAGAGAATAGCTGCTCTGCGCATATTTACCTGGATCGGTGGGAGCCTGACACGGAGCCTGAAGCTGATGTTGACCGAGACACTGAACGAGAATGTGATCGTGAACGAGAGCTTGACCCGGTGTAGCTGCTGGCAGTGTCACTGCCACTTGCGTTCCGCCTGGACACAGAAGATACAAGTGCTTTACAACAACAACAACAAAATTACATTTATAGAGCGCCTTTCACATCGGGAAGACGTCCCAATACATTTACCTTTAACAACACCGAAAAACTACAATTTATTTGATTCTTAGAAAAATCAACAAAATACAGTGGATTCGCTGAAGCTGGAAACACATGAACCCCATAGCTTCCCGCCCAACACAGGAGCAGCAGTGGGGCCTACTTCCTCCCACTGGACAGGAAGTGGACTAATTAGCAGCAGCTCCGAGGAGCCGCTTGTGAATGGCTGGAGCCACTCGAGACACAGAGATGCGAGTGAGTGGACGCTGTGCTGACCAGCAGATTTAAAATAGGTCAGAATACAAATTAATTGGGACCTGGCTTAATCGGTTTTGTTCGATTTACCTGGCGTCCAGGGTTAACCAGTGTCCAGCTTAAGCAGCTTCTACTGCAGCTTGCTACAAGTCTATGAACTTCAGTAAAACATTGTGAGACTGTCACAAGCCTATCCACAAAGTACAGCAGGTTTACGCAGTGTCTGACCTCCGCAGTGGGGACCGAGGCAGTCGCTCCTTCTTTCTTCCCTCTCGGTTCTCGGCAGGTTTGTTGCCGTCTGTACCCGACTTTGTGACCTTGGCCCCGGCCAGTTGCCCTGAGTGAGGTGGGGAGGGCAGCTTCTTCACAGTTTTATCACTGTTGTGGAGGATAAAAAAGGAAGAAAAATGTAGGCAAAACCTATCCACATCACATTAACTGCAGCAACTTGCTGAGGTGTAGTGTCTGCCTGTGCTCATTCCCTGCCCCTGGGTTCAGGGGTCAGTGATGCACATTGAACACTTCCCCTTCCTCCCTGAAAACAGATTTCCCTTCATAATATACACCATCAGGAATTGTATTCAATATCAACTAAGCACAGTGTTGTAATGGCTGAGACAAAAACAGCATTACTATTCTGGGAACTTAATATTAGTCTTCCAAATAAGGCCCCACATAAAGTATGATCCTCTTATTATGATGCTATTGCCGTGAGTCAGCGAGCAGCGGGGTCTCGAGAAACCACGGTAAACCGAGCAGGAGAAGTGGGGAGGAGAGTCGAAGGTTTTGGTCGACGAAAGCCATGCGAGGTAGGCTGCAGGCAGGCACCAGAGGGGTGAGAAACTTCAAATCTCCTGCCTGTATAACGAGTGCAAGAGATCCTCTGAGGCCACAGATGGACGATCATACGGTGGTGAGCAACCGGCAAAGTTTCAGCTGCTTCAGGAGCGGAGACGCTATTTCAAAATCCCCCGCCCGAATCTTGCTGCTGGTTGTCACTTTGGGTGCCATTTTCCAATCCCCCAGGGTAGGGAAAGTACAGTGTATATTCTACTATTCTCTTGCCCTCCCTTCCCTCCCGGCTAAGCCATGACCACCATCCACCCTCTTCCACCCCCGGCCCACCCTGGGCTGTCTCCCATTGCCCGCAGGCTGATGCTTCCCTGGTGACTACTCACTCCCGGTCTCTGCGTGCGCATTTTGGCTGCCGCCCCGACCCGCTCCCCCTGAAAATGTTCCTGCTCCCAGCCCCCACACTCCGCTACTCCCTCTGTCCTTCTCACTGATATCTCCGCTCTCCCCTCATCCCTGTCCCTCTGCACTGAACACCTGCTCATAAACCTAAACTCCCCTAGCATCACCTCTTCGGATTTCACTGACCCCCTCTCCTCCCTAAACCTCACCCTCCACATCAACTCACTGAACCACAACTGTGGCCACTCCCTCGACCTCGTCATCACACATGGCCTTGACATTTCCGACCTGTCTATCTTAGACAAGACCATCTCGGACTACTTCCTCATCTCCCTCTCCTCCCACCCCCTTCCCCTCCTCCAAGCCCTCCACCATTTTTTTCCGCTCCTGGAAAAAGCTTCCCCGGATCCCTCACAAATCCCTTCTTTTCCTCAGACGTCCTTGCCCTCTGCCCGCAGCGATCCTGATGCAGCCGTCAAGCTGCTGAATGACCATCTCTCCACAACCTTCAATTCCCGGCACCCCTGAAATCCTGGGTTGTTTCCAAACCCACCCACTCCCTCAGGTACAACAGTCATCTCCGCTCACTCAAAACACAAACCCAGATGCTCGAGCGCAGATGGCAGAAATCCGCCCACACGATTCACCACCAGCTGTAGCTTGAGTTCCTTCATACCCACCGCCTCTCCCTTTCGCAGGCCAAAAATGACTTTTACTCCAAAGTCATCCTGGAGACCAACAACAATCCAAAGTCACTGTTTTCTACCTTTCATCATCTCCTCAGTACGCCCCCTCAAGCCCGCTCTATCCTCACATCAAACACCAAACGCGAAGAGCCCCTAGACTTCTTCACTTCAAAAAATGAAAACATCCACTTGGCTGCATCGTCCTCCTCACCACGTTCCCTTCCACCCCACCCAGATCATCCGCACCGCCTTCTCCCTCTGCCACAGCCCATGCCACTACCCCCCCTTACACTCCCTTGCCCCCATTTCTCCCTCCTCCCTCTCAACCACAATCACCCAGATGAAGTTCACCTCCTGCTATCTTGACCCCCACCCCCATCCAGCTGATAGTCACTTAACTCCCCCTTCTGTTCCCCCCTGCTGGCCAACATGGTCAACCAGTCTTTCTCCTCAGACTCTGTTCCACTCCCCTTGAAAACCGCTGTCTTCACACTTCTCCTCAAAAACCCACCCTCGATCCCTCTAATCTCTCACACTACCACTCCATTGCCAAATCCTGCTGTGCATAATTGGCTGCTGTGTTTCACCCCCAAAATACAGTCAATTCACTTTATAGTATATTCTGTGAAGCTTTTTGAATCTCCTCAAAGACATGATAAGGTGCTATGTGCAAGGATTATTAATGCAAGGATTATTATTATTATAACATGATTAAATTCGAGTAATTGTCACAAAGTTTACTATTTTAGTGCGAACACCAGGCATGAGTGAGTTCTCTGGCCAGAGGCCACAGGAGACTGACAACACAGGAGTCTCTGGCACCCCATGCCGGGGGGGAGGGGGGGGGAATAAGAGGGGAGGGAGGGTAAGTGTTCCAAACTGAGCCACCACTTAATCAGATTATAGCCCATTTCCTGTCCTATCCACCATTCTCTATAAATTGGTGGACGGTGATGGATGGAAAGGACAATGAATGCTTTTTTTAACCTTTTTGAATGAACAACGACAACAACAATTTGCAATTATATAGCACCCCTAATGCAGTGTAGGGTCCCAGAGCGCTTATGAAAGAGACAAATTCTGAAAGAGCAATAAGCTGTTCGTTATTTCAGGTTGAGAAGCTTATGAACGTTTGTGGAAACAACGAGGTGACAGCATTGGTGCCGATGGCCATTTGTGACGTTACTCTACCCCTTGAAGATGTTTAGTGCTAACTGAGCTATTAGCAAATGGGATTTTCATTCGCTTTCAGTCAATTCTTTCATGAACAATTGCTGAGGATAAATTGTGCTTTGCACCTCCTGAGGAGAGTCAAAGGCTTGTCACAAAGTGTAAATCACACAGGGTTCCTGCTGCTAATGGCCAGAGACTATGTAACATATACTGAAGCTGTGCGGCCCCACTATAACACAAACAAAGTGTTTTAAAAACAACTGATACTGAGAACCTTGATTATGGATGGCCGTAAGGTAAGTGATGCAATTGTACATATTTCTATGTGTGTCAGGATGAGGAGAGGGTATTAACTACTATAATAATAATAATAATAATAATCCTTGCATTTGATATAGCGCTTTTCACGTCGGGAGGACGTCCCAAAGCGCTTCACAGAACACACTGTAAAGTGAATTGACTGTATATTTGTGGGCGAACGCGGCAGCCAATTGCGCACAGCAATGTCCCACAAACAGTCATGGATTGAAAATGACCAATTTTTATTATTGTTTTGTTTTTTTGGAGGGATTATTATTAGGCTCTGTGTGGAGTAAGGAAACTTGCCCAAGGTTTCGCCCTGCCGGGAATCGAACCCAGATCTCTCACTTGCAAAGCGAGTGCTCTAACCACTGAGCTACAGGACTCCAACCAAAGCTTAACAGTGTCAGATTGTACACATCTTAATTCAGATGATGTCAAACTACCCCAGTGAAACTGGCTGGTGTTACAGCCTCACTTACCCTTACAATGTTGTTAACAATATGGTCTAAGTAAACAAATAGAAGTTTCAGCATGAGATATGAAGAGCATCATGTTGTGCTTAGTTCTAGTTGTGTGTTCATTGATTCCCACACTGTTGTCTCAGCTGTGACTCTCTGGAGAGGCAAGAACCCGAGGCGTTGTTCGCTATCAGTGTTCCCAAAGAAGAGGGAAGAGCAGAAAGCTGACTGTATACAGTGGGAGCCTTGTTTATGGCTGGGGGGGGGTGGGGGAGACACTTCACCGACGAGTAATCAAGTTGACAGATAATTGAGATTCTTATTTAATGAAGGGTGTAAATAAAATAAAAGATTGTAAACGGATTTCCTATCTGAAGTTAATAAATTGACATTCTTGGATGAAAGCTCTCTCAACGTAGAAGACAGATCTCTTACTTATAGTTACAGGGATCACTAAATTAATAATCCTTGCATTTGATACAGCAACTTGTTGTAAGGACATCTGAAAGTGCTTCACAGGATACACTGTAAAGTGTAATGACTGCATTTTGTTTGGGTATCGATGCTGTTTGAAACACAATCAAACACCCTGTGTAAGTGCCCACTCACCTGAGAGCAATGGGGACACATTGCTTACCTTTTTGCAATAGTTGCAGGTGCGTCGCTACCTTTGCTGCTACCTCCTTTGGTCTTTGCTCCTGCAGCATCTTTAGCGCGGGATGGCGATGGAGTTGGGGAGGGTGAAGAGGAGAAGGATCTCGACCTGAGGAAACAGTAATTCAGTTATACAGCATTTCAGATCCCAACAACTCCCCATCATGTTATTTCCATTCTACAACAATCGTCCATTTGGAAGAGAGCTAACAGCAAACAGGGCTGTAGATATTTGCAGCTTCAAATAGTGAATATATAGGCTTTTGCAGGCGTAGGTACGACAACTGGTGCTCAGCCCAACAGGCAAACCAGACTTGCTCAGCAAACAATTTCACCATCACAACTGTAAGAGGACCTCAGGCAGCTTTTCTTCAATGACATAAACCACATTACGCAAGTCCCATCGTGCTTTCCTCCACCACCCTCTTTTTTTTAAAACGAGTTTACAAAATAAAAGCAGACGTCATTGATCATCTCCACCCAATCCTGGAGTATGATGCTGATCAGCCAATAGTATTCTACTCAAACCAAATCCCCAGGATGTATAAACAACACTTTTGCAATGTGGAGTTTTCAGTCTAGGTGTGTACCTTACCACAATTGTGTCAGGAAGTGCTTTTACATTACAACCTGTGGAAAATCTATCATAATATGACTGAATAAGCTTTGGTTCATACACTGTTGCATAAATGAATTGCTCATGTTTGACCAATCTTTATGTTCTTTTTGTGTAGCTAAACTATGCCGAGAAGCTAACAGTAAAGCTCTAGGTCCAGCAATGTCACTTTGTTGGGTAATTTCCTTCCTAATAATAATAATCCTTTTATTTAATATAGCCCTAATCATGTGGCTGAGACATCTCAAAGCGCTTCACGGAATATATTGTAAAGTGAATTGACTGTATATTTTGTGAGTGAAACCCGGCGGGCAGTCAATTGCGCACAACAGTGTTCCAGAAACAGGGATTGAGTGAATATTTTTGGAGGAATTATTACAATAAAAAACAAAATTACATTTGTAAAGCGCCTTTCATGTCGGGAGGACGTCCCAAGGCTCTGGACAGACAGTTTCGGACCGAGCTGGGGGTCGGGGAGGGCAGAGGGCGGGAAAGCAGGGAGATCGAAAGCATGGTCGAAGAGGAGGGTCTTGAGATGGGTCTTGAATGTGGCAAGGGAGGGGGCGAGGTGGCGGGACTGCAGGATGGAGTTCCAGTGGGTGGGGGCAGAGTGGCAGAAGGCCCGCCTGCCAATAGTGGGGCGAGCGAGGTGGGGGACATGAAGCAGTGGCACTGCAACCATTTCCCTCCCCCACCTCATCTCACTCACTTCCTCTCTAGATGGTTTGAGTAGAGACCTGAAACTCAGCACGTGGAGAAAAAGACAAGCTCGCATACTCTGATTTACTACACGTGCCTTAGAGTCACAGTTCTCATATATTGTGCCTCATATCAAGCTTGTCACAAGAACTATGCAGTTGGTTGGAAGAGAAATTCAGAGGCACATTATTCTGGGCATCCAGAAGCCAGCGGAGGACTCCTGGATGTACCAACTTGGTTTATTGGCGACAGAAAGATATGCAGGGATAAAAATACGGAGGGTAGGTGGGACGGAGAGAACTGTCCAAACTGAAGGTCATACCCTAGGTGTTGTGTACTCTCATGGGGCTGCAACTTCGGGTCCTACCTTGATCTGCTGCCTGAATAGGAGCTGTGTCTGGAGGAATGGCTGGAGTAGGAGCTATAAGAAGAAGATCTTGAGTGGGACCTCGACCGTGACCTGGAGGAGCCAGATGCTGAGTAGGAAGAAGAACGAGATGAAGACCTGAAAAACATTAACATGGGCAAATGTAGCTTTCGCTTTATAATTGTAACACAGAACACTATAGTGCAAAACTCCTCGCCTTCAAAATAGCACCTAGCAGTTACAAAATTCTCAAAGGTAATTGCAGGCAAATGTAATGACTATAATAGTGGGCAAAAGTGGCAGCCATTTTGCATACAGCAAGGCTGCACAAAAGGTCATCTCGGCTCAGTCAGTAGCACTCTCAGGAGCGAGTAGATATTTCTAGGCATTTACTCAGTTATGTACAATATGCTTTCTCACACTCCCTCTTCTCTTCCCAAGTTGGACGTGGCCCTGGCATCCTCAACCCTAATTCCTACATTCACCCAATATTAAAACATTTAAATAATAAACTTTGTATGTGATATAAAGCCTTATCATGTTATCAAGATCTCTCAAAGAACTTCACAGAATTTATTGTATAGTGATGTGTATTTATAGGCAAACACAGCAGCCAGTATGTACACACAATGTCCCACAAACAGACATGAAGTAAACCACCAACTTGGATGATTATTGGCCCGAACACTCTTTTCCAACAGCGTTGAGGGATCTTTAACATCCACTTCAACAGAAACAGATGGGACCTCAGTTTAAGTCCATCACAGCAGCGCACACACACAGAATGGCGGCATGCGCACACCAGACCCAACAATGGCACTACATATCCACCCATTCCAATATAGCAGTACACACATGCAACACTGCAGTACTCACACACACGCGCCACGGCAGTAATAATAATAATAATCCTTGCATTTGATATAGCGCTTTTCACGTCGGGAGGACGTCCCAAAGCGCTTCACAGAATATACTGTAAAGTGAATTGACTGTATATTTGTGGGCGAACGCGGCAGCCAATTGCACACAGCAATGTCCCACAAACAGTCGTAGAGTGAAAATGACTAATTTATTATTGTTTTGGAAATTATTATTAGGCGTGTGGAGTAAGGAAACTTGCCCAAGGTTTCGCCCTGTACTCACATACACGCGCACCACCGCAGTACTCACACGCGCCACGGCAGTACTCATACACACACACGCGCCACGGCAGTACACACACACACGCCACGGCAGTACACACACACGCCACGGCAGTACACACACACACACCACGGCAGTACACACACACCACGGAAGTACACACACACCACGGCAGTACACACACACCACGGCAGTACACACACACCACTGCAGTACACATATACAGACACACACCACTGCAGTACACATATACAGACACACACCACTGCAGTACACATATACAGACACCCACCACTGCAGTACACACAGACACCCACCACTGCGGTACACACGCACACACACACCACTGCGGTACACACACCACTGCGGTACACACGCGCGCACACCACTGCAGTACACCCACACCCACACACCACTGCAGTACACCCACACACACACACACACCACTGCAGTACACCCACACACACACCACTGCAGTACACATATGCACACACACAACACTGCAGTACACATATGCACACACACACACAACACTGCAGTACACATATGCACACACACACACACACAACACTGCAGTACACATATGCACACACACACACAACACTGCAGTACACATATGCACACACACACACAACACTGCAGTACACATATGCACACACACACAACACTGCAGTGCACATATGCACACACCCAACACATATGCACACACACACACAAAACTGAAGTACACATATGCACACAACACTGTAGTATTCACACACGCATACACACAACACTGCAGCGTTCATACACACACAAGCACAACACTGCATTGTTCACACACACACCACTGCAGTATTCACACACACACACGCAGCAAAACCGAATGCAAAATGATAGTATACACACTACACAGTACGCATGCAACCACCCAACAAGAATTGGTTGTTTTTTTCTCATTGTAAAACAACTAGCTATTCACAATACATGCTCAGGGGTTTGCAATAGAATGGAACTGATTGTAGAGGAGACAGTGGCTATACATTAAAATGGAAACAAGACCTCAAAGAAAGTTTGGGAAGGAATAAAAGGAGAAGCTAGCCAGGTCAAACATGCTTCCACATGTGACAGACATTACAACATTGGAGAAAGTTTGGCTGAAGATCAAATCTCTTAACGACACCCTGAAGGTTAGCCACGACTCCACATACCTCGACGAGACAGACCCTGAAACAGATGACCCCGATGCTCGCCTCCGCCGGCGCCCGCGGCTTGGCGATGTGGTTGAGACAGGTCTCTTTTTCGGTGATTTGGATCGGCGCCAGGGGTCTTTCCACTCATCTGCCCGCTTCACACCACCGGGTGCTGCCTCTTTCTTGGGGGGCTCTACTTGCCGGCTAAAAGTGAGATCAGTTAGCACCAGAGCTCCAGATCCTCAAGGACAATTATTTTGTCTAATTCCTTGTTGAAATATCATCAATTGATCGAGTATTGTTGAGCAGTAAGTAGGGTCTCCCTGAAATTAATGGCTCTAAGCAGACGTGCCAAAGCAGAGCAGCTCTGCAATAATTCCAGTCGTTAGGCTTGACCAGTCTGTGACTCATAAACTCTATAAGCCAAGCCTTATCCACTGGCGGTCCTAGCTCGACAAGTGCTATGAAATATTCCAATGCTTTGTACTGATAAGCCGTGTGGCTAACATTATTAAATTCATCTTCCTTAAAACCACTAAGGTCTTGTGTGCTGCAAACTGGAAACCCTGAGGATTCTCAAACGTGTGCATGCCTACAGTGAAATACAAACACAAAAACATTTTGTGCTTTTTAGACGTTCATTTCACAAAGAAACGTTCATAAGAAAGAAAAGGAACTAACTGGACCTTGTGCCAGACTTGTACATATAGACTCTTTACAAATCCAAGATCACACATTCAATGAGAAGGGAGTCGTAAGAGGCGGAGGAGCAAAAAAAAAAAAACTTCCTCCCACACCCACTTTCACTTCAATAAGAAACAGTTTTTTATTTTATGAGTGAAATTTGTATAAAGATCTACTGGAGCCAATTTTCCAGACAGTATCTGTACAGGTGACTGAACAAAGGTGTAATGTCAATGAACTAGTTTGAATAAAGAGCATGTATCTGTAAATTGACAGAAGATGAAATGGCCAAATGGCTAATCTGATGGGACAGTAATTTATCCAGTACGTGTCAAGAAGAATAAAATGGTCCCTGGGGAGAGTTAGTTAAATTGCATGGCTGAGAGATACAGAGAAAGGGGTGAGCTTAATGCACTCTTACTCTGCATTTTACACTCAATGATTCATAAAAAAGCAAGTTGTATTCTATAGCACATCATAATATCAAAATGCCTCGAAGAAGGTCACATATAATTGCTGTCAAGTGTAGCAACTACAGAAATGATCCAAATGCGGATGGACTGACATTTAATGATGGATTGCGTGTAGTGTGGAAGAGGTAGAAAGGAGGTGAATTGTTTCTAAGGATCTGAGGCATCAAAAAATGCTTTGGGCAACATATCCATCAAGAAATCCAGGAACCAAATGAGTCACATAACATTGGTCAGCTGCTGCCCTTACTCTGCAATGAATGAATATCAATGCAAAGTCCCAAAGACCAGCAGAGAAGAGAGCAGTACCCACAAGTGACAGAAAAGACAACAGGGCATCGAGCCACTCCCAGCTGTGGAACTCTCCACATTTCCTCATGTTACTGTTCCCATGACCAACCCAACAGCACAAACAGCTGGATTGTGGTACAAGTGCATTTGAAGCTCTATCAATCCCTATACCTAGTCTTTATTAGGACTGTTACCATTGTGCAGTGCACACACAGCTGCAACAAATTGCAGGCTGTAGTTGAAAACGTTCCATGACTGGCATGATATTGAAGCATATCCTCACTTCTCCACACATATTTTTCAATCTAAAAGGGAAGTTTTATCGGCAAAGGGACCACTGGCTTCCATTACAAAACTTTTTCTAAAAAAATAAAAATCATCCAAACAAGAACAAAATCATAATGTGAAAGTTGACTAACAATTTAACTTGGCAAGACATATTTTATTGGCTATAAGAATTCAACATCAAATGTCTGTGCATCAATATGAGAGGCATACAAATGCTTCGAGGCAAGGCGAGGCAAGACAAGGAAAAGTACTGAACCAGCACACATTTCTATGCCATTCGGCAATACAAGGTTAGGGGATTTTTGTTGCAGGTTATATTAAATAGCAGACGTCATGACATTGCAACCCTTTCACCTATCTTACCTACTCTCAAAATTATAATCTTCAAATTTCCCCAACAGTACTTCCTTACGCAACAAGTGAACAAGAGAGCCATCTCCTGACGATTCATTAACTTTCTATCTCATTTGTCATAGGAATTATAGGAAAATAAAAGTGATTTTGGCCTAAAACCTGTCCAATTGATCATTTAATAATCCTGGGCATTCCATTGGAACCAATGAAGGGATCTGCATTTATTTTTATAACAGATTAACCCCACATAAATAGAGAGAAATGTGCACACTATAAACTTGGGTTTCATTTCAATTTAAAATATTTTATTCCATGCACAGGAAACCCCATAGCTCCCTTCCCGGGAGAATTTAATAACACGTCCACTGCTTCCCCTGACAACAACAACTTGCATTTATATAGAACCCTCCACACAGGGGGGCGTCCCAGAGCTTAACAATGGTGGACCCCGATGCCGAGCCGGGGGAGGAGGAAGGTGATAGTAGGTGCGGTCGAAGAGGAAGGTCTTCAGGTGTGACCTGAAAAGGGGAAAGAAGGGGCAAAGTGAAGGGATTAAGGGAGGGAGTTCCATAGCTTCGGGGCTCAGTGGCTGAAGGCACAGCCGACGATGGTGGAGTGGAGGATTTGAGGGACAAGGAAGAGGCCGGAGCCAGTAGGCCGGCCAGAATCACTACAGTGGTTGTAATTAGATGCTCCTTGTCTAGAGTAATTTAGGAAACCTGAAACGCCAGGTGATTATTCTAGAATATTCAGATTGTAATTGACGGGGATACAAAAGATGAGAGACTTCATTTGGCAGGATTCCCAAGTAGTAGCACTGCATGTCAATGGAAAGACAAACTCTTAAAAAACTAGATTTACAGCAGGTTTAGGGAACCAAAAGAATCTTGGGAATGGTCCGAGCCAGAGAGATGCCGCTTGCTGAGACTATCACTGAGACTATCACTTCACTCTACAGGAAACTCAAGAAACAAAAAAGTTGAGGTAAATCAAACATCTGAGTATTTCTGAAGGAGAGCATCCGATGAACAATCCAACCAAAGGTATAGAAATACTGTCTTGGGACAGTCCATCTTATGTGGAGTTGTCATTTGAGAAATTCCCAGGGATGTACATGCCCTAGCAACTAATGTATTCTTGACAAGAGAAGGTAAGAGTTGAGCCTGACATTGCAGAACTTTATATATTGGGATTTCTGATCCAGTAATTGCTGAATAATTTCAAAGAAAACATGAAGATATCATGAGCTTATATGAGCTTAAATGACTCCATAAGTCAGATGGGGGCAATGACTTCAAGCACAAGCCAAGGATCAAAATCTTTCTGATCAATGACTCATGCCATCTATTTCTTGATTGTGCCGAAGTTTTAAGTTCAAACAATGCAATTATAAATGCTGTTGATTTTATCATTCAGACATATGCCTGTTTTGTGCACACAGGAATTGAAATACTCTGCACTTTGACTGATTAGAAAGGACTCCAAGCAACAGTCTACCTGACACAGAGCCAATGATTCCAAGTTGTTGAAGCAGTTAATACGTTGGTTCTTTTACAGAACTTGCTCAAAGACGCAATCCTGAAAGGTATGAGTCTATATAACCATATTGGCAGCAAAGGTGAGAACACATCCATGATGTAGTGCTGTTAGAATATACACTTTTTGTATACTGCTAGAATCATAATAGATGTTGCGAACAGGTTAACTTTTAAGTTAAGTGTGGGGGGCAACTGGACTGACACTCATGATTAACACTCAAGAGCAACAAAAGGCAACCCTCAAGAATAGCAGCTAACGAGTGAGTTGCTTAAACTAGAGGACCTTGGTACCATCCCGGGATACTGATAAGAAATAACCAGTCACTTAAAAGGAATGTACTAATGATCCCACCTAACAAAATAACAAGCATCAGATAACAGGGGTCTTAAGGACAATGTGTATGTGTGCTGAGGCACGTACACCCCATGAGGTGTTCACGTGAACCCGGCATGATTTCGACCAGGTGATCTAATGTCCACACCATGATTGGACGAACATCGGTATAAGAGTTCCGTTAACTTTGTGAGCAGGGCCGTCCCGGAGACAAGGATACGGGAGATGGGGCCGTCCCGGGCTGCGGAGACAAGGATACGGGAGATGGAAGACTGAGAGTTAGAAACACTAAGACTGAGGATATCAGATGGAAGATTGAAAGCTGTAAGCAAGAAGACTGAAAGCATGAAGAATCAAGCTTGTGTGCTGTAAAGACACAGTGTTGAACTCGAGATATCTATAGTGGTGTCATTCTGTTATAAGATCTGTTGATTGTACCGGCCTTTGGTCTGACCCATTGGGATATTGGGAATAATGAACGAATAATAATAAAACAGTCTGATATCTGGTTGCAAACGGATTATGGCTGATTTTAGTTTCTAACAGTGCTATTACAGTGTGAGGACATGTCTGCTGTGAAAATATGCAATGGTAACTGGAAGAACACTGCATGCACTGGCTGTTCAGTGGTTGGGCTGATTACAGCAGTTTATGAGTAAGTAAGGGGAAGGTTTTATGGAATTTGGGGCTCTCAGTGTAATGTTAGTTGGATTGCACACAAGAAGCCTGACAGCGCAGAGCTTCAGGACATCGTATGTAAGTGGGGGCCAACATCAAGATGAAAATCTATCAGAAAAACAAGAAATCCAAAAGAACCTTTATTGACAAGAATAATGTCACTCATAGAATCACAATATTTTGCAGCACAGAAAGAGGCCATTTGTGTGGCATGCATTACTCTTGCCAGTGCCCTGGTCTCTGCAATGCCAGCTCTCATCACACCAATTGTACTGGTTCAATTTAACATTCTTACCTTCCTGCTTTCCCCTTCAACTGTGATGGCACAACAGTCCGGCTTGAAGCCATCAGCAAAGTCTTCTCCCCTCCCCACTGCACTGACACTGGAACGCTGGCACTACGAGTGAGAAAGAACAATGCTGACTGATCCAGTTTTAAGCAATACCAGTTTGTCCAAATAACGTTTTCCAGTTTTCAAACCTGTTCAATCCAAACTATTTTGATTTGAACAAGTCTCCACCAGACTATTGCTATTCACGCAGTTATTTATTTCATGGATATTTGTAGGACATCACTGTGGGTAAATTGGCTGCTGCGTTCATTTACAAATAGTAATTTCACTTTACAGAAAATCTCTTGAAGCGCTTTGAGACTCTGAAGCATTTCAACAAGGCAACAACAACAAATTGCATTTATATGATGCCTTTCATGTCGGGAGGACATCCAATGTCACTGGACAGTGAAGGATTTTCATCCGAGCTGGGGGTTGGAATCAAGAGGGGTGAAGGGCAAAGGGGTGGGAGCATGTCCAAAGGAACATTAAAGAGAAAGGGCCTTGAAGGAGGCAAGGGAGCGGCAAGCTGGAGGGGCTCTGGGATGGAGCTCCAGAGCGTGGAGGAGAAAGGCTGAAGGTCCGACTGCTGATGCTGGAGTGGGCAGGGTGGGGACATGGAGCAAACAAGCCCCCGCCTATATCAAAGAATTATTAATTATACACTTTTGTCATGGAATTCTTACACACCAAACACAAATGCCTCTCCCATTGACCACATGCACTTCCACGCGCTCTCATGGTATGCTGTGCTGAATTATATAGAATACAGAAAGCCAATTAAATAAACAACAACAACCACCTTACATTTGTATAGTGCCTTTCACATCAGGACGTTCTAAGGCACTGAACAATCAGTAAGCCCAGGTATGAACAGTCCGATCACAAGTCTCCCAGCAAACAAACTGATTATGGTTTACCAGTGTTTCAACACACAGCTCAGGAGCACAAACAAGAAAGACCGACCGACCGATCACTGGCTAACAAGAATGTTGCTGAAATGGGATAAGTTTTCCATAGTATTCTACATGTGGTAACCTATGGCATGAAAATAAACCCCCAAACCTCTTGTGACTAATTCCATATGTACAAAACATATTTGAAGGGAACCCCCCGCATAAACCTTGTACCTATCAAAGCATGCTTTTGGGACCTTCTGAGGTCCTCGTCTTCATTTTCATGCAGAAGACAGAGAAACACAATCCGGAGTCTAAAAGGATTATATATGTGCAGTCAATTAGTTGATTCCAGCGCCTTGGGACATCCTCCCGATGTGAAAGGAGCTATACAAATGTTGTATTTTATTTTGTATTGATGCAATGGCTTTACAAGGAGATTTGTCCACCAACAAAATAGTTACATTCAAGTTCAGTTTTCAAGCAAACGCTAACAGTAAAGAAGAATCAGAGGTGACTACCTCAGAAAAGTGGCTTGGGAACAAGTCATTCTGGCTGAGGTAGTTATTTACATTCTGGGAAAAACAGACTTTGTATCTTCTTCAAATCCTACGAATCTGAGCCATTGATACCCAATGGGAGAAATGGAACCAATTAAATACTCACTCTGAGTTTAATCCAGAGTACTCAAGAAAACAGGCAAACAAGCCTTGGGATAGATCAAAATAAAGTTCTTTATAGTAGAGCAGTGAGCAGTTTATAATAGTAATAATCCTTGCATTTTATATAGTGCCTTATCACGTCTTCGAGACGTCTCAAAGCACTTCACGGAATATACTGTAAAGTGAATTAACTGCATATTTTGTGGGAGAAATCCGGTAGTCAATTGCTCACAGCAGTGTTGCACAAACAGTCGTGGATTGAGTGACCATTTATTTATTTATTAGTATTTTTAAAAAAAATTTGAAGCAACCATTACCCCTGGAAAAGCGATCCACCAATCGACTAACAACCAGGCTCCTACTTACTGCTAGGTAAACAGAGGCGTGTGGAGTAAGAAAACTTGCCCAGTGTTTCACCTTGTTGGGAATCAAACGCAGATTTCTCACTTGCGAGGTGAGAGTGCTCTAACCACTGAGCTACAGGACTCCACACAGCGCACTGAGCAGTTCGAAGCATTGCCTTATAGCTAAGAGCCTTAAAAAATAAAAGATAAAGACTTTACTTCATTAGCAGTGAGGCATAAACATACTTCCCCAGTGTTAGAATATCTGACCACACACACAATGATGCAACATATTTTCTTCAGTGATACCAGGAAGTGCCATTATTTCTCTTTATACCTTGCATCACCGGGTGTGTAATGCATTGATAAAAAGTACGCTTGTTTAGCCATTGTGAAAGCAGTTGTTGGTTTGGAATTCCTAAAGTGTATTTTACAGGTTGTTTTGAGTATGTAAAAAGTCCAATCCATGATGTAGTTACTTGCTGCTAAACATGACCCCTGCACCCGAGGTGTCACTACACAACTATTCTTTCACTGATGCAAATAAATAATAATAATACTCCTTGCCTTTGGTACACCACCTTGGATTAAAATCAGAGTGAGCATCTACTTGGTTCCTTTTCTCTCATTGTGTATCAGCTGCTCATATTTGTAGTATTTGAAGATATGAAATTGTCCTAAAACACTTCACAAGATACACTGCATAGTAACAGTGTTCTTGACTACAGGACAAAGGCTTTCATCAGTTGATGGCTGTAGTCATCACGACAAATAGGCACTAAAATTCCTCTCATTTACTCTTCCCACATCACAACTGCGAGCCACTCAGTAATGATCTGACTTCTTACTTGCCCTGATGCCATCACAAACGGAGTATCGAGCGGGGTGAGCATGAAAAAGCCTAAAGTTTATCTTTTTAATAGGAGACAGGGTACGTGCATCCCATCTCCTTTATATCCCAGCCTATATTGTGGTGCCATAGACTTCACTTTTGTGAAGGCTTCAAGAGGATCAGCGACAACCATGGACCAACTGTACATCTATTGAAACTCGCACCTGGTCTCTGGGAAACTGTGTGGAGAACAGCAATGTGAAGACAGTCCCGCTGGTGGCTGTTGGCTCTACAAATAACAACTGAAGCCTTGTGCATTTGACTTTGATGATTCCTGAAAAGCCAATGTCAAAATGATACATTTTTCCCAGGCGGGTGGAAAGAAGACTGGAAGAGAAACCTGACATTTTTTTTCCTTTGATGAAACTCCCCGCCCTGTATAACAAAGGGATAAGAAATTACTTCATTTCAAGCCTCATTTCCAAGTTCCTTTTCTGGTCTCAAATGCCGTGCACAAAATGTGTCATTGACTTTGTTTTGTTCCTCTATTTCCCATTCACAAATATTGAGCTGTGACGCAGGTCCCTTTTGCAGTGAACTCATTAAGTAATAAATTACCATGCTTCAAATAAACAAACATAAAGAAAACAAAGAGCATCTGACTGGCAGGTTACACTCTACACCATCCCAGTCTGCCATCCAATCTAATAACAGTCAAGTTACACCATATACCAACCCAATGTTCCATCCAACCTAATAACAGGCAGGTTACACTCTATACCATCCCAGTGTGCCATCCAACCTAATAACAGGCAAGTTACACCATATACCAAACCAGTGTGCCATCTAACTTCATAACAGGCAGGTTACACCCTAAACCAACCCAGTGTGCAAAACCAACCTCAGGCTGGGTCATTCTATAATCTAAACTTTATTCAATTCTCAGCAACTAGATTGCTCAGGGGATTGGATTCTTCATCGTCCTCACTTTTAAAGCCCTCTGCGGTCTTGCCCCACCCTCTCTCTGCAACCTTCTTAAACGCCTTTGCAACTTGCCTGCTCTCTCCGCTTGGCAGGCACTGGCTTGCTTTACGTCCTCACTTCTACATCGGCGGCCGGGCATTCAGCCTTTCTGTCCCTACTCTCTGGAACTCCATCCCAAAGTCCCTTTGCCTTGCCCCTTCCCTTGCCTCTTTCAAGGTCTGTCTCAAGACCTACCTCTTTGACTGTACCTTCGGTCATCTTCCTATCTCACTTAGCCCCAACTGCTACACACAAATTTACTACACTTGATCTTAGCCAAAAGGCTGAGAAGTGAACCTAACCCCCATGTCGGGTGCAAACCTTTTGACTATCTAGCACATTGCGACATCCTCCTGATGTGAAAGGAAGTGGCTATATAAATGCAATTTGTTGTTGTTGAACCTGCATAATCCTTTGAAATTGTTGCTATTCTGTATCTTGAGGAATTATATTCTCCCACCGTACTCTGTGCCCCACATTGCTCAAAATTCCAGTTCACCTACAAAATACACAGTTGCTACACTTTATAGTAAATCCCACAAAGCTCTCTGAGACACCATACTGACATGAAATGTGCTATATTAATGTAAGGATTATTACTATTACTGCATGCAGAGCAATAAAGTTGAAAGACATTAAATGCCAATTTAATCAGAAAGGCAGTTTAACATGATAGAAAAACTTAAAGCTATAAAAATATTGACTATGGCTCACATTAGCTAAAATCTAACCACTTCATTTCAAGTGATGTACAAATGGTTGGAACTGGCTCATCCTCTACACTAGGAAGAGATGAACCAAAGCTATAGGTTCAGCAAGTGTCGCCATCACAGATCAAAAAAACTTGTACACAAGTTACCGACACCCTTTACTTCTCTTTCCCTCACCTCCGCAACGTCGCCAGGCTCCGATACCGAAGGCCGCTGAAACTCTCATACACGCCTTCATTACATCGAGGCTTGACTATGCAAACTCATTGCTTGTTGGCCTCCCCAACTCCTCCCTCCACAGGCGGCAGATCATCCAGAACTCTGCAGCCCGTGTCCTCTCCCGCACCAGGCTCCGTGACCCTATCACCCCCATCCTCACCTGAATCCACTGGCTTCCCATCACACAGAGGATACAGTTCAAGATCCTGGTCCTCACTTCCAAAGCCCCCTACGGTCTTGCTTCCCCCTACCTCTCCAACCTCCTAACCCCCTATCACTCTGTTCGCTCTCTCCGCTCAGCAGGCTCGGGTCTGCTTCACATACCCCGCCTTGCTCGCCCTACTATCAGTGGGCGGGCCTTCCACAACTCTGCACCCACCCTCTGGAACTCCATCCTGCAGTCCCTCTGTCTCAACCCTCCCTCGCCACCTTCAAGACCCACCTCAAGACCCTCCTCTTTGACTGTGCTTTCAATCCCCCTGCTTCCCCCCCTGCTCTCCCCACTCCCCATCCTGCCCCTCAGCTAGGGTCCGTAACTCTGTCTGTCCAGCGTCTTGGGACGTCCTCCCGACGTGAAAGGCACTATACAAATGTAATTTTTCTTGCTGTTGTTTCAAAATCATTGGATGACATCATGGGACAAGCCTGGCAGAAGTGTGAGGATCGAGAACATTTATAAAGACAATAACCCAGGAACCTCTGCTCCAACCACACTCAGTCATTCAATCCTCTCCCTGCACAATCACACACAAAAACAATTGTGATTTATGTTCCACAATCACTCCAATTCATTAATATATGCTGTCTAACCATTTACATACTGACTATTTCCTAGAGTTTTCTAGTGCGCATCAAGTTATTCTTAACGATACCACATGTATGCGCTGTTCGATCAGGTGTACATTTTCTGAACAATTACATTTTATCAGACAGGTCAACCAAAGGGGACAAAAGGGCAAACTTGGAAAGGGCATGAGTGTGTCAGCTTACTGTGGTAATGTACTGCAAGTGTCTGGTCTGGCCCAATAAGTAAAGCTGCCAGTGAGATAAGAGATTGACAGCACATGAAGGCAACTATTTGGCATATTGTGTCCCTGCTGACCTGAACTAAGTGACTTATTTCAGTTAACAACTGTATTCTGAGATTCATGTATTATGCAGTTCTGAGGTAAGGTTTAATGGTGTGATTTACACCCCAGAACTTGGATAGACCAGCTTCTCAGCTTTCATGCTGTAACTCTCCACTGCCCTAATCTAAACAGCTGATCGCATACCAAAGGAAACAAAGCCGGCTTTCTTTCCGCTTTATTTGTAGCTTTTCTCTATAATTACATCAGAGTTAAAAATAGCTGCTCTATTTATAGTTCTGTGGGATCGTCACCATATTAGTTTCACTATTGGCTTCATCCAAACATAAACATTGCTATTATACAAGTACTATAATAGGCAATTTTCACACATTAAGCAACAAAACCAGATTTATAATTTACATTTACACACATTTAAAAACTGAGAGGAATCTGTGAAAGATATTCATTCTTGATCTTAATCAATTTCTCTTCTCCCCGTGGGCAGGGATACAAGCTATGTAGGTTTAGCTGGTTAAACTTCAGCAATACTCCAGTGCGTACTCTGGGGTCTCCAAGTCCTGGCTCTTGACAAACTGTCTATTGCTCACGGGAATTAGGTAAGCAAGGTGTGACCCTCCAAGGAGAGAGCACACTTTCCATTCTTGACATGGGAATTTCCACGTGTACATGGCATGCATGGAACTGTCAGTCTGGTTTGGATACTCTTAAGTATGGTGATGGATTTCTGCACGTGTCAAGACACCTGGATGAGCAAACAAACATTCTCTTTCACAGAGATCACGGACATGGCACACGTTCTATCACCATTACTGACAGATAAAGCCTAAGAGAGACAAAAAGCAGAGGCTTTGTAGTGTTGGAAAGCACAGTGTAATAAGGTGGTTTTGCTGACCGACCGACCGACGGAAATGGTGGACTTCATCAAACAGAGCAAAGACTGCAATGAGTCTTGTATGAGCCACAAATTAAGGATTAAAGCTAAAACAGAGGCATGTGTAAAAGACAACTCAACTGGAAGAGTGACAATAATAATAATCCTTGAATTTGATATCGACCCTTTCATGTCAGGAGGACATCTGAAAGCGCTTTACAAGATTTACTGTAAAATGCAGTGATTATATTTTATAGGCGAACACAGCAGCCGATTTGCACACTGTAATGTCCCAGAAACAACCACAAAGCGAGAGACCAATTTTTTTGGGAGACTGTTGGTTAGGACATGGGGAGAAACTCCCTTCTCTTTTCAAGAGATACCACAGGATCTTAAAAAGAGGCAGCAGAATCTCAATTTAATGGCTCATCCAAAGGATGACAACTCTCTAGCAATGCACTGAAGCAGCATATTGAAGCATCGGTCTGGATCAGGGTGGGGGGGGGATCCAATCCTTTGGCTATTGAGGGCCAGATAACTTATTCGAGAAACGTCCGCGGGCCGCAGCAGCAATATTTTTGTGTTTCTCTTCAACCGTGCCTTCACCTCCCCTCTCGACTCTCTACCCTCTCCTCGCTCCCCCCCTTCCCTCCCCTCACCCTGACCAGTTCCCCCTGCTCGGGTCCCGACCCAACTGTCCAGCGCCTTGGGACGTCCTCCCGACGTGAAAGGCGCTCTATAAATGCAATCTTGTTGTTGTTGTTTCCCAGAAACAAAACATTTATGGGTTTTGGATGGAGCGGGCAGGCCTGATGAAATGGAGGGAGGGGGCGGGTGAAATTGGCCCACTTGCCAGATGCGGCCCCATGAGCCGCCAGCTGGACCACCTTGGTCCAGAATATGAGTTCAAATCACGAAAGGGGGCATGCATCTACAACCTTCTGACCTACAACTATGAAAGGTAAGAGTGCTGCCAACAGAGCCAGGCCGACAACTAATGAATGGGAGGACAGCTGCAACTGACTGACAGTTGCTGTGCTTAATGTTAACATATGAGCACTTCCTCCAAGTGGCTACCTGTGTTCCAATTTATACAATTTATAATCAGTATACAACAGGAGGCCAATAATGTGATACAACAACACTGTAGCCCAATTTGACTTTATTGAATAGAAATTCAATAGTCTGAGTGTTGCGCAGTCACTTAAGTAATGGCTGTTCAAATAAAGGGCAGAGGAAAATGTGAGATTTCATAACCACTTCAGCACACACACACACACTCTCTCTCTCTCTCTCTAATACCCCTAAAAGTTAATTTCCAAATTTCATGTTGGTTCCTGCTTGTCCTCATGTTACAAAGGTAACGCTCTGATAGTATAAGGTGTTTCCTGATGTGCATTGTGTGCTGCTAATAATAAAAGCAGATTTGGCATACACCTGAAACAATCCGGACACAATTTGGCTGCAGAAGCAGAGACAGGAATAGAAATCAGGTCAATTACATCACACCACAAGAAGACAAAAACTCCATAATAGCAACACCACAGACAGTTTTACAAAGATTTTTACCCACAATGGGAACGTAATCGTCTGATAAACAGTAATAACAGCCATAAATGAGGGCGAATGCAATTCAATTCCAAAGTTCTGAATCTTTTGTTAGGTGAGCTGATAGGTGGCATTACAGTTCAATGCCAGGTGTAAAATAATTAGTGTGGGAATAGAGGAAGTGTGTGTTCAATGGCAAAGCTATACAAAGTGCAGAACAGGAAATAGATCAAGGGCTACTGAAGCCATTTTGCCTGGGGCTTTGTGCCTGGAAAAATGCTAAATAGGGCAGCTGAGCAAGGTGGGGCGGGGGGGGGAGAGACGCGGCGGGCAGCAGAGGTGGGGGGGGAGATGCGGCGGGCAGCAGAGGTGGGGGGGGGGGGGGAGACAAATTATTATTTGCATTTAATGCTTTTTCGATAATGCCATAGAAACCTAATGCCCACTTGAACCACCAAAACTGGCAGAGAAAACTTAGTGTAGCATCTCATCCAAAGGACAACAGCTCCAATTTTATGCAGCATCCTTGATCTGATATTCTAAATTACGAGCTCAAGCATTGCTGATGGACTTGAACCCAGGACTTTCTAATTCAGAGGTGATTGTGCTACTAACTGAGCACTAACACTTGTACGGTAGAAGATGTTGCTCAGGTACCACCTACAATACTTCACTTAGTTTGTCATCTTAATCTTATGAAAGACACTTGCCTTGAAAATAAAATGTTTGCATTTTACAAATCCCTTCACACCCCAGCACCTTCCTTCTCCTACCCCATTCCTCTTCTCACCCTCTCCACTCAGCTACAGTCCTACGGGAGTACTCTCTGTGCTACCATTACTGGCCAAAACTTCAGCAACTACACCTCTAACCCCAGACATCTACCCTCCATCTCACCCTCATCAGTCTTTAAATCCCACCTGTAAACCTACCACTTTGACTGCCCTTACACTCACCTTTCAATTTTCCTTTTCTCGAGGTCTGACCAAGTCTTTGTGAAGCCCTCTGAGATATTAACCTATATAAATGCAACCTGTATCTGTCATATAGAGCAGCGCATCAAGCTTGATACATTCCCATTCTCAGAAAATAGGAACAGGAATAGGCTATTCAGCCTTCAAGCCTGTTCCGCCATTCAACAACAACAAGATTACATTTGTAAATTCAATTAGATCATGGCTCATCAGTACCTCAACTAATCCTGTCAACTAGTTCAGTACTAACACAGCAGACAGTTTATACACCAATTATAACATTAGAGGAACTCTCAAAGTATTCATAGCCAAAATCTGCAGACAAATAATTTTAAAAGAATATTTTAATCCATTCAATAGGTTAGAACAAATCCTGTCCTAGGATTTGTCCTAGTCCTTTCCTCGTCATCTTTTGAGGAGGATTACAAGAGCAATCTGTTTGGTCCAACTCCCCTGCTCTTTTCTATACCCTTTTCTTTTTTTACATTCTTTTCAAAAAATTATCTTATTCTCTATTTACCTTATCAAAACCCATCTTGATTTTCATCACCTATATCAGGTCTCCTCTCAACCTTCTCTGTTCTAATTAAAACAGACCCAGTTTTTCTAGTCACTCGTTACAAATAAAGTCTTGAATGTGTACACACCTATACCGATGCTAATGTTGTGAGAAGAGCCCACTGGAGCTGAAGTGTACCTTGTTGCAGGAGGTGGGGATCTCTGCTTTGGTTTCTCCTTCTCTCGTTCTCGATGGGCTCGATCCTTCTCTTCCCGTTTTGCACGCTCACGTTCCCATTCTTCTTTTCTCCTCTGGCGTTCTTTGTCACGTTCACGTTCTCGATCCCTTTCTCTCTCACGTATCCGGTTTCCTCGTTCTCTCTCGCGTTCTCTCTCACGTTGCTCTCTGTGTCTGTCTCTTTCTCTTTCTCGTTCCCTTTCCCTCTCTCTTTCCTGATGGAGAGAAAGAAAACAGAAGTCTATTCTTTGTAAGGCTGTTGTGTTGCCAATGCTGGCCTCCCAATGCTGCTCTGAATCTGGCCTCTGGAAGCTATTCTAAACCAGCTTCGGTCTGTTTCCTGTTCCACATCCCAGCCAGAGTCCACATATCTGTTATAAATGATATATAATAACTCTTGCATCTAATATAGCAACTGTCACATTGAAATGTCTCAAAGTCCTTCACAATAATTATTGTTAAGTGTAGTGATATGTATTCACAGGTATTTGGACATTGGAAAATGTAAGAAGAGCATGCCTAGTTTCCCACTGTTGGAAGTGGACGTTGAATTTGTCAGACACATTGAGTCCCACTATGACATTGGTAGTCATTTTGGATCAACTGTACTGACGTTGAATGTACAAGCAAAATGGTCCAGAAATCACATCCAGGACTGTAAGGAAAATAAAATTTCAAATCAGAACTTCACAATTACACAAGCACCAGTACTCACCCTGTAATGATAGTCTGCTTCTGTCCACTGGACTCTAAAGTTTTCATATTGTCCTCCACGCCAGTAACGATCAACTTCTTGTTCATAATAGGGAGCTGTATAAGTGTCAGGTCTGAAAAGCAAGCATTAAACACATTCTTTAAGCCTCTGTGTTTTGTTTTCCTCTTTACCAGGCACGGCTCCTGTCACAGGTCTAACCAAAATACAAAACATATGACAACCCATTTGTATCTCTCCCATCTCTGATGCAGACAATGATTTGTACTGGGATGTGCAAAATACTTAAGTGTACTTGTGTACACGACTGTAGGAGTGTTGGGTATCTCTTTATCAATAGTGTTGCAAGAGCTTTAAGATCCATCTGACCTGGTAGACGGACAGTTTTGTCTTAAATGATGAGTTCAGAGTCCCAACATAGGGCTTGAACCCACTTCCTTCAAAGCCAGAGGTGAGAGTGCTGACAACTCAGCAAGGCTGACACATTGCAGCACTAAACTGCCACACTCCTATACTAACACTTTGAGGTAATTTGTAATGTAGACAGAAATGCTGCATTTTTTTTTAAAAAAGCATGCTTAATAAACAGGTGTGGGTGTAGTTTGATTAGTTGCTGTTAAACTGCCAAAACACGTGCAAGATCTGGCAAAAGCATCCAGAAAAAAGCATGGAATTTTCTAGGGATGCAACAGAATGACATTTTAATCACAAGGACTGGAAGAATCGTCCTGTAATAACCAAAACCTAAATACAGATTGCAATCACCAATTCTTATGGAGGGGGGTTGCAAATAGTGGGGGAGAAGTGAGACAAACAGAGTTCTGGACAGAATTGGTGCCTGATCTCATGTACAAAACCAAAAACAATAATAAATTGTTAATAAATAATAATTTATAATAATAATAAATAAATAATAAATTGGTCATTTTCAATCTACCGTTTGTGGGACATTGCTGTGCGCAATTGGCTGCTGCGTTCACCCACAAATATACAGTCAATTCACTTTACAGTGTGTTCTGTGAAACGCTTTGGGACGTCCTCCCGACGTGAAAAGCGCTATATCAAATGCAAGGATTATTATTATTATTATTATAATAACAGCAACAACAACAAGATTCCATTTATAGAGCGCCTTTCATGTCGGGAGGACGTCCCAAGGCGCTGGACAGTTGGGTCAGGACCCGAACAGGGGGGAAATAGTCAGGGTGAGGGAAGGGAGGGAGCGAGGAGGGGGGAAATGGTTAGGGTGAGGGAAGGGGCGAGGAGGGGGTAGAGAGTTGAGAGGGGAGCTGAAGGCACGTTCAAAGAGAAAGGTCTTGAGACCGGCCTTGAAGGAGGAAAGGGAGGAAGCGGCGAAGGCACTGGGGGATAGAGTTCGAGAGCCTCGGGGCTGAGAGGCTGAAGGCCCGGCCACCGATGGTAGGGCGGTTGGGGCTGGGGATGTGGAGCAGACCGGAGCCACAGGCACGGAGGGTACGGGCAGGTAGGTAGGGGGATAGTAGGTCAGAGAGGTAGGAGGGAGCAAGGCCGTGAATGGCCTTGTAGGCGAGGATGAGGATCTTGAATTCGATCCTCTGGGGGATGGGGAGCCAGTGGAGGCGAGCGAGGGTGGGAGTGATGTGGGCGCGAAGTCTGGTGCGGGACAGTACACAAGCTGCAGAGTTCTGAATGACCTGCAGCTTGTGCAGGGAGGAGCCGGGAAGGCCGGCGGGGAGAGAGTTCCCATAGTCCAGTCTTGAGGTGATAAAGGCGTGGACCAATGTTTCAGCAGCGTGAGGGGTGAGGTAGTGCCGTAGTCTGGCGATATTCCGGAGGTGATGGAAGGCGGTGCCAGTTGTGGCGCGGATATGAGGAAGAAAGGACAGCTCAGGGTCGAACAGAACAAAGAGGTTCCTGACCGGCTTTGAGAGGTGGAGAGTGCGGAGCTAATGCTGTCAGCGCCTGAGGTGCGGAGGCGCTGACGTGAGCCAATCAGGAGGGCCTCGGTTTTACGCACGTTGAGCTGAAGAAAGTTGTCTCTCGTCCAGGACACGATGTCAGACAGGCAGCTGTCAGGACATTGGTGGTCGTGGAGTTGAGGGTAGAGGAGGAAAGATAGAGTTGGGTGTCATCCGCATACATGTGGAAGTGATGAGAACATAACCAAGCTAACAGGTTAGAGATTATACAACAATAAAGGAGAAGGAACTGTGTGGGCTAGACTGTAGAGCGGAGATAATCAAGTCTGATTGTACATAACTACTGGTTTAGCTACTCCGTATATTCTATTAGCAGTTGCCTCCAGCACAGGACTACGCTATAACTCAATGCAATTTACAGTGCTCTCAGATGTGACTCTGACCCTTGGGACACCTTCTTCAGCTGGACTTGTGTATTGCACAGCTGTAAACTAATAATGCAGTGGCGCTATTTCATTGTGCAATAACTCCTTATAGAGTTAACTTGTCTTTTATTTTCATGAAAAATTCTTCCAGGCCCTTTTCCCGAAACAAAATTGGAATGAAAGAATTCATGCCAAGCTCCAGGCCATGCAGGACGAAGTCTGGGCAGCACATGTACAGTAAGCTTACAACAACATGTCTAGGACTACGTCACATTCTGTGAAGAGTTCTTACCCGTAATTGATTGCGTCTCTGTACTCCAAGTCACTGGTGCATTTTAAAGGAAAGTAGAAACATTTAATTGGAATTGTTTTTATCCAAAAAACAAAAGATTCCAATAAGTTTGGGACAAGTTTTGAACAGACTTTAAAAATTAGTGATTTTCAAAGCCTGTAACTAGACACGGAGATTTAGCAATAGTTGCAGCTCTCATTTGTGATCAGCAAAGTAACACAGCAGTTAATGAGATCTAATGATAGATCTAATAGTAAGACCTATCCAACATGTTAATTAAAGAAATATTGCAGGCTAAGGCTGTGCATTGAGCATTACCCCAGTGTTTAGCAGAACACGAGGCTCCAGTCTGGTTTCGAAGGCTTGGTAAACACCACACACATCCTCCAAGACAATCAGTTTGTGATTCAACAAAAGAATAGAAACATTTTATGCGAGGGAAAGAACTGAAGCTCTTCTTACTTATAACATTTTACATTTGCGGATTCTGATTCGATATTCACTTCCCTCTATAACTATCGGCAGAGACTTCAACAGAGAGAGAGAGAGACAGGAACGTGTACGGGGATTCTTAATCTAATATTGTTCAGACTCCTGCTTCCTGCCTCTATGTTCTGACATTGACTTGCTCACTGAACAGAATGTAACATATATGTTTAATGGTTTGGTGATACAAAAGGAAGATAAAACTACCGATTATCTTCCTTTCAATGAAAGTTTGTGTCTAGTTCTGTACATACCCTGGCTCTCTGACGTCTCTTGCAACTCGATAATTCCAATCCCGATAAAAATCATTTTCTTTGTCAAAATCATCATCTCCAATAGTCACATTGAACCTTTTCTCCTCAAAATCTGGCTCCTGTTCCTTCCTCATGGTGGCTTTTTTCAGCATCTGTAACAGGAAGAATGTTAAAGCCAGGTTTTCCTCAGGCTATTTGCACACAGTAGAGTGGGTTGGTTCACTGTAACTCAGACCCCAGAGGAGCATGGCCACCCGCCCCCACACAAAGCAGATTACTTTATTTATTTTGCCACTCACTTCTTTTGCATGTCGCAGACCTCTCTCCCACGCACTCTCCGCTGGAGGTTCCACTGGAACTGGAGGTAACAATTCATCGATCACTGGAGTACCCTGGAAACAAATAGAGTAAATCATCAAAAAGTCTAAATGCTGCTACTATAATATTTAAACTCAACAACAACTTACACTTATATAGCACCCTCCATGCAGAGAGCTTAACAGTGGCAGGATCTGACTCCAAACTGGTGTGTGTGTGTGTGGTGACCTTAAGCACAGTTGAAAAGAAAGCTTTTCAGGCGAGCCTTGAAAAAGGGGAGAGGCAGCAAGACGGAGGGATTAAGGGAAAGTGTTCCACAGTTTCGGGGTGTAGTGGCTGAAAGCGCGACCTCCAATGGTGGACTGGGGAGTGAGGAGGTTGGAGGTAGAGAAGTGTCAGGGAGTGAATGGATTTGAATACGAATGTGAGGATAGTTAAGTCGATCCGTTCGGTGATGGGGAGCCAGTGGAGAATCGCCAGAACTGGTGAAATGTGGGTACAGAGTTTGGTCTGAGTAAGTATGTGGGCAGCAGAGTTCTGAATGAGCTGGATTTTTTGAATAGTGGAGCCGGAGAGACCGGCAAGGAGTGCATTTGAGTATTCCAGGCAGTAGATCTCTCAACTCCACAAATTGAGACACTGAAAATCATATAATAATGATCCTGGCATTTGATATAGCATCAGGAAGCAATATGTTAAATGATAATTATTATTAATCATCCTCAAAACTCTCCACAGGTTTTTTCTGCCAAGTGTAGTCACTGGATTTGTAGGCAAATATACGTTTGATTATAATCACACCATAGCCAACTGTCATTAAGTTATCAGTCACACATGATATTACAGTGAAAAGAACACACAGTTGTTCTGCTGACAGCAGAGGCTTCAGTTGCCAGAAGGAGTTTGCAGTGCAGTAAGTGAGCCCTTGAGCGCCACCTGCAGGCAGTCAGGAGGAATTGTAAACGTTTTCCTGAGGCTTAAGTTTAAAACACCCAACACCAACTCTTGCCTCCAGTGACAAGGAAGGCTGTAATGGGATCTGAACTTCACAACTGACCAACTACCAACAAATTAAACACTGAGAGTAGCACGATTCTACAAGATTTTAATAAATCAAACTTTTAACTTACCAACATTTGTGTTTCCTGGAAAGAAAAAGGAAAATGAGGTTAGGAAAGAGCTCAATCAACAACAACAACTTGGATTTATATAGCGCCCTCCACGCCGGACGGCGTCTCAGAGCGCTTCACAGGACGGATCCCGGGACCGAGCCAGGGGGAGGGGGGGAAGGTGACTAAAGGCGCGGTCAAAAAAAAGTCTTCAGCAGAGACCTGAAAATAGGAAGGGAGGGAACAAGGCGAAGGGAGTGAGGAAGCGTGTTCCAGAGCCTCGGGTCATAGTGGCTGAAGGCACGGCCACCGAGAGTGGAGCGGAGGACTCGGGGAACGAGGAGGAAGCCAGACCCGGAGGAACAAAGGCACAATCGGATAATGTACATGTTTAACAGGATTGCTCCCTCAGGTCCACATTCTATACTGTGTCAATTTGATGACGGAGTTTTGTCTACTTTCAAAGTTTCAGTAATCCAGACAGTAGGTCTCTCAACTCGACAAATTGAGACACTGAAAATAATATAGTAATCATCTTGGCATTTGGTATGGCATGAGGAAGCAATATGCTAAATGATAATTATTGTAAATCATCCTCAAAACTTTCCACAGGTCTTTGCTGCATTCTTTCACAGTACTCCTATTGTGCACCCCAGCAGTATGCAGTGTCTCACACACACTTGTGTACAAAATATCAACTAAAATAATTCACTGAAGGAAGGAATCTTCTGGAAGGTAATGTTATGTGGTACAGAATTAAGCAGGCGAGTAAATTCAGAAGTGTTAACTTCTCTAAAAGCTCAGTGTAATATGAAGCAGGCCAGCCGATCTCAACAATGATAGCTGCAGTGATGCTAACTGTGTTTAAGTTGTCTTAGCTAGACAGAGAGGAAAAAGGCAGGGATTTTGTCTTGACAACTATCCATTGACTGCCAACTAAAACACGCTTGTGTGGACATCAGGTGAAGGCAGCTGTTGAGAGCAGGATTGGGCTCAGCTCATATGTGATGTCCTCTTGCTTTTGGTTTAACAGCCCATCAATATTAAACATCTGGAGCAACACATGGAAATGCCCAGTATGGCCCAGCAGAGAGCAATCAGCAAACATGGACTGCATCTCAGTAGGTGTCAGCGCTTTCAGGAGAGTTTAATCCAAATTAGTATGGAAAGTGAGAGAAAATAAAATCATGCTAAGAAACACACATTTTAATTCAAATCAGAATGGAAGTTGTCTGATTGGAGGTAGAATGTTGAGTGATTTCTCTGAAAAACGGTCCGTTGCAGAGTCCAGCAATTAAAACATTAATTGGCTTACATACCCATGGGTTAGCCTGCATCAGTGGGTGAGGTCCTATGTGATGTCCTCCATTAGGTGAAAAGGGATCTGGTTTGGCTATCAGCGAGTAGTTTCCTTTATCATTTATTCCCGGATGAATAAACCGGCAATTATTCCCCCAGGTGCAGTTACCTACAAAACAACAACCTGTTAAAAGCATTTTAAAGACAGAACTTTTTTTTAACATATCCAGTGGAAGCAAAAAGCAATCTTCTACATTTCAACATGAAACAGGATTGAAGGATTAGGAGCCATTTAATTTCAAAGGCGGAAAGTAATCAAACATTTCCCCTAGGAAAATCAAAATCATGACTTTCTGCGCTGTAAACTTCCAGCATTTTAGTCATGAATGAAACAACGCCATCTTCTGGCTTTACTGCGATCAAATGTAAGATTTTTAATTTTCTTGTTGTGCCTTTCTGCATTATACATGACTTTTAGATTATTTATGACTGATTTAACTTTTATGTTTGTCAAAGGTGTCTATAATTTGGTAGAGATTGTACTTTACGCCAATGCATTTTATTTAGGTAGCGTCAATTTAAACTAAATTGAGTTTGTAAGTGAAGTATGAAGGGACTGTTTTGCAACTCATTTCATTATCATACATGATGGAGTCCTGTAGCTCAGTGGTTAGAGCACTCGCCTTGCAGGCGAGAGACCTGGGTTTTAATTCCCGGCAAGGCGAAACAACAACAACAAAATTACATTTATAGAGCACCTTTCACGTCGGGAGGACGTCCCAAAGCGCTGAACAGTCAGGTGTCGGGTCCCGAGCATGGTGGAGGGATGGTGTAGGGGTGAGAGAAGGCAGAGAGGTGGGAGGGCGACCAAAGGCATGATCGAAGAGAAGGGTCTTAAGACCGGCCTTGAAGGGAGGAAGCGAGGCGAAGTGACCGTGGGATAGAGTTCCAGAGTGTGAGGGCAGAGAGGGTGAAAGCTCGGCCACCGATGCTAGGGCAGTTTGGACGGGAGACATGGAGCAGATTGGAGCCCACTGAATGGAGGGAGCGGGCAAGTTGGTAGGGAGTCAGCGGGTCAGAGAGGTAGGACGGGGCTTCCTAACCCTAATTTTGTCACTTCAATCCACGACTGTTTGTGGGACGCTGCTGAGCTCAATTGGCTGCCGCGTTTCGCCCACAAATATACAGTCAATTCACTTTACAGTATATTCCATGAAGCGCTTTGAGATGTCTCAAAGACATGATAAGATGCTATATCAAATGCAAGGATTATGATTATCATTATCCCTTTTAACTCTTTCCAACACAGCTAGGATAAATAGCAACACTAGGATTGTTACAGCAAAAGTCATACCGGTCATATCAGTCAGGATCATAACACTTAATATGATTTACATGAAATCCAAAATGTGGGCAAACTGTATATGACATATAAAATACGATTTAATCAATAATCTACACCACATGTGTGTAATTCAATGTAGCCGGTAAGTACATACGGTAGTTCGTCACTGCAGACGGTAAGTGCGCATGTGGTGACGGGTCAAGACTACATTTCCCATGATGCAATGCACCGTGACCTGTCGCCACATGCGCACCTAAGAGCAAACATTGGAACTGCATTGAATGGCAGGAAATGAAGTTATTTTGCGCACGTGTCGACGGATTAAGGCTATGCTTACTACAGCCGTTAATACAGCTGGGAAGTCCAGGAGTAATGGAGGATCGGGGAGCGGCGTTACAAGTTAGGGGGTGATTAATATGACTGGTGCAAAGAAATCTAAATGGTTTTGATAGGAAATTGAATGGGACCTGGGTGAATGTACGACTTAGGGAATCACAATTTATAAACATATGATTTATATGAGTTTTACTGTATATCATTTTAATTTTAAAAAGTTTTTCTGCATTTTTAACGCTGTGGAAGTATAACTAAAATGTTGACTCTATATCAGGTTTTGCCATTTTATTCATCAAATGACAACTCTAAACCTCCATTGGTAAGCTTGCAGATCTAGGACTCAGTAGCTCTGCCAAATAAGTCACCCAGTAATCATTTTTTTGTGATATTTCACAGCTAATATGCAATGCTAACAGTTTCTGATGATCCCTCATTGGCAGAGGACTTTCAGTTTTCTGTGTGTATGTGTGTGGGGGGGGGGTAGCGAAGCATTGTAACAGGGGCAGCTATAAAGAGGAAGTCCTGCTCACTATATAAAAGTAATCAATGATGTGAAAATACAAGACCATCTTTTTATGTATACAGCAAGCTGGACAGTTCATCTTACAGTGCATCGATAGTAATGTAGCCACAAAGAATGACATAAACTAATTAGCTCAATTGCTTACCTTTGCAATATTCAAGAAGTGTCCATTAGCCTGGAAAACAATAGCCAATAACCCACAACAGATACCAACTAATTACAAAACCTGGACCAAGAGCTAGAAATGACTGATCCAAGTTGGTCACAACACAGGAGGGATGATTGGACTCATCGGGCGTAAATAGCACTTTCAATGAGGGAGAGTTCGGTAAATATTTTTTTTTTTTAAATTAGGCAAGGTTTTACCAGAATCCCAGGAATAATCCTATCAATTGACATCACATATGAACACAAATATTCCCGCAATAACAGTTGAGCTTTCATGCAAATACAATTGTAGCTGAAACAACATTATGGATCCCTGGAAGGGTACCCAGGCTAACCAGATTTACTCTCAGAGACGTCAAAACATCAACATCTCAACTCTTCAAGCAACCTTTGATTAATTCTCAATCTTTGCTAAGTGCAAAGAATTAGCTGCTGCCCTTCTCAATGATTTATTACCTTTAATGTAGAATCTGCAGATGGGTTTTGGTCGGACCTTCCTCTCATTGGGATCCTTTACTTCGCCTTCTTCAAGATCATCGTCCTAGTAAAATAAATACAGCAAGGATTACAGAATCTCCAGTTAATAGAATGCATGGGAAAATTAGTCGTGTGCTGTTATGGTGGGAAAAGGAAGTCCTTTTCACTGTCAGATCCCATGATAATTCATCAATTCCAAATGAATTATTTATCTTGGGGAGAAATCTTGATAGACTGAAATGATTTTGGCAAAACAATGCAGGTTCGTGTATGATCCCGGATTCCAGCCAATGTTGTGTTAGAAGTTCTGTAATTAGTCCCAGCACCATTGGGCTATGGAAACGGTATATTGACCAGTGTTCCTGGTACCTAATGCTTCATCAGGCAAAGATGGGAAATTGGGATTATCCATGCTGCTCCCGTAGGCCTCAGTAGGTGACTATGCTGCTCCCATAGGCCTTACTCACCAACTGAACTTGTGCACAATAGCTACCTTGGACAAGGTACGGAAGGGAACCGGGTGTGTGGAATAGCAGTCTTGCATGATTTAGGAGGGAAAGGAGGTAACACACAAACACTTGACCTCCCTTAGTCCAGTGACTGTGAAGGGTGTTTCACATGGTACTTTGTCACTGCTTTTTGGAAATCTAGTATCTGGCATGCCACCTCAACAAAAGTCTCTGAGGTTGGTCAGACTGAATCTCTGAAGTCATTTAATAGATTATTTTTATACAGATAATATTTTATTTTTTTCTGATGACTGACTCCATCAGTTTCCCAATTATTAAAGACAGACTAATGGGTATGTAGTTGTCAGACAATCATAATATCTGACAGTGCCATCTCCTTCCTCATCCCTCTCAGTATCCTGCGGTTCATCCATCCCGGGACATTGTTGTTTTTCAGCCTTTTGCCTATCGAGAACCTCACAGACCAAGTCCTGTATCTCAGACAATGGAGGATTTTGCAGAGAGGGATAGGTTTTTAGTGAGTGAGTGTGTGCGTGCATGAGTGAGTAGAGTGAGTGTGTGTGAGTGAATAGAGTGAGTGGCTAGTGAGTGAATGTGTGTGTGAGTAGTGAGTGTGAGTGAATAGTGAGTTTGTGTGTGTGTGTGTGTCAGTGAGAGTGAGTGAATGAGTAGAGAGAGAGAGAGAGAGCCACTAACAGCTAGAAAAGGGCTCCACACAAAGGAAATCTTGGACAGATTCTGAAGGCATTTCAATGGCACAACTGAAATGATGAACTACCCTTGATATTGCCAGTGTCAAACCAATCTACATTCATACCTCAACTTCTCCTTCATCAAGCTCCCCGTCATCTTCATCCTTTTTCCTCTCACGAAATGAATCTCTCCTCTCTCTTTCAGACTTTCTGTCTTCAAAGTTGCTTTTCTCTTTCTCACCATCATTTGGTGAGTCGCCATTCTTCTCCTCTGTGCTGTGTTTCTCACTGTCCTCAGTCACAGCCCCTGGCTGCTCTTCAGGAACCTCCTCATCATAGTCCAGCTCATGTTCATCCAGATCTCTACTGACAGAAGATGCCTCATCCTTGGAATCATTAACAACCTCATCAGGCTGCAAGTCCTGCTTCCCAGAGAGTGCATTTTCTCCTTGCTCAGCATTGCGTATCCTTTTTGGACTTGCTGGATTCTCTCGATCAGACTCTAGGTCTATGTCTTTGGGTAGCTCGTCATTCTCGCCATCATTGCCACTCTCCTCACTGCAGTCTCCTTCCTCTTTCACTTTTTCCTCCTCTTCTACCTCAGATTCACGGGTCTCCACTTCATCCTGACTCCCCTCATTGTCAGGATCACCAGCACTTTCAAGCTCAGCACTTTCACTGCAACGATCATTGTCATCAGAATCGAGGCATTCCCCGTCATGTTCTGACTGTTTGTCTATGTCGTCCTCTTCATCCTGTTCATGCCCACCCTCAAGCAACAGATCATCAGAGAGCTGTTCCTCTGGGGAATGAGGGTCACAGTCAGGACTATCGGAGACGTCCATTGGAAGCCAATGTTACCCTGCTACAAAAACAAATACACAAAAGTATATTACGAACTCTCGAGCAGCTCCCCATTACACCCAACAAAATAACGTGCTCACCCACAGACCAGGATTCACTAAGATGACATACCTTCAAAAGAAGGTAACAAAAGAGAATGACAAAATGCAGACTTTTTATTAAAAACATGATAGTTATGTGGAACAAACTACTAGTATAGTTGATGGAACAAGGAATTGCAAAGGTTTCAGAGAACTAGACAATTTCCTGTCAACTAAAAGGATTCTGTGTTTAAATGAATACAAAGAATTGGATGAGTGGGCTAGAAAAACTAGTTAGTCTGTAAATTATTCTTACATTTAACTATTCCCTGCTGTATAAGTGACAGATGTCACTAGTCTGCCAACCCAACAGGAGCTAACATACTTAAGGTACCTTCTCAGACCAATGCAAACAGTTGGTAAAAACCTTGCATGAGAAGCAAGCTCTAATCTATAACCCAGTGCAGTCAGTACAATTCATCTTTAAATACTTTTACTAGTGCTTCCAGTGCAGAAGTCTGCACTGGCTGGCTCCCTGTCCCAGAGAGGATTGATTTCAAAATCCTCACCCTGGTCTTCAAATCCCTCCACTCCTCCGCACACCCCTACATCTCTGCCTCCTCTCTCCTCAAAATAGTGCCTGTTACCTTCGTTCCTCAGGGTCTGGTCTCCTCCTTGTCCCCCGAGTCCTCCGCTCCACCCTCAGCGGCCGAGCCTAGCCACTATGCCCCGAGGCTCTGGAACTCCCTTCCCACTCCCTTCGCCTCGCCCCTTCTCTTCCTATTTTCAGGTCTTTTCGACTGGACCTTTGGTCACCTTCCTCCCCCTCCCCCTGGCTCAGCCCCAGGATCTGTTACTGTGAAGCACTCTGAGACGCCGTCCACCACGGAGAGCGCTATATAAGTCCAAGTTGTTGTTGTTGTTGTCTGGTTTATTGCCAGATCAACTGAACTTGGTTTAAGGTCTGGAGTCAGCTTCAAGCACCATCTATGTGGTACCTGTGGCCATTTCAACATTTGACAAGGGAGACCCATTGGCAAGCTGGGTTTTACCCACACTACTGAAATAAATGAAACAAGATATTACTTGATCCACTTACGATTCAAAAGAGCTGGTTAGCAAATGTAACAGCTGAGCACGCCAGTGAATCTGCAGATAAGGTTTATAGTGTTAACAGTCCCTTACACTTAAAGACACTAAATCAGTCTGACAGTTTTCTATTCCTCAATGCCATGCATCATCCTCACCCAGGAACAGCACAGCCTGGTCTCTGCTCCCTCTGGCTGTAGTGTATCTCCACAATGAAGATATATGGGATGTTCACTAACTACAGGAAAGCTCTCTACATGAGGAAGCGACAGGTAACTCTTGGGCTCACTCTTTTAAACAGGGCCACAGTGACCAAGGAAGAAACTTAAGCACACAAACATCGAGTCTTTTACTAACCAAAATTGCAATTCTAGCACCATAACTGATCTCCAGTGGTGATTAGATAATTCAGAACTTACCAGGAATCAAACCAGCCTTTACCTACTGGTCTATGAAACTGCAGAGGAAACATCCCTGAGATCGTCACTTCCTCAACTTAGTAACTTCACTTGTAGCTCAACTTCTGTGCAAACTGCAATACATTAACTGCAATACAATGACGTGACCCAGATAGATTTTGGCAACAAATAACCTGAGGTTCTTTGGAGCCTTGCTTCCGTACAGCAAAACCAATCTCCTAATAGTTGCACTTCACTTTTTGATTGAACAAAAAAATGTCCAGGGCACTGCTGATGACAGACCAACCAGCTGGCTCATCAGCAGATCTTGGCAAAGTAAAGCAGTCAGGAGGGCAGGGATTCTTCCCACTCGGCTTCTGTTAACCTTGCAAGCCAAAACTCTAATGGGTTGGTTGGTTCTACCTGTACAAGCTGCAAGAAGTTTGCCATACGGTACTTCCAAAGACAAACTAGACCCGTGAATCTGAGGTGGAATTAGAGGGAAGATTAAGAGAGGAAGGAACTAGAGATCTGGATGAACATGAGCTGGACTAATTTGTGGAGATCCTGTACATTTGTATTTGGTGGATAAATGACTGTTGCAATCATTAACTTTCAGCACTCACTGATCTGACATTATGCTGAACAATGAACACAGCAGAGAGAGCGCTCTACGAGACAACTCGTCCGAGAAGCACAACTGAGGCAATGCACGTTGGGAGCAGGAGTCAGGTTTGCACCGGGACCAACCGAGACCGACATCAAACTGCACCAACCTCCAGGGCAAAGGGTGAATCCAAAGTGATCGAAGGAAACGAAGCCTGAAAATGACCTCAGTCACAAGGGAAGAGATTAGGGTGTGATCTGAGCCCGGGATTAAGAGGCGCCGCTGCAGCTCAGGCTGAGGCCCAGTTAGGCTACAGTTGAGGATATTTCGGGGGGGAAAGAGGCGGAGAGCGGGGCCCGATTCTCACCACACTCAGCCCTCGGGTGAGGCCTCGGCCGCCATGGGGCCTCAGCGCCCCCCCGCCTTTCCTGTCGGGCTCACACGCTGGGAAACCGGCGGCTGCGGCCCCCTCGCAGGCAGACCGATTGCGGGAGGGACGCGGCGCCAGCATGAGGCCGCGGCCTATGGCCGACATGAGGCCGGGGTGTGGGAGTGAGCGGCTCCCGGGCTCCCCGTCAGTACTGAGATTAATGCCTTCCCCACGGGCCCGTTGCCGACACTCACCTGTCCGAGGCCGGAGCTGCGGGTGGGAGGCGGGAGGCGGGTAACCAGGGTAACGGCGCGCGGGCGGCGGGCGGACAGCAGCGCGAGAGCGGGCCAGCACCGCCGCCATTACCCGCCGCTCATTGGACAGCACCGGTCAGGTGACACCAGCTCCTCCCCCAGGGGCAGAGGGTGTGAGGGGGCAACCGGTGGGAAGGGGGCAACAGGGGGAGGGGGCACGGGGGTGGCGAGTCGGGGAGAAGGGGCAATGGGAAGGGAGGTGATTGAGGGGGCAATGGGGGGTGAGGGTGAGAGGGCAATGGGGGGGTGAGGGGACAGGGGCGCAATGGTGGAGGGGCAAAGGGGAGGGGACAATAAGGTGGCAATATGGGTGGTGAGGGGCATTATGGGGGTGAGGAGGCAATGGGGAGCTTGAGGGTGCAATGGGGGAGGGGGCAATAGGGGGAAAATGGGGAGAAGGCGCAATGGGGGGGAGGTAATGGGGGTTAAGGGGGTGTTGAGGATACGAGGGTGCGGTTGAGGGGGCAATGGGGGAGAGAGGAACAATGGGGACAGGAGGGTGTGTGTGGCTGCTGTATAAATGTAAGTTATTGTTGTTGATTGAGCTGATAGTACTCAAGCCTCAGTGCCCAGGTGTAGAAGGGAAGATGAATCAGTTCCCACTCCTATTTGCTGTCCATCCATGCAATGACATTAGCAATTGATCACATGGGGGAGAAGCAGTTACAATAAATAGCTTTCACCCAGACAAAGCAGTTACAGTTTCAACTGCCTACCATCTTGGGAATGTCCTCCTGCCATGAAAAGTGTTATATCAATGTAATTTATTATTATTGTTGCTGTTGTAGAGGGTACAGTGCTGTACTGCACCAATCTGTAATATTATGCAGAGATGGATCTGCACTCAACATTCAAGATGTCTACCCAGCTGCCAATGAGAGGCACCCCAGCTTCTGCACAATTCCCAGGAGCTGAGTTGGCTTAGTCTTCGAAGTAGGTTATGTATCCATTACTGGCCTGCTATGGGCAAACAGATTTAGAATTGTCTTGCATTTTCCAGAATAAACTTCCCCCATTCACTAAAATCTCAACTGCCAGAATCATCCTGAGAGTGAACAGTGGAGGTAAGGGATCTGTGTTCACTGTGGCCTAGGTGCCACTCTTGCCAGGCTGCACTGACCATAAAAACATTCAAAACATAAACAGGAAAAAAAATTGGAAGTTTATTTAAATAGAGTAAAATAGCTTCATCTAAAACATTCTGCCTCCCTGCCTGGGGCACAGGTTGCAGTGGCTCAAATTGTTCCATTTCCAATTACTCTGATTACAGAAGAAAGTGATGCTGTGATCATCAGCATAACTGAGAGGAGGACTACGAGCAGAACAAGACAGAACCGGGAGAGCCAAAAGATAAAATTGCAGAAGCAAGTGATATGACAACTGTGTAAGAGTTCATTGTAAACCCACAACAATCACATTACTAAATTAACATTGCCTACAAACTGGCAGGACTTTCCTGCTGAAAATCAAACAGGAATTTCTGGCTGCAAAAACTGGACCTTGAAAGTACTGTAGGAAATGTCAGAGTATGGCGAGTACAATAAAAATTTGTACAGCTAGCTGTTGTGCAAGAGGGTTTGATGTCTGTGACCAGTTAGATTTACTGAATGGTTCGTGAAAGCCATCAATTTTCCAGACATATGTTTTAGGTTAAATGGTACAACCATGTCAGCACAGGCGTGTGTGGTACTACAGCCTTGGTAGATAGCGTCTTCAACAGGTTGTCTGTGGTACTGCAGTGGGTGTTTGTACAACAGCGCCACCAACTGGCGATATATGGTCTCCAAACAACGACTTGCCACAGTGCCATCAACAGACACTCGGGAGACATTGGAGCGCCAGTGCACGATAGCCAGCTATGAATAAGCTAATGAACTGCCTTTGCAGGAGATGGGGAATAACATGGACCAGCCAGAAACTGATCAATAGTTGTGAGATTAGCAATGAGAAGCACAAGGCTCCTACCTCTCAATAATGTTTGTCTAAGGTTTTGGAAACATGGCTCATCAGACTCTGCTACTGTGAAGCGCTCCGGGACGCTACCCTGTGAGAAAGGACATTATATAAATACAAGTTGTTGTTGTTGGAAGAATGAACCTCGACCTTCGAAAGGTTCAACAAAGTGTAAAATGGATGCCGCCTGCCAGCATCATGAAGACACCAGAGTGCAAATACAACATACCTTTTCCTTTACTGTAACCCTCCCAATCTTAGGAATAAGAGTTTATCTGATTGACTATCTCAATTTTTCTGAGTATGTGCTGATTTGCCTCTGGTTGAAAGACTGCAATGGGAAAGCTCTCGTGAGTCAGCCTCAGAGCATCCTGCTTAACCACCAGACAATTTAGGATGATTTTCAACCATTGTGTATTTTCCCATCAATGGGTTGACTTTATGAATATGTTCTGCTATGAGAGAAAGAGGAAGAGAGCAGCTCAGACACACATGTTAAGCAAGCTCCAACAAACTCAGTCCATATTAAGCTCCGGGATCCAAAATGCAGGTGGTATTAATGTGGCCAGTCACACTTCCACGGATTGGAGCCAGGGCCTTTCAGGCACTTGCCCAGCTTCGCACAGCCTGGAGGTGCCCAGTTCTGATGGGAGAAAAATGAACAACCAATAAGATTCATCATTGTTCCTGCACACTCACTCACACTTGACACTCATGGGAAGAGGGGAGTGGTGGAGAGATCTGAGACAGGCTGCCGGAACCAGCAGGAGGTGGTACTATACTGCAAATCAAGCTTTGTTCAGATTATCATCATGGTGATCTACAAACATTCAGTCTCTGCTCAGTCAACAATACTGACCGTCTCTGAGACAATACTAACCATTACTCCCCAGTCACACACATTGAGCTGAGGCTCTCCGGGCACCAGGGAGGATTTGTGCTGCTGAACGATTGGGTGGATTAGATTCATGATCTCCGAATACTCGCGATGCCACTCTCTGCAACACAGCCAATGAGAACAATAGGTTAGACTAATGGAGCCTGAATGTGGGGGGGTGGGAAAGAGAGGGTGGAGGGGGAAGAGAGAAGGTGGGGGGGAAATAGAGAGGGTGGGGGGGAAGAGAGAGGGGGGAGGGAAGAGAGAGGGGGAGGGAGAAGTGGGGGGGAGTCTGTTTCCTGTTTTGTAGCATCACATTTTTATGGGCTAAGGCTCATCTGAGGGTTACCTGGGAGAAATCTCACCTGATTGGAACTTTCTCTCCAGGGTCCCTGCCCAGGTGGAAGAGTAGGGGCTGGGAGCTGTGGTCTTGCTGATCATGTGTGGTCACATTAGGCACACTCTGTCCAGGGCAGAAGTCGATTCCCTTCAATCAGGGGAGAATCATTTTATTGTAATGTTCCTACATCTGGAAATACAGCAACACTGTTGTGACTGACAGGAGACAGACTGAGGTCTGTCCTTCACCGGCAGCAGGGCTCACAAACCAGGCACGTGTGGCAAAGCCTCGGAGCCCTGTCTGGCAGCATGGCCCATCCCCGATGCCATTATTTTCTGCATCATCTGCACCAACAGCCAGAGCCAGCGCACCATCACAGACAGCAATCAACAGGCTGCTCACACCAGCACCAACACAACAACAACAAGCGCCTTTCACGTCGGGAGGACTTCCCAAAGCAGCTAGCAAATATTCTGAACAGAAGCGGTGGAGCAGTGAGCAAGATGCAAGTACAGAGAAGAAGTAATAATAGTAATCCTTGCATTTGGTACAGAGCCTTTTACCTCGGGAGGACATCTCATAGTGCTTCACTGGATATGCTGTAAGTTTAGTGACTGTGTGTTTTTGTAGGCGAATCTGGCAGCCAATGTGTGCGCAGCAACATCCCACAAAAAGACGTAAAATGATTGACCAATGAAATACATGCACCGTGTTTAAGGCTGAGGAAGAAGAGAAGCCAGGCAACCGCACCCCTTCCCCCCACCCCACTACTGACTCCTCCCCGCAGCTACAGACATCCCCCGCCAACTACAGATCTCCACCCCCTAGCTAGACCCCCCCATCCCTCCAGCTAAACAGACTCCCCTACCCCCAGCTACAGACTCTCTTGTCCCCCAGCAATAGACTCTACCCCCAGATAAAGACCCCCCCCACAAGCTACAGATTCCCCTCCACACCAGCTACACGCCACTTACTCGTTCGTTCTGCCATGACTCACCTGCTTGAACTCCTCCCAGGAGTTGCTCCATGTCCAGTAATGTGCTTTGTACAGCCCCACACGCACTGCCATCATCTCATTTCCTCTGTAGTAAAACACTGGCCTATGGGTACAGAACGAGTGAGTAAGCAAACACTCGATCTCACAACTTCAAGTTCACAGACATCTGGGATAGTGCAACATGCTGGAGCAGAGAAGGTTAAAGGGATTGAATGGCACTGTTCAGCATTAAGGGGAGGGTTTGAGAAGGAAAATAGTAACAGATAACTTACACCTGCAAAACACAGTCACTACCCTTTACTGAGAAGTGTTTTAAGACGTCCCCCCGATGTGAAAGGTGCTACATAAGATGCAAGGATTATTATTTATAAGATATTGACGAGGAGATAAGAAAGAGAGCATCAGAGTTTAAAGCAAATCTTGCAAAAAGTTCCCCTAGGGGAGGTCACACACCTCTCAATAATAGTCTGGTTCTGCAACAGCACAGGTGACAGGTCAATGCCGTCAATTTCCCGGTCACTGGGGGGCTGCAGGCTGGCTAGTGCCAGGCTGGTGGTGAACAGATCCATGACACTGCCCAGCTGGTAACTCACCTACAATCAGAGGGTATGTCAGGCTGGGCACTGGGAGTCTATTTAATGTGTCCTGTAGCTCAGTGGTTAGAGCACTCGCTTTGCAAGTGAGAGACCTGAGTTGAATTCCAGGCAGAGGGCGAAACCTCGGGCAAGTTTCCTTACTCCACACAGAGCCTAATAATAATCCCTCCAAAACCAAAAGCAATAATAAATTGGTCATTTTCAATCTACGACTGTTTGTGGGACATTGCTGTGCGCAATTGGCTGCCGCGTTCGCCCACAAATATACAGTTAATTCACTTTACAGTGTGTTCTGTGAAACGCTTTGGGACGTCCTCCCGACGTGAAAAGCGCTATATCAAATGCAAGGATTATTATTATTATATTATTATGTGATGAAAAGTCCCCAAACCTCTCCAAATCCTCATGACTCTCCTGTTGTCTTTAACTCCCATTTCAAATCTACCTCTTTGAAGGCTCTTATGTTCATCTCCCTCCCTGCCCACCATTTCATTCAGATCCAATTAAAGCCCAGGGCACCTCCTCTTTCCCTGTCCCCCCTGACCCACCTGTTTACAGGCTGTTCCCCCGCGAGACCCAACTGTTTAGGGGCTGTTCCCCTGCAGACCCACCTGTTTAGGGGCGATGTGTCCTGGCCACCAGGCGATCCCCGGCTCCCGCATCCCACCTTCGAATGTTGTTTGCTTTCCACACAGGAAAGGCCCGTTACTGCCCCCTACACAAGCACAAGCCAACGTTAACTCAGCTCATTCACTGCCCCTACACACGCATGCGCGCACAAACACAGAGCCTGAACTGTCGGGTACCTACCTTGGGTGGGAGCTGAGATTAGAGCTGCGCCATTATCAGATGTGAAGAAGACAAAGGTATTCTCTGCGATGCCTTGTGTCCGAAGCTCAGCCAGTATTTTCCCAATGCTGTCATCAATCTCACGGACAGCATCGCCATACCTACCGCAATATCAATACCCGGGTCACAATCCCGTCTGCTCCCAATTCACATCCATTCAACCTGAAATTGCTCATTCACACTCCCAGGTTAGCGACACAGTAAAGCAGTTTACAACCACAATCTCTGAGTCGAGTACTCACAAGCCTCTTTGACTGGTTTTCAGGAAGGATTTTGAGGCATAGACGGGAGCGTGAGTGGCGTCAATGGCCCAGTAAAGGAAGAATGGCTCTAGCTTCTTCAGCGCCTGATCCCTGATGAACTGAAGCGCTTCCTGTAAGCAATACAAAAACAGGGTTATAGGGAGTCAGGAGGGACACAGCACACAGCAGTCACCAGAGTCCTCACCTGTAAATAGATCTGCGTGAGGTTGGACTCTCCAGTTTTTAAGTTTATGTCAAACTCTTCATAATACCTACAGGAAGAGAGACGACAAGTCAGTGCTTCAGTGCCTGCAACGGAGGGAGGCCTTTTATATCAAACTGTCCCAAAGCATTTCACAGTGTACTTGTGAGCAAACCTGGCAACTAATTAGTGCACAGCCATGTTCCACACACAGCCATGAGTGATTGAGCAACAGTGTTGAAACATTTCACTGGCTGATTTCTGGATCTGTGCTTATGCTGTGCTCAGTGTGTTTTACCTGCCAACCATCTCGGAGTTGTTGTACACGGGAATGTTGGGTTTCACCATGTTGTTGTAGGGACCGAAATGGCAGTTTGGGGCCCCGAACCACTGATCAAAGCCGTGCCTAAGGGGGTGGAAGTGCTCTCTGTGCCCAAGGTGCCTGTGGAACCAACAGAAAACAAGATGCTGGAATTGAGGGTAATAATAATCCTTGCATTTGATATAGCACCTTATCACATCTTCGAGACTTCTCACAGAATATATTGTAGACTGTAGTGACTATATTTTGTGGGCGAAACGCGGCAGCCAATTGCCAGTGTCCTACAAACAATCGTGGATTGATGTGACCAATTTGTTATTACTATTTATTATTTGAAGGAATTATTATCCCCACAAAAGCGATCCGCCAATCGACTAACAACCGGGTTCTTACTTACTGCTAAGTAAACAGGCGTGTGGAGTAAGAAAACTTGCCCAAGGTTTCGCCCTGCAAGGAATCAAGCCCAGGTCTCTTGCTTGTCAGGTGAGTGCTGTAACCAATGAGCTACAGGACTTCACTAGAGGCAGTCACAGAGGATTCATTCAGTGGGCAGCTGGAATCTTAATAAATGTTTTCAACCTTCTCCCCATACCCCCAACACACACACCCCACCCACTGACCACTTGCCGATGATTTTGTTTGTGTATCCAGCCTTCTTAAGGAGCTCTGGTAGTAGCAGTTCCGCATCTGAAATCCCTCCCACTATTTCCTGTGGTGTATATGCTGCAGACAGGACACATAGAGAAACAGGGGATTCAGCAGTAGCTCCGCTCAGCGCTGTATCAGTTCTGTGCTACTTTCTCTTGACCTGCGCCAACCTGGACTATGGGCGGGCAGGGGGTCAGGGGTATGGGTGGGGGGGGGTGTCATAGGCAGGTGGGGGCCATGGGGCAGGCGAGAGCGGGGCACGGGAGGGGGAAGGGCGTGCTAACCCTGGCCTCTTCTCCCACCATTGGCTTAGGTCAGACTTCAAACTTCTCGAAAGACACAAAGAGCAAGTGAGGTGCTCACCATTGCGAGCGTGAGCATTGGTGGTGTAGAAGCCATTCCTGATGGGTAACCGTCCTGTCAACAAAGACGCCCGAGCTGCACAACGGAGAATAGACATCAGTCTGTCAGTCAGTCTGCCAGGTATCACACCTCACTGTATCAAAGCCCTCACTATAACAGTGTCTGATAAATCTGGACTGTAACACTGTGATGTGCAGCCCTCTTTGTCACACTGTGTCACACACTGTCATTCACACACACTGTGTCAATCACACAGTGTCACACACACACACAGTCATTCACACAGTGTCACACACACACAGTCATTCACACACTGTGTCACACACACTGTCACACACACAGTGTCACACACACACACAGTGTCACACACACAGTCACACACACACACAGTGTCAGTCACACACACACAGTGTCACACACACACACACAGTGTCACACACACACACACAGTGTCAGTCACACACACACACAGTGTCACACACACACAGTGTCACACACACACACACACAGTGTCACACACACACACACACACACACAGTGTCACACACACACACAGTGTCACACACACACACAGTGTCACACACTGACAGCCCCGGGGTGTTGTGTAGTGACCTACCCGGGGAGCAGAGCGGACTGGCAGTGTAGAAGTTGGGGAACAGCATCCCCTCTGCCGCCATCCTGTCCAGGTTCGGGGTCTCCTCTGCGGGTTGGCCGAGCACTCCCAGGTCCCCCCATCCCATCTGCACACAAACAGCGCGACCTCAACACCATGTGATTCAGCGCATTTCACACGAGAGAAAGTCAACAGCGGCCACACGGGCGGGAACTCACATCATCCATGAGCAGCAGCAGGAGGTTAGGGCCCGGGGGGAGGCCGGGGGCCGGGGGGAGGCCGGGGGCCGGGGGGAGGCCGGGGGCCGGTGGCGGCCCGCGGGCCGGGGGGAGGCCGGAGGTCGGGGGAGGCCGGGGGCCGGGGGAGGCCGGGGCCGGTGGCGGCCCGCGGGCCGGGGGGAGGCCGGAGGTCGGGGTGAGGCTCAGACACAGAAGCGCAGCTGAAACCGCCGCCGCCATCTTTACTCGTCACATGACCAGAGCGGCCCCCAAGATGGCGGTTTGTGTCTCAGTGATCGCCAAACAGGTCTGTGGGGGTGTGGGGGGGGGGGGAGGGGCTGCGGGGGGGGGTGTGGGGGGGGCTGCGGGGGGGGGTGTGGGGGGGGGCTGGGTGTAGGGAGGGGGTGTGGGGGAGGGGGTGTGGGGGGGCTGGGTGTAGGGGAGGGGGTGTGGGGGAGGGGTGTGGGGGGGGCTGGGTGTGGGGGAGGGGGTGTGGGGAGGGGGTGTGGGGGGGGGTGTGGGGGAGGGGGTGGGGGGAGGGGGTGTGGGGGGGCTGGGTGTAGGGGAGGGGTGTGGGGAGGGGGTGTGGGAGGGGGTGTGGGGAGGGGGTGTAGGGGAGGGGGTGTGGGGGAGGGGGTGTGGGGGGGGGCTGGGTGTGGGGGAGGGGGTGTGGGGGGTGTGGGGGGGGGGGCGGGACTGGGTGTGCATTAATCCCACCTGTTTGTGTACAGAATTACCCGTTGTACATTAAGACTGTTCCGATGGAGAAGCAGTTGAAGTTTCACTACACGGTTCACACGTCACTGGATGTGGTGGAGGAGAAGATTTCGGCGGTGGGGAAAGCGCTGGTGGATCAGAGAGAGCTGTACCTGGGATTGCTGTACCCCACCGAGGATTACAAGGTGTATCCTCAACTCAGTGGCTTGTGCTGATGCCGAGGGATAGTCAGTTAGTGATCAGTCATCCTCTCTGACCCCTTCCCTACATTCACTCCCATGTAACTCCTGTTCCCAACTCACACGCACTCAAGGCAGGTGGCAACTTTTCATTTCTCACCGCGTTCCTGTGGGGGGGGGCATATTCTGTGCAATTTTGGGAGAGTGGATGGTCAGTAATTGGAAGCCCACATCGGTGCCTGGACTCGGTTGCGTTTGTGAACGTTATTTGATAATAAGAATAATAATCCTTGCATTTGATATTTAATGTGGCAAATGTGGCTGTTTACTGGTGTTGTGATTGGGTGTGACTTCCTGAGCTCTGGTGCAGGTATGGCTATGTAACCAACACTAAAGTCAAGTTTATCATCGTGGTGGATTCCTCCAACATTGCACTGAGGGACAACGAGATCCGCAGTGTAAGTACCTGATCACCACACATAGCCCCTGCAGTCTGACCAATACCATTCACAGTGTCTCTAACTCTGACCTGGGAGTGTGGACACACAGTGTAAGGGAGCGTTACTGTGTCTCTAACCCTGACCTGGGAGTGTGGACGCACAGTGTAGAGGGAGCTTTACTGTGTCTCTAACCCTGACCTGGGAGTGTGGACACACAGTGTAAGGGAGCGTTACTGTGTCTCTAACATGTGCTGTCACTGACTTGGGAGTGGGTGGGCTTGGCTGTCCAGCACTCGTAACTCTGAATCTGATTTATTTATTTCTGTGCAGATGTTCCGAAAGCTGCACAATTCCTACACCGATATCATGTGCAATCCCTTCTACACCCCAGGGGAGCCCATCCAGTCCACGTAAGGAGGGCTGTTGGGGGTAGAAGTATTCTGTTTGTTTCATTCTAGCTTACGCTTCTCTTTCACTCTCTCCCTCTTCATCTCACTCGTTTCTATCTCTGTGTGTCATTCATGCTCTGGTGCTTTCTCATTCTCTCACACATTTTTTCTTGTTTTTCAGGGTATTTGACAATCTTGTCTCTGGGATGATGGTGCAAGTCTGTTGATTTTGGCCATGCTGCTGATAGTTCCAGGTCATGTCTAAAGCTCTTATATTTGCTGGACTTGGGGACAAACCATGGCCATCGCACGCTCTCCAGCAGTGGCCTCTCTCTGCTGCTGTTGTTGTGAACCTCAAATCTCTGATTTTATAGACTTGTTTCTTGTAACAGATGAATTGACTTTAGTCCATGTGTTAATTGAAGGCCTGAGCACATGTTACTGCTCAGGGTTTATTGCCTACTTTCGGGTTAGTTTGAGGAAGCTCTTGTGCCTTTTTTCAGTCTGATCACCTGGTCTGGGATCAGGGTTCAAGTTGGCTTTGGGGTTTGAGTGTACTCTTATTTGCCACAGTCACCAGTCTTGTTAATCAGACTGTAGTCAATGGGGAAGTGGTGTGTAAACACAACAGAGGGCGGAGAGAAGGGGCTATAAAGGGTGGAATTTTTTATTAAATGTAATAGATGCCATTCTGCCTCTGGTGAGGAGGATACAGCTCTCAGATCATTTTCCTGGTTTAACTTTATTAATCTTGAAATGCAATGAAAATGCCACTTATTTCAGTTGATTTTTTTATTGTCCTGTTCATTGATCCTCAAGTTCCACTTCTGTGTTTGTGAAAATCGCTTTAGAGATAAATCCAATCAAGGTTTTAGGCTCATTATGTGCCACTACACAAGGCTCTTTTCAGGCTGTGCTGAGCTTGTGTGTGCACACGGCTGTAGTGGGTGCCTGGAGCAGGGACCTTGTAATTTGTAATGTACGTGATTTAGACTGTTGTATATCTTGTCCTCAATGGATGTAACTAAATAAAGCTGTTGGGTCTCCATGCTGATTTGTGTTGTGGTTTGTTGGCAGGAAATGCTCTCACTACCTCCGTCCAGCTCTTGCTGACTGTAACATTGTGTTACTCTCCATACCTTCGAACCTGCCTTCCCCTCCTCTCACCACTACCATAACCCACCAAAACCAGCCACCTGCTCCTTTGACCCCATCCCTAACCCTCTCCTTACCTCTCAGCTCCACCTGCTTGCCCCCCCTACTCACAGACATCATAAACCTCTCCCTGTCCACTGGTATCATTCCCATCCCCTTAAAAAATCCTACCTGGACCCACACCTGCTCTCAAACTACCGCCCCATCGCCAACCTCCCTTTCCTCTCCAAGGTTCTGGAACAACTCGTTGCTTCCCAGTTTTGCTCCTTCCTTTCCCACCACTCCTGTCACGAACCCATCCAGTCGGGTTTACATGCCACCCATAGCACAGAAACAGCTTTGGTCAAAATGACAAGTGACATTTTGTCCATCTGCGACCAGGGCTCCCTCTGCCTTCTCGTCCTCCTTGACCTCTCTGCTGCTTTTGACACCGTTGACCACTCTATCCTCATCCACTGCCTCTCCTCTCACCTCAACCTTCAGGGTTCTGTCCTTGACTGGTTCAGATTGTATCTCTCATATCATCTCCACTTCATCTCCACAAACGCTTTCTCCTCTAGCCCCCGCACTGTCTCGTGCAATGTTCCTTAGGGCTCTGTCCTTGGTCCCCTCCTCTTCAATATCTATATGCTCCTACTTGATGACATCATCTGCAGACATGGGGTCAACTTCCACATGCATGCAGATGTCACCCAACTGTACCTCTCTGTCTCCACCCTTGACTTCAGGACCACTGTTGTCCTGACTGAATGTCTGTCAGACATCAAGTCCTGGATAAGAGCTAAGTTGAACGTCAACAAGACCAAGACTCTCCTGATCGTCTCCCGTCAGCACCTCCTTACCTCAGGCACTGAGGATGATATGAAAGGTACTTTATCAATTTTTTTTTCTATTTAAATCCACCTCAACAACAACCACAACAAGATTCCATTTATAGAGCGCCTTTCACGTCGGGAGGACGTCCGAAGGCACCTCCTGACCTTGAGGCGAGAGTTCTAGTAATTGTGCCAGGCCGGGGTATTACAATTAGCTGTGAATTTGTCTCTGAAGTTTCTCACACCACTTGTTTGGGTTCTGGGCTCCAGGAGTTGGGTCTTGAGGTCAACATTGCTATGTGCTGCGGTCAGCAGGTAATGCAACTTGGCTGCAATGTCAGTATTCGCCACATGATGGCGCCAGAGAGCAGCTACAATCAACTGCTGCCGCCTGGTGGTGGAGAGCACGTACTGCAGCTCAGCGTTCATTGCCCCGAGGCCCCGGGGACGGGTGTTAGCGATGGACACACCGGATGTCAGGTTCATTTCCGGTCCGCACAGGTCCCTGAAACAGCGGGAAAGTGAGAATAAAAATCATCCGCAATGGCCTCAGCGGCACAACGATAATAATCTGCCAACAGGTCCCGACTGGACAAGCGGCGGGAAAGCTGCCAATGACAAAGCTGTGTGGGTTAGACTCCAGCAGTTACCCCAACGCACACTCTGGGCTCCCCCCGAGCCTCGGCTCTCGCCACTGCGCCTAATACTCTCCGGAATTAGGTGAGCGGGAGGTCTCCCTCCAGAGAGAGAGAGAGAGAGAGAGAGAGCGCATTCCATTGCAATAAATATCTTGTGAATTTACATATAGGCGGTTTATACGGAACTGTTTGGTTTGGAGTATGTGATGGTTGACCAAAAAAGAAATGGTGTCAATCTGACTGAGAAGCTCTCACTCCCTCTGGGGTGAGGGCTCGGGTTGGTACTTGAGCTCACAGTCCAGGCTGTCACTGCATTGTCAGCCGTTGCCATCCTCCAGACATAAAACTAAGGTCATGTCTGTGCGCTGTTCAGGTGGACAATAAGACCCTCCACACTCATTGAAAAGAGAAGGGAATTTCTCGTTCGTGGTGTCGTGGCCAACAATCCCCCACAGATACAATTGGTCATTCACCTCATCCCTGTTGTGGGATTTGCTGTTTGCAGATTGGCCTTGTGTTTGCCCACATTAATAATAATAATAATAATCCTTGCATTTGATATAGCGCTTTTCACGTCGGGAGGACGTCCCAAAGCGCTTCACAGAACACACTGTAAAGTGAATTGACTGTATATTTGTGGGTGAACGCGGCAGCCAATTGCGCACAGCAATGTCCCACAAACAGTCGTAGATTCAAAATGACCAATTTATTATTGTTTGGGTTTTGGAGGATTATTATTAGGCTCTGTGTGGAGTAAGGAAACTTGCCCAAGGTTTCGCCCTCTGCCGGGAATTGAACTCAGGTCTCTCGCTTGCAAAGCGAGTGCTCTAACCACTGAGTTACAGGACTCCACAAATAGATTGACTATATTTGATAACAATTACCTGTGAAGTGCTCAGCCATTTTGACGTTGCAGGTGCTTGTTAATAAACTTCTCATTCTGACTCCCAGTTACTAATGTAAACCTAACCTTTGTTCTTTGCTGGATTATCGAAGGGTTTGGACCAGCTGCAGGATGCTGTACACTCTCCTGCGACAGAGTCCTGGCTTCACATCACAAGGCTGTGTTCAATGCTGGCACAGTTGGCGGCTGGGTATCCGCAGGCCTGTGAAATGTTTGAGGAAGGTGCTGTACCTGACAGCCCTTTCTCACAGACACTTTGTGTTCACCAGAGCTCCCAGCTTTGCTGACAGACTAGCGATTGTAGACAGCTTCGGACACCACACCTATGGGCAGCTGTACAGCATCAGCCTGTCACTGTCCCGGGATATCCTGAGGGCCCTAGACTGTTCCAGCGGAGACATCGCACAGCAGCGAGTATGCTTTTTGTGCCCCAACGACGCCTCTTATGTGGTGGCGCAGTGGGCCGCCTGGATGAGCGGTGGGATTGGTGTCCCTCTGTGTAAAAGCCACCCAGCACCAGAGCTGGAGTACACGCTGAGAGACTGTGAAAGCAGCCTGGTCATTGTGGAGGAGACATTTGCGGAGAGAGTGACTTCCATCGCTGACCGACTCGGTGTTAAATGGCTGGTGCTGCAGAGTGGCAGCCTGTCCCAGGAACCCTCACCAGGCTCCACACACCTACATCCACAGCTCACCACCACGGGCTTCCCTGCTGATTGGAAGGACAGAGGCGCCCTGATATTATACACCAGCGGAACTACAGGGCGGCCCAAAGGGGTCCTGACCACACACCAGACTCTGCGGCACCAGGTTAGCTTCAGTAATCAGTCCCCCCCCACATGGACACAAACACAATCTGTCTGTGGCTCAGTAATTATGACAGCTTTTCTGTCTGCAGGTTACCTCCCTAGTGGAGCTGTGGGCCTGGAGCAAGGACGATGTCATTCTGCACGTGCTGCCTCTGCACCATCTACATGGTGTCCTCAACAAACTGCTCTGCCCGCTCTGGGTGGGCGCCACCTGTGTGATGCTGCCAGACTTCAACGCTCAGAAGGTACTTTAACTGCAGTTAGCACAAAGCAGAGCAGATAGAGATAAGGCTCAGCCAGGGCATCGCTCACTCCCGGTTAATGATTCCTTTGTTGCAGGTTTGGGAGCAGTTGTTGAGAACGGACACCTCACGGACGCCTCGGGTTAATGTCTTCATGGCCGTGCCAACCATCTACGCCAAACTGATCCAGTTTTACCAGAAACACTTCACCCAGTGCCACGTCAAGGACTTTATCCACGCTGTGTGCAAGGACAAAATCAGGTGGGGTGGGTGCCAAGCAGACTAACCACAGTGGACTGGTGGCGGGGCTGTGGCATGTGGGGGTGTGACTGGGATGGGCCTATTGCAAGGGGTCGGGCCTGCTGTGAGGTGGGACTGCTGTAGTGGGGGTTGCTGCAACTGTGAGTGGGGGAGCTGTGAGGTGGTGGGGGCTGGAGCTGTGAGGGGCTGATCAGGCTCTGCCTTTGCTGTGACTGCAGGTTGATGGTGTCAGGATCGGCCGCTCTCCCTCAGCCGATGCTGGAGATGTGGAGAAAGCTGACAGGCCACACGTTGCTGGAGCGCTATGGGATGACGGAGGTCGGGATGGCGCTTTCCAACCCACTGCATGGCAGCCGTGTGCCAGGTACGCCATCCTGTGCCACACACTGACATTCTCTGTCTTGTACACGTCACAGTACATGACACACCCAAGTTGTCTGCACACACTACCATGAGCACACACACATAGACACACACAGAAACACACATAGACTCGCACAGGCTCACGCACGCAGACTCACACAGACGCGAGTGCGCACATAGAACTTAGTGTGGCTCTGTTGGAGTGTGGATGGGTTCTGTGAGGCTCTTTGGCCGGGCCGAGGTGTGTGGCTGTGCTCAGGGTGGGTGTGGTCTGTGCTCAGGGTCGGTTGGGAACCCACTGCCCGGGGTCGAGGTCCGCATCGCACTGGAAGCCTCCTCACGATACCAGCCGTCCTGTACCGTCATCACAGAGAGCAACAGTGACCAGACGAGGGTAAGGTCAGGCCGTCAGAGACTCAGTTACACTGAGGCTGACACATGCACACACACACATACACGTCACTAGGCTGACAGTTGTATGAGCTGAGAAGCCTGGCATCACTCCTGTTCTCCGCTGTAGTGACCTCTGACCTTGCATGGTGTGTAATGTCTTTTATTGGTGAATCACTGCACACTGTTACACACTGGTTCTGTGGCTATAGCTTGCTGTGCCTGATGTCTGTTGTGGTTGGCAGGTCACGCCTGGCATGGAAGGGAGAGAGGGAGAGTTACAGGTCAGAGGAGCTTCAGTATTTCAGAAGTATTGGAACCAAGCAGAGGAAACCAAGGAATCATTCACACACGACGGCTGGTTCAAGACAGGTAATGACTGGAGAGCTGATATCTACTGCTTACTGGACGGTAACCCCCATTAGCACCTTCTCGTAGGGGGCGCCATGCTGTGTAAGGTGTGTGTGTGTTACAGGAGACACTGCGGTGTATAAGGAGTGTGTGTGCGTGTTACAGGAGACACTGCGGTGTATAAGGAGTGTGTGTGTGTGTTACAGGAGACACTGCGGTGTATAAGGAGTGTGTGTGTGTGTTACAGGAGACACTGCGGTGTATAAGGAGTGTGTGTGTGTGTTACAGGAGACACTGCGGTGTATAAGGAGTGTGTGTGTGTGTTACAGGAGACACTGCGGTGTATAAGGAGTGTGTGTGTGTGTTACAGGAGACACTGCGGTGTATAAGGAGTGTGTGTGTGTGTTACAGGAGACACTGCGTGTATAAGGAGTGTGTGTGTGTGTTACAGGAGACACTGCGGTGTATAAGGAGTGTGTGTGTGTGTTACAGGAGACACTGCGGTGTATAAGGAGTGTGTGTGTGTGTTACAGGAGACACTGCGGTGTATAAGGAGTGTGTGTGTGTGTTACAGGAGACACTGCGGTGTATAAGGAGTGTGTGTGTGTGTTACAGGAGACACTGCGGTGTATAAGAACGGCCGATACTGGATTCTGGGACGAACATCTGTCGACATCATCAAAAGTGGTGGCTATAAGATTAGTGCTCTGTATGTGGAGCGCCACCTCCTGGCACACCCGCATATTGCAGGTTAGCCACTGAACAAATTTATATTGAACCACGTTGAAATAATATGTTTCTGTCTCTCCCCCTGGCACTGTGTGTGTGTCTCTCTCTCCCCCTGGCACTGTGTGTGTGTGTGTCTCTCTCTCGCCCTGTCACTGGGTGTGTGTGTCTCTCTGTGTGCATTGTGTGGGTCTAGTTTTGCCAGGGGGAGGGTAGTGCTGAGTCGCTGCTGTTACAGACTTGGTCGGTCTCTTTGCTCTGCAGATGTGGCGGTGATCGGTGTTCCTGATGTTACCTGGGGTCAGAAGGTGACGGCTGTGGTGACGGTACAGGAGGGAGTCTCGCTGTCTCTGGGGGAGCTGAAGGGGTGGGCAAGGTGAGTGAGGGATCGGAAGGGGGGGGCTGCAGTCAATGTGCTGAGGACAGAAACAGGAACAAGTTGCTGAGGTGAGGCTGATTTGTCATTACAGGGAACAGATGGCACCATACAGCATCCCCTCTGAGCTGATTCTTGTGGATGAAATTCCTCGCAACCCAATGGGAAAAGTTAACAAAAAAGATTTATTGAAACATTTCTTCCCACAGCCTGGCAAGTAGTCATGGTTACCGGTGCAGTTACCAGCAACTAGACATGGTTACCAGTATGTGTTCTGACCTGGTTATGTGCACATCCCACGGCTCAGAGTTTGTGACCACGAGTAAGCGACATTACGTTTTGTTTAATAAACAGAATATTGCCCTTTAACCCTCACTCTCCAGGAGTTACATATCCTGTATCTGCTCAAAAACATTTGCCCGAAACAATGTCTGAGATGCCAAGCGACTGGCTCACACCAAGACCTCACCCAACTTCTTTTGATTCAATGTATTTGTCTCTGTCTTTCTGTCTTTCTGTCTGTCTGTCCACGACATGCAACAGCACATAATTACTGCCCAGCAAGCAGCTGAGCCAACAAGATTCAGGGTTTATCTCATCACCAAGGACTGGGGGTGTTGGATCAGTGTCACTGTTGTTCTTAACACAAAATACTGCAGATGCTGGAAATCTGAAACAAAAACAGAGAGAGCGGGAAAACTCAGCAGGTCAGGCAGAATCTATGGAGAAAGGAAAGTGAGTCAACGTTTCGGGTCCACGACCCTACGTCAGAACATTCTGACAGGATCGTGGACCCGAAACATTAACTCACTTTCCTTTCTCCATAGATTCTGCCTGACCTGCTGAGTTTTCCCAGCTCTCTCTGTTTTTGTTTCACTATTCTTGTTCTCCATTAGGGGAGACTAAGATGAAAACCTGGATCTGGGGCTTGACACTCAAGACATTTCAGCCACTGATGTGGATGCTGTCAGAGAGATGCCTTCAGTCTGTCTCACTTTCCTCATTGCTGCGGAGCTCAGTAATGTCTGTGAGATGCCAAACTTCAGCTGTTGGGTGAGGATCACTTCCCAGATACTCTCGACCACAAGCTCAGGAGGGGCACATTCTCGCCACTAAACCCTGTCTCATGACCTGTGACCTGCCCCATGCGGGGTGGGGGGGAGTGGGGTCGCCAGAGCAGCAGCAGCTGTTTGCTGTCTCTCTAGACAGTTGCTGCTCTATATCAGGAGACAGATATTTCAGACTTTGCCTCCCTTAAGCACATGTGCAGTCAGTCACTTGCATTCTCGGACCCTATGATAACCAATAAGCTGTCAGATAATTGGTGTCCCACAGGCAGCTGTCTTCATCTAGCACAGCTCCAGCTCGCCCCCTAATTTCTTGTTGCCTCTCCAGCCCGGCCCCTGCTCTCTCTCTGCCTCTCCAGTGCTATGAGAGACACAGAAATCTTCACTTTGCTCGCCCTGGTGATGCTGGTACAGGTATGTGAAGCTTGTGTGAGGGTGTGTGTGTGAGGGTGGGTGTTAGCTTTAGGGTTTGTGTGTGAGGGTGGAGGGTGTGTGTGTGAGAGGGTGTGTGTATGCAAGGGTGGGTGTGTGCTTTAGAGGTGTGCCCAGTCGCACTCTTGCTGGTGCACCCAGCCCAGCTCCACTTCCCTAAAACATGAGCTGTGGGTTGAATGTGACACAGACTGAGCTCCAGAATAATGAGAATAATAATCCTTGATATAGTGCCTTATCACATTATTGAGATGTCTCAAAGCACTTCACAGGATATACTGTAAAGTGTAGTGACTGTACTTTGTGGATGTAATCTGGGATACAGCTTCCTGTGTTCTGCTGTTGCTGTCCTGATCGTGCTGGCTGCACTTTGATAAAAGTAAGTTAAACTGAAACAGCCGCTGGTCCCAGCCATTCTCTCACAGCCCAACACGAACTCACTGTGAGGCTTAACAGCTGAGACCCGACTCAGCCCCAGTGATACCCGTGAAACCAGTTTAAAGTGGTGCAGAATGTCTCTGTGGCGATGTGCCCAGGTGCTGGGAGAATTGTTTCCACCGATACTACACAAAATGTAATGTGTTGTTGTTGTCCCCCCCCCCCGTTACATCACTGCTGTCGTTGCGCCCCCTGTGACGGGCTAGGGTTTGGTGGGGGGGTTCTGGGAACATGAGGGGCTACAGTCGTGTATGAAATACCTCCGGCTTCAATGTTGTTTTTCTCATATTGAGGGTTAAAAGCTGGGTTTAAATTCCCATTGGAGAATGGGATTCCTTTCAGGGGGACCTGGTTTACCGGGATTTTAATTTGTGCAATATATTGGGTTTGGGGCTGGATTTAGGGTTAGGTTGAGGGTTTGAGTTGGGGCTTGTTTAAGAGAAATTTGATTGAACTTGAGGGAAATTTCATTCACATTGTTTAAACAAACAACTAATCTCTGTGACAAGCTGCAGCTCCCACAGTAGCCTGTTGGTAACTAGTATCCATCAAATAGGACTGAAATCTGCTTTTAATTTGATGCCGTGATCAGCCGCCTGCCCCCGGCTGTGTCTCGGGCAGATTGAACAGGAAGGGAGGAGGAACAACGCGGGGAAAGCTCGATTGTAGAAATGAGAAAGTTGATACAACAGCTGATTGCACTCAGTAACAGATGCCGTGTAATTAGCATTTCAGCTGCTCTTCCCCAGCCTTTGCTTGTCCTGAATGTGGAGTGTGTGTAAAGGAGAGGTTGCCCACTGCATGTGGTGCTGTCACTCTGGGCTGCCGTCTGATGTAACACTCACATAGAGTGCCCACAACAGTCAAACTTCTTATCACATCACAGGTAACTGCTGGCAATTGAGCAAACACAGCAGCCCATTTGCACACAGACTGCTCACACACACTCCTGCACACATTCCTCATACAGCGTGAGGAGAATTCTACCTGGGCAACAAACCGGGGGAGAGGGGTGGGGGAGGGGCAGAGGAGAATGGGAGGGGTGGGGAGAGGGGAAAAGGAGCGGGGGAGGGGGAAGGATTGTGGCAGGTGCTGTGTATATTGCAGGACTGGGCAGTGGGACAGCTGGGGATATTCTGAGGGGTTTCTCACTATCTCCTCACCATATCCCCACAGTGCACACATCATCAAGGCCGCCAGTGGGGGGTGGAGGCTGCTACCCTTCAGGAGGTGGGGGGAGGGGTAAACGCGCTGGACAATATTTACACTTTCTTGGGAATATTCCATTCATTGACTCACAACAATCCTCCTGTGTACAAAGTGTGGAAATGCCTGTAGCCTGAGCTGTGTTTGTGTTCTCCCTCCATGTGGTTGTGCTGCCGATGGTCCCCAGTGTAATCAAGTGCCAGTGAAGGACACCCCGCATGCCCAGGTCCCTGTCATGTACCCATGGCGGCCGGTGGCAAGAGGCGATGGGCTGCAGCGAGTGAAGAGAGCCTGGGTCATTCCCCCCATCAGCGTCTCCGAGAACACCCGCAAGATCCCCCTCCCCTTAGTGCAGGTACTTACCCTAGCCTTGCCCTGAGCTCACCAAGCAGTGTCTGCTAGGAATGTGTGTGACCCCTACCACTACCCACCCCCCCACACAGGCTAACCCCACCCCGCTATACTCACCGCTATTCCCCACCGGCTAACCCCCCACCCCACCAGTTCACTACCCTGGTTCATCCCGCCCACACCGGCTATATCCCCGTCCCCCTGGCTCACGCCGTCACCCCCGGTTCATCCCGCCCCTTCCCCCCCCCACTAATCTGCTCCCCACTAACCCTCTCCAACTCCTCGCCCCCACTCCAGGTTCCTGACCTCACTCTGGGTGGCCCTGCCCCGGCGCCAACACACAGTTATTGTTTTCTCTGCAGATTAAGTCAGACCAGCTGATCCCCGGGGAGGTGATTTACAGTATTAAAGGCCCTGGTGTAGATGAGGAGCCCAGAGGGATATTCACCATTGACGCTGACTCGGGGCAGGTGCTGCTGATGACGGTGCTGGATCGCGAGGAGAAATCCAGTTATAAGGTAGGACCGTGGCCTGGCTTCCCCTCGATCAAGTTCTCGGCAGGTGCCGGCCTGCTCCCCCAACCCCTGGCCTGCTCCATGCTGCCCGCCGCCGCCTGGCCCAACCCCACGCGCCCCTCCCTGCCTGGACCTACCCGTGCTCCACCATCATCAGTCGTTCCTTCAGCCTCTCTGCCCCCACCCTCTGGAACTCCATCCCAGAGCTCCTCCGCCTCGCCCCCTCCCTCGCTTCCTTCAAGGCCCATCTCAATACCTTCTTCTTCGACTGCAACTTTCGTCCTCTTTCCACCTCCACCACCCCTCACCTCTTGTCTCCAGCCCACAGCTTGGGTGAAAACCCTTGACCGCCCAGTGCCTTGGCACGTCCTCCCAAAGTGAAAGGCTTTGTGTAAATGTCATGTTTTTTGTTGATGGCTGTGTGTCTGCCCCAGTGTATGACCCAACACCTGACTCACTCTGTGTTTAGATTAAAGCTTACGCTGTGAATATGTCGGGGAATCCCCTTGAGGATCCCACCGACCTGGAGATCATTGTCATTGATCAGAACGATAACAGGCCCGTCTTTGACCAGCAGCACTTCATTGGCCATGTCCTGGAGGGATCTCCCCCTGGTGAGTGGGCAGCGTGAGGTGTGCCGGTGTGGGGGGTGGGGATGGTGCTTCGGGGGGGGGGGGGGGGATGGTACGCGCCGAGGGGGGGGTGCGCGTGTGTGTGCGACTGGTGACTGTGCTGTGGCTGCAGGAACTCTGGTGATGCAGATCGCTGCCTCTGACGCTGATGACCCTCAGACAGACAACGCCGCGTTGCAGTTCTCCATCCTCGGCCATAGCAAAGGCCTCTTCCGTATCGACCCCGTCACTGGGGAAATCCGCACTGTGGGGGTGGGGCTAGACCGAGAGGTGAGTGTCTGCAGTGTCTGCTCCCCGCCCCCGAGAGGCGCTTCCCACGTGAGGCCCCCCCGACTCCCACCGTGAGGCGCCTCCTCGACACCCCCTGGGATGCTCCCCCGGCCCCACCCAACATCCCCCCGAACCCCCCCCCCACCGATCGTCTACCTGAACCACTCCCCGCCCTGGCTCCCCCCAGACCATTGACCTCCCCCTAATGACCTACCCCCGCACCCAGTTGCTGTGACTGTTGCTGTTTGTATAGTGTTGCTGCTGTGTGTTTGCAGACCATCTCCACATATAACCTGACGCTGCAGGTCGCTGACCTCTCTGGGGTCGGCCTCGCCAACACAGCCAGCGCCATCATCTTCATCACTGACCTCAACGACAATGCCCCACACTTCACTGCCAGCGAGGTGCGTGTGTATGTGTATACGTGTGTGTTATGTATGTCTCGCACACCAGGAAGTGTGTGTGTGTCTCTTGCAAACTGGGGAGACGGTGTGTGTCTGTCGGCTAGTGGAACCCTGGCAGTAAGGAGCTGTGTACGTTTCCCTTTGCTGTGCAGTTTGCTGTGGCAGTGACTGAGGACACAGTGGGACAGGAGGTGGGCAGAGTTAGTGTGGAGGACAAGGATGAGGCTGGGACCAGGAACTGGCTGGCAAACTACACCATCGTCAGCGGCAACCAGGATGGGCATTTCAGCATCAGCACCGACCCCCACACCAACCAGGGTATCGTCTTGGTGGAGAAGGTGAGAGGGTTTGAGGATGATATTGTTTGGGTAAATATGAACCGTGTCCCTGACCCCCATATCATCCCCTTACACACACACACATACCACTGTGTCTCTCTGTCTGTCTGACTAACAATCTCAGTGTTACAAGCTGCCCTGTCATTGTATATAATCTCCCTCTCCCTGGTACACTCCCTCTCCCAGTGTACACTGCCTCTTGCCGTGTACACTCTCTCTAATAATTCCTCAAGAAAAGAAAATAATAATAAATCGGTCACTTCAATCCACGACTGTTTGTGGGACGCTGCTGTGCGCAATTGGCTGCAGCGTTTTTACCCACAAAATATACAGTCAATTCACTTTACAGTATATTCTGTGAGGCACTTCGAGATGTCTAGAAGACGTAAAAAGCGCTATATCAAATGCAAGGATTATTATTGTGTATATGACTGAGATGAGGGTATTGTGGAGTAAGATTGAGTTTCTCTGTGGTTACGTTGTCCCAGAGCCTGGATTACGAAGCCGTGGCCGACTATAGCCTGACTGTGACGGTGCAGAACTGGGCAGAACTGTGGGCTGGAGCCTCACCATCAAGTCAGCCCTCGGCCAGGGTCATCATCACGATCACAGACGTAAACGAGCCCCCCCGCTTTCAGGACGACCCCCGCAACCTGCTGGTCCCCGAGGGATCAACAGCAGGAACCGTCCTGACTGTATACACAGTGACTGACCCTGACAGAGAACAACAGCACAACATCAGGTCAGCTTCACACTTCCCAAGACACTTTTTTACTCCCCGTGTGTGTATGCTCTCTCTCTCTCCCCGTGTGTACCCACACTCTCTCTCACACTCTCTGTACACTATCTCGGTACGTGCTGTCTCCAACGTAACACTGTTTGCTGTGTTGCAGTTACAGTATTCAGTATGACCCGGCTGACTGGTTGCTGGTTGATCCTGAGACAGGTGAAGTTGTTCTGCGGCAGGTGGTGCTGCGCAGCTCCCCGTACCTGCGGCACAACCGCTACACGGCGATCATCGCCGCCGTCGACCACGGTAAGCTGTGCCGCTGTCTGGCGCCTGTTCGGATCACATAGTATCAGTGATTTCGATTTCGTCTCAGACATCAGATTCATCGGGTGTGAGTTATCGAATGCTCACTATTTAAGTGCAGAGCAGAATGTTCCGGATTGTGTGTCAGCGCCACTCCTCGTGTGGACGTCACCTCAGTCTGAGCAGTAACGTGTCGGTCACTGTGTGTGTGTGAGCTGTCACTGTGTGTGTGTGTGTGTGTGAGAGCTGTCACTGTGTGTGTGTGTGTGTGAGAGCTGTCACTGTGTGTGTGTGTGAGAGCTGTCACTGTGTGTGTGTGTGTGTGTGTGTGTGTGTGAGAGCTGTCACTGTGTGTGTGAGAGCTGTCACTGTGTGTGTGTGTGTGAAAGCTGTCACTGTGTGTGTGAGAGCTGTCACTGTGTGTGTGTGTGAGAGCCCGTCACTGTGTGTGTGTGAGAGTGAGAGACCGTCACTGTGTGTGTGTGTGAGAGCTGTCACTGTGTGTGTGTGTGTGTGAAAGCTGTCACTGTGTGTGTGAGAGCTGTCACTGTGTGTGTGTGAGAGCTGTCACTGTGTGTGTGTGTGAGAGCTGTCACTGTGTTTTTTGTGTGAGAGCTGTCACTGTGTGTGTGAGTGAGCTGTCACTGTGTGTGTGAGTGAGCTGTCACTGTGTGTGTGAGTGAGCTGTCACTGTGTGTGTGTGAGAGCTGTCACTGTGTGTGTGTGAGTGTCACTGTGTGTGTGAGAGCTGTCACTGTGTGTGTGAGAGCTGTCACTGTGTGTGTGAGAGTGTCACTGTGTGTGTGAGAGTGTCACTGTGTGTGTGAGAGTGTCACTGTGTGTGTGAGAGTGTCACTGTGTGTGTGTGTGAGAGTGTCACTGTGTGTGTGTGAGAGTGTCACTGTGTGTGTGAGAGTGTCACTGTGTGTGAGAGTGTCACTGTGTGTGTGAGAGTGTCACTGTGTGTGTGAGAGTGTCACTGTGTGTGTGTGAGTGTGACTGTGTGTGTGAGAGTGTCACTGTGTGTGTGAGAGTGTCACTGTGTGTGTGAGAGTGTCACTGTGTGTGAGAGTGTCACTGTGTGTGAGAGTGTCACTGTGTGAGGTGTAACGGGAGTGTTTTCCGGTGTCCGAAGGCTTCCCCCCGCACACGGTGATTGGGACTCTGAACATACACATCACCGAAGTGAATGACTTTCCGCCGCTGCTGTTCCCCGGAGCGGGAACCCTGTGCCGCGGGACTGGCGCGGGCGCTGGAATGCTGATCTGGGCCACGGATCAGGATCAGGAGCCGCACGCGGAGCCCTTCCACTTCCAGTTACTTCCTGACTCGGAACCACTGCACAACTGGACGATCACAGCGCTCAACGGTTGGATGACTGCGTGGGGCGGGGCCTGGGTCTGCGTGGGGCGGGGCCTGGGTCTGCGTGGGGCGGGGCCTGGGTCTGCGTGGGGCGGGGCCTGGGTCTGCGTGGGGCGGGGCCTGGGTGTGGGGCGGGGCCTGGGTCTGCGTGGGGCGGGGCCTGGGTCTGCGTGGGGCGGGGCCTGGGTCTGCGTGGGGCGGGGCCTGGGTCTGCGTGGGGCGGGGCCACGTGATGTGAAATGGATTGAAATAATTTGTTGACATTCATTCCCCCAAATCTCGGGGTGATTTACACTGAGAGTTTGAGAGGGGTATCAGTGATGGGGATGTCAGTGAGGGGGGGGGTGTCAGTGGGGGGGGGGAGGTGTCAGTGCGGGGGTGTGTCAGTGCGGGGGAGGGTGTCAGTGAGGGGGGGTGTCAGTGCGGGGGGGGGATGTCAGTGCGGGGGGGGATGTCAGTGCGGGGGGGGGTGTCAGTGAGGGGGGGGTGTCAGTGTGGGGAGGGTGTCAGTGAGGGGGGGTGTCAGTGAGGGGGGATTGTCAGTGAGGGGGGATTGTCAGTGAGGGGGGGATGTCAGTGAGGGGGGGGATGTCAGTGAGGGGGGGTGTCAGTGGGGGGGTGTCGGTGAGGGGGGGTGGGTGTCGGTGAGGGGGGGGGATGTCGGTGAGGGGGGGGGATGTCGGTGAGGGGGGGATGTCGGTGAGAGGGGGGATGTCGGTGAGAGGGGGGTGATGTCGGTGGGGGTGATGTCGGTGAGAGGGGGGGGATGTCGGTGAGGGGGGGATGTATGTCGGTGAGTGGGGGGTTGCATGTCGGTGAGTGGGGGGTTGCATGTCGGTGAGTGGGGGGTTGCATGTCGGTGAGTGGGGGGTTGCATGTCGGTGAGTGGGGGGTTGCATGTCGGTGAGTGGGGGGTTGCATGTCGGTGAGGGGGCATGTCGGTGAGGGGGCATGTCGGTGAGTGGGGGGGGGGGAAATGTTGGTAAGTGGGGGGAGCTTGTCGGTGAGTGGAGGATGTGATGAGGTTGATCCCAGTGCTGGCGTAGGTGTGGCTGAGGCTGTTGCTCTGGTTCCAGACACACACGCCGTGCTGGGGATGCTGAGTGCTATGCCTGAAGGGTTTTACCAGGTGGGGGTGAGAGTCAGTGACTCGGGGGAGCCATGCCAGGAGTTCGAACAGAGCCTGAATGTGACGGTGTGTGTCTGTGGGGACAGAGGCCGCTGTGAAGCCATCGCTGCCGCTTTCCATGGCTCCCATGTGGGCGTCAGCCTGGGGGCCGCCATCATCATCCTCACCAGCTTCTTTCTGCTGTTCTGTAAGCCACTATTGCAATGTATCAGAGCGGTGGGGGCAGGCCATGGTGAAGGCATTTCTGGCCATTGAGGGGCGGTTCTGGCCACGGGGTGAGGGGGAGAGAGGGGGTTTAGCTACAAGGGGAGGGGGTGGTCGGCCATATGGGGTGGGGGGCGCTGGCCATATGGAGGGGGCAGCTGGCCATATGGGGGAGCTGGCCATATTGGCTGGGGCTGGCCATTGGGGGGTTGAGCCGGGATGGTGGGGGTTGAGCCGAGGTGACTGTGTTGTGCCCTTAGTGATGGTGATGGTCAGCCTGTGCTGGAACGGGCGACGGGGACACAAGGCGTTGCTGAGCGACTCTGACAGTGACATCAGAGACAATGTCTTAAACTACGATGAGCAGGGCGGCGGCGAGGAGGACCAGGTCAGTCACCACGGCAACCACATGGGGGATGGGGGTCAGGCACCGAGGTCAAGGGGAGGGGATCATGCGGTGAGCGAGCGACCACCCCCCCACATTCCTGTACCATCTCTTGCTTTTCACATGTTTTTCCCTCAAGTGACATGTGACGCTGTGTGTAAGCTGCTGTCTTCTGGCTATGTGTAAGGTGTGTGTTACATTGTATGTAAGGTGTTGTCTTGGGGCTTGGTTTGATTTTACAGGAAGCCTACAATCTGGAGCAGCTGCGGGACCCGGACAGAGTGTTCCCAGCTCCCGCTAGAGGGAAGCCCCCTCTCCGCAGGGATGCTCCCTACAACCACAGCCCCGCAGTGTACCCCCGCAGGCCACCCGCTGATCCCAGCGATATAGAGGATTTCATCAATGGGGTAAGTGTGGGGAGGGAGAGTGGGGATTGCTGGTGTGTGCGGGGGGGAATGTGGGGAGGGGGAATATGGGGGAGGGGTTAGAGGGGGAATATATTAAATTGTATCCGCCATCTCTCTAAAGTTCTCCTGAAGTTTTCTTCTACGTTAGTGACATCATTTTTGCATCATCAGCAAATTTAGAATTTGTGCCTTTTTATGCAAATGGAGAAAATCTGTCCTCCCAAACACGAATCATTGTGTTCTGTTGCCTGCAGGGATTGGATGCTGCTGACAATGACCCCAACGCCCCTCCCTATGACATGGCTCTGATCTATGACTATGAGGGTGAGGGCTCTGTGGCTGGGACCCTCAGCTCCCTCGCCTCCGCCTCCGCCGAGGACCAGCATGATTACGATTACCTGAATGACTGGGGCCCTCGCTTCAGGAAGCTGGCCGACATGTATGGAGAACACTAATGCCCGCTCCCGGGCTGATTCCCAATAGCAATGCAAACTCTCATCCTGAACTCTGACCCTATCCCAAGCCTGGACACTGCTTGTGACTGTAGTCAGCCTGCTCGGGGGGTGGGTGGGTGGCTGTGTCTGCTCTAAAGGGTCGGCTTATGGGGATGGATATTGGGGTTTGCTGTTTATAGGCAGGGGAGAGAGAGAGAGAGGGAATGTGGGAGACAGAGAAAGAGGAATATGGGAGAGAGAGAAATGTGGGAGATGGATAGAGAAATGTGGAAGAGAGAAAGGGAATGTGGGAGACAAAGAGGAATATGGGAGAGAATGTGGGAGATGGAAAGAGAAATGTGGGAGAGGGGGAATGTGGGAGATGGAGAGGAATGAGAGAAAGAGGGGATGTGAGTGTACAGATGCACAATGTACACAATATATTAGTTGTAAATTATGCAGAAAGTACTGGGAAGAATGTGCACAATTCACTCACACATTCAATGTTTCACACCAACTGGGTTTATATGCAGTGTCTTTCAGCCCAGGTATATACTCAGTGTGTAATGGGGTTTGGGTGTATATTCAGAGTGTAACGGGGTCTGGGTGTATATTCAGAGTGTAACGGGGTCTGGGTGTATATTCAGAGTGTAACGGGGTCTGGGTGTATATTCAGAGTGTAACAGGGTCTGGGTGTATATTCAGAGTGTAACGGGGTCTGGGTGTATGTTCAGAGTGTAACGGGGTCTGGTGTATATTCAGAGTGTAACAGGCTCTGAGTGTATATTTCAGTGTCTTGCAGCCCTGAGTGTATATTCATGAGTTTTTTTAATGCATTGAGATTTTTGAACATTTGCTGATATTTCTGTGCAAGTTTCATTCAACTTTAATCATTAAAAAGCTGGAATCTTTTCCACGCAGTGAGTCAGTGAGGAGGAAAAGCTCCCCCTAAAACCGTGGCCGGAGCTTCCAGAAGGCAATAATCCCCCATCCCCAGGTTTCCCAGTCAATCGCCCCTCTTGCCACTGGGCTCCTGTTAACCCTAACAGTAAGGTAGTCCTAACTGGACAAGTAGCAGGATCCTTGCCAGACAGCGATATCGATGGGCAAGCTATGTGGTTTTAACTGTTTGGACTCCAGCAGTTATCCCCAATGCACACTTGGCCGTGGTCCCAAACCTGCACCTAAATACTCTCCAGAATTAAACAAGGAGGGTGCATCCCTCTGGGAGAGAGTGAGTATTCCATTTCTAGTCAGCATTTTCCGTGACTCGATGGAATGCTGTTTGGTTCGATCCTCTTAAGCAGTGATGGGTTTCCACACGTGGTCATCGGCTGATCAAACAACATCCTGTGCTGAGGGGAAAGAGTCTCGGGAAGGTTTGTGTGTGTGTGTGTGTGGGGAGGATTGTCTATGGGGGGGGGGGGGGGGGGGGGGGGGGGGGGGTCGGTGTCTTGGAAAGGGGTCTGTGGGGGGGAGGGGGGGCATTGATGTATTCTGGTTCCTGCTCTCTCTTGAAGCCAGTGGATTCTGTAAAATGGTGCCGGGTTACTTGCTGCCTGGGAGAAGAGGATGGAGATTTGAGCCATCCCACATGGAGCGGTTTTAACCATAGCTGAAACCAAATACATACATGAAAATATCATCGGAACTCTGGTATCTGCGGCTCCATTGTTGAACCTCTCAGCTGTCTGCACATGTTGGTGTTAACTCATCCCACTGGGACCAGAGTAGGACAGCTGGAGTCCTTGACCCAGGAAAATGTGCAGCCCAGCAACAGGGCAGCAGAATGCAGACCTGCCGCACCCTGTCCTCCCACAGTACCCTACATACCACACACTCGTTTTACATTGACATGTTAGGGAGGTCAGAATCCGTCTAAAATGCCTTCTCACTGGGGTCACATATATATCTATATAGGAACTGGCCAACTGGTCTTAGAAAAAAACACGATCCTGGACTACTTCGTCGTTCATGCTATTAATTTATTTGATAAAATAGCTAACTAATTCGCAGTTGAATTTGCCGACATAATCTGCCTCGTCGTTTCCTTCGCACATTCGTTCCACACACACACACACTCGCCGCTCTGTGTGGAGTCACTGCTCAGCGTGTAGTTACAGCTCGTGGCCAACAGGTGGAGTGAGAGTTCCAGAGCCGCACAGACCATCGCCTTTATCCGCTGCAATGAGCGGCTCGAAGGGGAAGTGAAGGCTCCGCTCCGCTCCGCTCCCGGACCTCAGCCCCGACTGCCCACACGTCATCCCATCAGCACAGCGAATGGTCCCCAGAAAGCAGACGGTCACCGCGTCACTCCGGGAACACCAGGAGAGAGGGTCTCAGAACATTACAGCAACTTACAGTATAATAAAGGATTCATTTTAACTCTGACAGTGAGATTGAGGTGAACGAGGAGTGCGCCAATGAGTGGCGGCGCAGTTTTATTCTGCGGCTGTGAATGTTTTAATGTGTTTTCCTCAGTGTTTCAGTGAAGAGTGATTGTGAGACACAAGTCCGGTATGTGCGGGTCAATATGAGGGTCAGTGTGTGTGTCACTGTGTGTATGTGTGTGAAGGTCTGTGTGTGTGTGGGGGGCAAAGGGTCAGTGTATATGGGGGGGAGGGTCAGTGAGTGTGTGGGTGGGGGATCAGTGAGTGTGTGTGTGGGGGGTCAGGGTGTGTGTGGGGGGGGTCAGTGAGTGTGTGGGGGAGTCGAGGTGTGTGTGGGGGGTCAGGGTGTGTGTGGGGGGTCAGGGTGTGTGTGGGGGGGGATCAGTGAGTGTGTGGGGGGGGATCAGTGAGTGTGTGTGGGGGGGTCAGTGAGTGTGGGGGGGTCAGTGAGTGTGTGGGGGGTCAGTGTGTGTGTGGGGGGTCAGTGAGTGTGTGGGGGAGTCGAGGTGTGTGTGGGGGTCAGTGTGTGTGTGGGGAGGGTCAGTGTGTGTGTGGGGGGAGGGTCAGTGAGTGTGTGGGGGAGTCGGGGTGTGTGTGGGGGGTCAGGGTGTGTGTGGGGGGTCAGGGTGTGTGTGGGGGGGGATCAGTGTGTGTGTGGGGGGGGATCAGTGTGTGTGTGGGGGGGGTCAGTGTGTGTGGGGGGGTCAGTGAGTGTGTGGGGGGGTCAGTGTGTGTGTGGGGGGGTCAGTGAGTGTGTGGGGGAGTCAGGGTGTGTGTGGGGGTCAGTGTGTGTGTGGGGGGGGATCAGTGAGTGTGTGGGGGGGGTCAGTGTGTGTGTGGGGGTCAGTGAGTGTGTGGGGGAGTCAGGGTGTGTGTGGGGGTCAGTGTGTGTGTGGGGGGGGTCAGTGAGTGTGTGGGGGGGATCAGTGAGTGTGTGGGGGGGTCAGTGTCAGCGTGTGACACTGTGTGTGTGGGGGGGTCAGTGTGTGTGTGTGAAGGTCCGTGTCAGCGTGTGACACCGTGTGTGGGGGGGGTCAGTGTGTGTGTGTGTGTGAGGGTCAGTGTGTGTGTAGGGGGGGTCAGTGTGTGTGTGTGGGGGGGGTCAGTGTGTGTGTGTGGGGGGCGGTCAGTGTGTGTGTGGGGGGCGGTCAGTGTGTGTGTGGGGGGGTTCAGTGTGTGTGTGGGGGTCAGTGTGTGTGTGTGGGGGGGTCAGTGTGTGTGTGAGGAGGTCATTGTCAGCGTGTGACACTGTGTGTGTGGGGGGGGTCAGTGTCAGCGTGTGAGACTGTGTGTGTGGGGGTCAGTGTGTGTGTGTGTGAGGGTCAGTGTCAGCGTGTGACACTGTGTGCGGGGGTCAGTGTGTGTGTGGGGGGGGGTCAATGTGTGTGTGTGTGTGGGGGGGTCAGTGTGTGTGTGGGAGGGGGGCAGTGTGTGTGTGTGTGTGTGGGAGGGGGGGGCAGTGTGTGTGGGGGGGGTCAGTGTGTGTGGGAGGGGGTCAGTGTGTGTGGGGTGGGGTCAGTGTGTGTGTGGGGTGGTCAGTGTGTGTGGGAGGGGGTCAGGGTGTGTGTGGGGGGTCTGTGTGTGTGTGGGGGGGGGTCAGTGTGTGTGGGAGGGGGTCAGTGTGTGTGTGTGGGGGGGTCAGGGTGTGTGGGAGGGGGTTAGTGTGTGTGGGGGGGGGTCAGTGTGTGTGTGAGGGGGTCAGGGTGTGTGAGGGGGTCAGGGTGTGTGAGGGGGTTAGGGTGTGTGAGGGGGTCAGGGTGTGTGGGGAGGGGGTCAGTGTGTGTGTGGGGGGGTCAGTGTGTGTGGGAGGGGGTCAGTGTGTGTGGCGGGGGGGTCAGTGTGTGTGGGGGGGTCAGTGTGTGTGTGGGAGGGGGGTCAGTGTGTGTGTGTGGGGGGGTCAGTGTGTGTGTGGAGGGGGTCACAGTGTGTGTGTGTGAAGGGGGTCAGTGTGTGTGTGTGGGGGGGTCAGAGTGTGTGGGGGGGGGTCAGTGTGTGTGTGGGAGGGGTCAGTGTGTGGGGGGGGGGTCAGTGTGTGTGTGGGGGGGAGTCAGTGTGTGTGGGGGTCAGTGTGTGTGTGGGAGGGGTCACAGTGTGTGTGTGTGTGAAGGGGGTCAGTGTGTGTGTGTGGGGGGGTCAGTGTGTGTGGGGGGGGGGGTCAGTGTGTGTGTGGGAGGGGTCAGTGTGTGTGGGGGGGGGGGGTCAGTGTGTGTGTGGGAGGGGGTCAGTGTGTGTGTGTGGGGGTCAGTGTGTGTGTGGGAGGGGTCAGTGTGTGTGTGTGGGGGTCAGTGTGTGTGTGGGTCAGTGTGTGTGTGTGTGGAGGGTCAGTGGTGTGTGTGTGGAGGGGCAGTGGTGTGTGTGTGTGGAGGGGGTCAGTGTGTGTGTGTGGGGGTCAGTGTGTGTGTGTGTGGGGGGGTCAGTGTGTGTGTGTGTGAGGGGGTCAGTGTGTGTGTGTGTGGGGGGGTCAGTGTGTGTGTGTGTGAAGGGGGTCAGTGTGTGTGTGTGGGAGGGGGTCAGTGTGTGTGTGTGGAGGGGGTCAGTGTGTGTGTGTGTGTGGGGGTCAGTGTGTGTGGAGGGGGTCAGTGTGTGTGTGACACTGTGTGTGGGGGTCAGTGTGTGTGTGTGTGGAGGGGGTCACAGTGTGTGTGTGTGGGGGTCAGTGTGTGTGTGTGGGGGTCAGTGTGTGTGTGGGTGGGGGTCAGTGTGTGTGTGTGTGGGGGTCAGTGTGTGTGTGTGTGAAGGGGGTCAGTGTGTGTGTGTGGGAGGGGGTCAGTGTGTGTGTGTGTGGAGGGGGTCAGTGTGTGTGTGTGTGTGGGGGTCAGTGTGTGTGGAGGGGGTCAGTGTGTGTGTGACACTGTGTGTGGGGGTCAGTGTGTGTGTGTGTGGAGGGGGTCACAGTGTGTGTGTGGGGGGGTCAGTGTGTGTGTGTGGGGGTCAGTGTGTGTGTGGGAGGGGGTCAGTGTGTGTGTGTGGGGGTCAGTGTGTGTGTGGGAGGGGGTCAGTGTGTGTGTGTGGGGGTCAGTGTGTGTGTGTGTGGAGGGGGTCACAGTGTGTGTGTGTGTGGAGGGGGTCACAGTGTGTGTGTGTGGGGGTCAGTGTGTGTGTGTGGGGGTCAGTGTGTGTGTGTGACACTGTGTGTGGGGGCGTCACGTATGTATCACGTGTGTGAGTGTGCGCAGGCGCAGTGCGGCGGCTGATGGCGGCCATGGAGAGGGCAGCGGCAGCTTCTCGGGCCGCGGTCCCGGCCCCGCGCTCTCCCCGGGGCCTCCCGCTCGCAGCCCCGCCTCCGGCCCGGCCCCCGGGGCCCCGGCACGTGCTGGAGTTGCCCCCCGAGCTGCTGGTCCACATCTTCTCCTACCTGCCCGGCGTGTGGCTGCCGCGCTTGGCCGCCGCCTGCAGGGAATTCCAGCAAATCCTGAGCACAGACACCATCTGGCGGCGGCGCTGCCGCTGGGGTGAGGCCTGACCCGGGGAGAGGCGGGGCTCCGGGGGAGAGGCGGGGCTCCGGGGGAGAGGCGGGGCTCCGGGGGAGAGGCGGGGCTCCGGGGGAGAGGCGGGGCTCCGGGGGAGAGGCGGGGCTCCGGGGAGAGGCGGGGCTCCGGGGGAGAGGCGGGGCTCCGGGGGAGAGGCGGGGCTCCGGGGGAGAGGCGGGGCTCCGGGGGAGAGGCGGGGCTCCGGGGGAGAGGCGGGGCTCCGGGGGAGAGGCGGGGCTCCGGGGGAGAGGCGGGGCCTCTCGTGTTATCGTTGACACATTTGGTCTCCGGGTGCACAACCCCCCCCCGGGTGCACAACCCCCCCCCCCCCCCCCCCCCCGGGTGCACAATCCCCCCCCGGGTGCCGAACCCCCCCCCGGGTGCACAAACCCCCCCCGGGTGCACAACCCCCCCCCCCCCCCGGGTGCACAACCCCCCCCCCGGGTGCACAAACCCCCCCCGGGTGCACAACACCCCCCGGGTGCACAACCCCCCCCGATTGCACAACCCCCCCCCCGGGTGCACAACCCCCCCCCGGGTGCACAACCCCCCCCCCTGGGTGGCTGCTCCCAGGAATGGGGCCGTGTGCTCAGGTCGGGCCTCACTGACTCACTGAATGGCTTTATTGCAGAATATGGAGTTTCTGAGAATCTGCGCAGTTTGGAGACGGCCGGGATCGCGTGTCGGGATCTGTACGTTAAACGTGAGTAGGAAAGCTCCCGATTGCCTGTCAGCGTATCCATTGTTTCCGTACAAAGTCTTTGATAAAGGAAAATCTAACGTTTTGATCCCAATCTGAGCAGATTAGCGCTGTCACTGCGTGGCATTGGTACTGTGTCGCCTCAAATCTCCTGCTTCAAAGACAGCCCCGTCTCGGACTGGGCGCACAGAGCTGCTGATCTCAGGACAGAGAGGGACACTCTCTCCTACCGTCCTCCGTCCTCACATTCACTGCTGGAAAAGCGTAACGCAGGACTGATCGTGTGTCACACACATTTTCTGCCCAATGCCTCAAGCTGAAAAAGACAAGTGGGAAAATTGATAGATTTTTAGCTGGAATCTGTGCCATTAGTTCCGAGTCCATTACAGCAGCTACAAAGAATTGGATAAATACATGAAGAAAAGTTATATTAAAATTGGAATGAGAGTAGTTGGTCTGACTGACGTGTCAGTTTAAGTTTTAATCCTCGAGTCACAACAGGGAGGTTTGTGAAGCTGCTTCCTGACTGAGAATGTGGATTATCGGGATGTTTACACTCGCTGTATGTGTGAGCCTGACTGGAGCAGTGCCTGGTGTGTCTCTCCTTCTGCTCTCTTTGTTGATTTAGGCCCAGAGCTGGGGACGTACTGGCTCTGGGCAGTGCTCCTGGGCCATGTCTTGCTGCTAGCACTTTGCTTTACCTGCTCCTGAGGAATAAACTCTGGTCAGTGTGATCAGGCTGCAAGTTAATGAGTTAATGTGGGAAAGCTTAGGTCACTGGTGCATCAGTCCCAAAGAAAGTGGGTATGTGGCACATGGCAGGTCAGGAAGTGCTGGTGTGAGAGGCACATCGTTGGCACCTGTATGTGCAGGAAGCTAGTTTCTGCTGCGTCTTTTATATCAGATATGGCCAATGTTTGAGACATTTTTCTCTTGCAGTTAAGTGTGGATCTGTGACCTTCTGGCATGGGCCTGGCCTGGGTGTAAACATTATAACAAGGCTTTGTTCTTCTGTCCTGGTCCTCACATACAAAGCCCTCCATGGCCTCGCCCCACCCTACCTCTGCGACCTCCTAACCCCCTACCAACCCGCCCGCTCCCTCCGCTCAGTCAGCTCCGGCCTGCTCTACGTCCCCCAACCCACCTGCCCCACCATTGACAGAAGAGCCTTCAGCCATTCTGCCCCCAATCTCTGGAATTCCACCCCCCAGTCACTCCGCCTCGCCCCCTCTTTAGCCTCCTCCAAGTCCTGACTCAAGACCCTCCTCTTCGACCATGCCATCGGCCACCCCCTCCCCCCCCCCCCCCGACCCCAGCTCGGGTCTGAAATCTGTACTCCTCCCGACATGAAAGGCGCTATACAAATGTAACCTTGTTGTTGTTGTTGTCTGGAGATCTCTCACCTCAATGTCTCAGATATTCTGCCTTTTGCCACTGGAGATCATCCTTTCTTTCTCTCACCAATTCTCTCTCTCACAAATTGACTCTCACTGACTCTCTCTCTCATTGACACTCTTTGACTCTATCTCCTGCTTTCCTTTACTATGTCTATCTCACTCTTGTTTGTTTATTGTCTCTTTCGCTCTGTCATTTTTTTCTCTTCTCCTTCATGCCAACATGTGTCTTGTCTGGCTGCTCTGTGCTGAATAGAAGGTGTAGCTGCTTGTCGCATGGACAGTGTTTGTCTTTGAGGAAAACTTCAGTAACAGGCAGCTCCTAATTTCATGCTTCAGTGTTTCAATAAAAATCTATAGCTACTCTGTTTGTCACTCCCCTAATTAAACCTGTATAACAAGGGGGATTCATGTACCCAAGTGCAGAGTTTATAGTCAATGTTGACTGTGAGTCTGTGGTTTGTTGCAGTGTTACATCCTTACAGACACATTCTGGGCCTGTGGCAACCGGACATCGGTCCCTATGGGGGACTACTTAATGTGGTGGTGAGTGATTTCCCCCCCACCCACACACACATATATACACACATACACAAACATATACACATACACTACGCAGACACACACGTACACATACTTAGACACACACATGTATAGGGAGGGGGCAGTGGGGGGTAGGGAGGGGGCAGAGGGGATAAGGAGGGGGCAGTGGGGGGGTAGGGAGGGGGCAGTGGGGGGTAGGGAGGGGGCAGAGGGGGGGTAGGGAGGGGGCAGAGGGGCAGGGAAGTAGTAGTGCTATGTGGTTCTCGCGTGTCTCACTGGGTTTCCTGTTGTACCGCAGGTGGATGGCCTGTTTATTATCGGCTGGATGTATCTCCCCCCTCACGACCCCCAAGTCAATGACACCATGCGGTGCAAACCTTTGTTCCGAATTCACTTGTGGGAAAAGCACCAGGCAGAGGTGGAGTGCATGTACGGCCACAAGGGCTCACACAGAGGGGATGTCCAGGTAAGACAATGAGATTGTAATTGCGTATCTGGCCTCGATTCCTACTGCACCTGGGGCTGTGTCACTGCTCTGCCTCCGCCTCGGGCGGAGGGGAGGCTCCGACATGGGGCCTCATTGACACTGAACTAAGAGGCAGAACAATATAGTGGAATTGAGTTCTTAACAACTTGTGTGTGTATGTTTGGTGGGGGAGAGGCTGTGGGTGTGTGTGTAAGTTTGGGGGGCGGAAGAAGAGGCTGTGTATGTATGTTTGGGGGAGGGGAGGCTGTGTGTGGGTGCGTGTATATTGGGGGGAAGGGGCTGTGTGTGGGTGCGCTTATGTTTGGTGGGAGGGAAGTGCTGTGTGTATGTTTGGGGGGGTGGGAGAGGGGGTGTGTGTATTTGGGAAGGAGGGTTAGCTTGCTCTGTGGGATGCCGTGTGAACAAGTCTTTGCTTTTGTAGATTGTAAAAAAGGATGAGTTTTCCACCAAGTGTAACCAAACAGATCACCATCGAATGGCTGGCGGCCGGCAGGAGGTTAGTCCATCAGATTAATTTGTCACTGGGGCAGAATCCTGTGGCCCTGATAATGATGTGACCTCACACATATCAACACCACACACACTGCCAGCCACATCAACACCACATGCTGCCAGCCACATCAACACCACACACATTGCCAGCCACATCAACACCACACACATTGCCAGCCACATCAACACCACACACACTGTCAGCCACATCAACACCATACACACTGTCAGCCACATCAACACCACACACACTGCCAGCCACATCGACGCCAGACACACTGAAAGCCACATCGACGCCAGACACACTGCCAGCCACATCGACACCACATGCTGCCAGCCATACCAACACCACACACTGCCAGCTGCACCACACACACTGCCCTGCCCATACCTGAACAGCTCCGCCCAGCTCTGCCCAGGCCTGCCCTGGTCGCAGAGTGCCTATGAGCAATGTCTGACTGAGAACTAGCTATGAGGCTCTGTTGTGTCTCCATTGGCAGGAGTTCAGGACGTGGCTGGCGGAGGAGTGGGGTCGTACCCTCGAAGATATCTTCCATGAGCACATGCAGGAGCTCATCCTGATGAAGTTCATCTACACCAGTCAATATGAGTGAGTGTTTCATCCCGAGACCAGCATCCCATAGCCTCTGGCCATTGAAGCAACTTGCTGTAATGACTCCGGTCGTATGTCAGAAGAGATGCTTGTTTGGGAACCTGCAGGAATCCTTGTGTGATTGAGAGAGAGCTGCAGAAATCTGGGTCATTTTGATCTGAATAAGTTTGACTGAAGCCTTCTTCCATTATTGTCATACCAACCCATTGACTGACCTGGAGTGGGGGAGGTAAGTGGGGACTCCTTGGGGCTGAGCTGGTCCCAAAGTGATATGCTGTGCAAAGGAAAAGTGGATTGAGCCCACCCTCTGGTGGTGGTGTCTAGTCTAGTTGTTTGCCAGGAGAGTCTGCAGTACTGGATACGGCTGGGGGTGGGTGCCTGTTGTGTGTGGGGAAAAGTACTGTATGTGACCAGATGCAATGACTAGCTGTTACTGGATGGTAGGCTGGACTAGTTGAGGTGTCCTAATGCCTGTTTGCTTGTTTGTTTCAGTAACTGCTTGACATATCGCAGGATCTATTTGCCGGTGCCCAGCCCAGAGGATCTGATACCCCCTGGCCTGTTTAAAGGGACGTATGGGAGCCATGGGCTGGAGATCGTTATGCTGAGCTTTCACGGGACTCACCTCAAAGTCACCAAAATCACGGTGTGTTTTTATTGCATCCTGTGGATTACAGGGAAATGATGATCTGTCGGTGCATCGAGCAGGAAGGAGTCTGCTTCATAACACAAGCAGCCAGCCAACCCAATCATTTCCTATGTTCACTGATTATCCGATAATGTGTTCACGTTTGTACAACCTGTGGTCCTGATCAGTTCAGAACATTATAGTTAGGATTAGAAATGGTGTGAGCCTGGACAGGGAGACAACAACAACTTGCATTTATATTGTATCCTTTACACGGGAAAGGTCTCAGAGTGCTTAACAACAGTGAACGAGTACTACACACAATCAGCACTAACGCAGCTCGTTATAACAACAACAAGATTATATTTGTATAGCGCCTTTCACGTTGGGAGGACGTCCCAAGGCGCTGGACAGTGTACAGCATTTCAGACCCGAGCTCGGGTCAGGGGGGAGAAGGGAAGGGAGGGGAAAGGGGGTGGCCGATGGCATGGTTGAAGAGGAGGGACTTAAAAGGAGGCTAAGGAGGGGGCGAGGCAGAGTGACTGAGGGATGGAATTCCGGAGGTTGGGGGCAGAATGGCTGAAGGCTCTCCTGCCAATGGTGGGGTGGGTGGGTCAGGGGACGTGGAGCAGCCAGAGCCGACTGAGCGGAGGGAGCGGGCGGGTTGGTAGGGGGTTAGGAGGTTGCAGAGGTAGGGTGGGGCGAGGCCATGGAGGGCTTTGTAGGTGAAGACCAGAATCTTGAACTGGACCCTCTGAAGGATGGGGAGCTAATGGAGTTGGGCGAGAGTGGGGGAGATGGGGTCATGGAGTTTGGTGCAGGGGAGGACACGGGCTGCAAAGTTCTGGATTATCTGCAGCCTGGAGAGGGAGGTGTTGGGAAGACTGACACGCAGGGCGTTTGCATAGTCAGCCTGGAGATGATGAAGGCATGAACAAGGGTTTCGGCGGCCTGAAGGGTGAGGTAGTGGCGGAGTCGGGCGATGTTACCGAGTTGAGGGAAGGCAGAGTAGGTCATGGCTTGGATGTGGGGAAGATAAGACAGTTGAGGATGCACAGCAGTTTGACTGCTTTACACTTGTTCAAAAGGAACTGAGTGACACCTGAGGAGTAAGAGAGGGCAGGAAAGAGCTGGAAAGTGATGTAAATGAGGGTGTCTGGGGATGGACACCACAGCCTAATGTAACCTCCTGCTGTGCTGAACATGTGTGTTTCAGGGAGACCCAAATGTGCCCGCGGGACAACTGACGCTGCACATCGACATGACCCGCCCAGTGAGGCTACCGGACATCGAGCAGCTCCGCAACTTTGAGGAGTTGTCACGAATTGTGCTGGAAATTCATCAACAGGCACAGCAAAGCCCTGACCCCCGGGAACACTGGCAGGAGAATGCCCAGCGCAGCGTGGAGGATCTGCAGACCACACACAACAGCATGGAGCAACCGAAGCTTGGATCGACACCTGAGGAGACCAGCAGCAAGACGGGCACAGTGGGCGCGGGAGCAGGGATGGCAGAGGGAGTGGTGTCTGCTGGCCAGCCCTTCGTACTTCCTGTGGGAGTCCTGGCTCGGAATGAGATGTATCCAAGGATGTGTCGCACTTGGTAAACAGCCTCATGTTGGCCTAAAGGGAAGGGACTGAGAGATACTGTGGCAGCAGAGCGCAGCCCCCTGTTAAAGAGACAGGAGGCTGCTTTGGTGCCTGCTCCATTTAGACCAGACTTTGAGCTCATGGTTCAGGCTGATATTCTAGCACCGTGGTGAGGAAGTGCTGCGTTGTTGGAGGGACCGTCCTATGGATGGGAGGTTAAACCAAGGTCCCACCTGCCTGTTCAGGGTAACATTAAAAGATCCCTTAACACTATTCAAAGGGAGTTTCTCCTCGTGGCTGGCCAACAATCCTTCAGTTACATTGGTCACTTCTGGCTGTGTGGAGATTGGATGTTGGGTTTGTCTACAAATTCATAGTCACTACACTAAACAATATTGTGTTTACTGTGAAGGCTTTAAGACATTTTGACATAACGGGCTACATGAAATGCAAGGATTACTATGATTGTCATTAATGTCTGGTTTTGTTGGCAGTTTTTACGGGACGGGTCTGATCGCCGGTCACGGCTTCACCAGCCCTGAGCGGACTCCGGGCCTTTTCATCTTGTTCGATGAGGATCATTTTGGCTTCATCTGGCTCGACCTGAAATCCTTCAGTCTGTGCAGCAGGATCGAAGACTCACTGAGAAATGTGGCAGCTCCATCCAGAGAGGCCTTCGCAGAGATGCTCAAAAATATGCAGTCCTGGACCTCCTGACCGACGTCAGACTGTTACTGAGCGAGGCTGAGCTCCAGCAAGCACTGGCCACAGAGTGAACTATCCCACTTACAGGAAGCTGCCATTCCCCAATTCACTAAAGCATGCACTTTGGGAAAAGAGTGGCACATTGAGCTGCCACAGCAACTCTTCGCCCCCCCCCCTCCCCCCGACATAGTAAAAGCTTCTAACCCGCAGGATGTTGCTGTAATGATTTTAAGGAACTTGATTTCAGCAACATGTGCCTAGGCTGAGCAGTGATTCCCGCGTGCTTGCAGCCTCCCAGGACTCGAGTGTCAGACCCACACAACAATCACACTAACCGTCTGAAGCTCTGAGAACTTTGTTTACAAGAGATTGCGAGGCTCTGCAAATGACTTACTTTTGCTACAAACTATTGACCATTGAACATGTTTAGCTTATTTGTTAGAAACGAAGGCAGGACAGGAAGGTGTGACTTTTATATTGATAAGGCACACCTCTGCACACGAGCACCTTTGTGTGGCTTTACTAACACAGACAGACGGATGAGTGAGTGAGGCGTTATTGTCAGGAATAAACTTATTTAAGTTCAGTTATTGAGCCATTCTGTTTGAAAGATTTTTATATTTATGTTAAAAGAAACTTTATAAAAGAAATTTTATGTTGAAAGGAAATTTAGTGTTAATGTGTTTGTGCAGATAATTATTTAAGGTTTGGGATCTGAGCCGCCATTAAACTAACTTTGGGAAATTGTTCCCTGGTCTGTGGTTCCTCCCTCGCCCCAGCCCCGCCCCCAGCTCACAGCCCCGCCCCCAGCTCACAGCCCCGCCCCCAGCTCACAGCCCCGCCCCCAGCTCACAGCCCCGCCCCCAGCTCACAGCCCCGCCCCCAGCTCACAGCCCCGCCCCCAGCTCACAGCCCCGCCCCCAGCTCACAGCCCCGCCCCAGCTCACAGCCCCGCCCCCAGCTCACAGCCCCGCCCCCAGCTCACAGCCCGCCCCCAGCTCACAGCCCCGCCCCCAGCTCACAGCCCCGCCCCCAGCTCACAGCCCCGCCCCCAGCTCACAGCCCCGCCCCCAGCTCACAGCCCCGCCCCCAGCTCACAGCCCCGCCCCCAGCTCACAGCCCCGCCCCCAGCTCACAGCCCCGCCCCCAGCTCACAGCCCCGCCCCCAGCTCACAGCCCCGCCCCCAGCTCACAGCCCCGCCCCCAGCTCACAGCCCCGCCCCCAGCTCACAGCCCCGCCCCCAGCTCACAGCCCCGCCTACTAGGGCTCACGTGCTTTTGGAGCTGCGTGAATCACAATCCACAACGTGTTAAATGCGCGTCGGGCGGTGGCGCAGCGCAGTGACGCGGATGATGGCGGCTTTGGTAGCGGCAACTGAGGCTCTGAGAGAGTTGGTCACCTGCGGCGGTTAGTCCCGGTGTTCCCGTGTTACAGGCCCGGGGTTCCCGTGTTACAGGCCCGGGGTTCCCGTGTTACAGGCCCGGGGTTCCCGTGTTACAGGCCCGGGGTTACCGTGTCACAGGCCCGGTGTTCCCGTGTCACAGGCCCGGGGTTCCCGTGTTACAGGCCCGGGGTTACCGTGTTACAGGCCCGCGGTTCCCGTGTTACAGGCCCGGGGTTACCGTGTTACAGGCCCGCGGTTCCCGTGTTACAGGCCCGCGGTTCCCGTGTTACAGGCCCGGGGTTACCGTGTTAGGCCCCGGGGATGCTATCGGCAGCCGTATCTCCCACCAGCTCGGGCTTGTTTTGCTGGTGGGCTGAATGGGCTCCTGTGCTGTACATTGCTGTGGTTAGGGATTTGCGGGGAGACATAGCCTGACTCAGCTCGAGCTCCGCTCTCAGTCAGATCACTTCACAGCGTTTAGCCATGAAACGCTTTGAGATGTTTTGATGTTGTCAGCGCTGTGTCCAGTGAAAGGATAATCAATACTTGATTATTGGTAAGGATGATTGGCAGTTACTCTGGTTTGCCTGCAAGTCAGGAAATCAGGAATGTTTGTGAACGGGATGTGTTGCGAGAGACAGAATATCGCTACTGCTTGTGAAGTTTATGTTGTGGTTCTCAGTTTTCAGCTCAAGCCTTTTACTCTGGTTACAGAGAGCTGCCAAGTCTCCGCACAGGACACTGAGGCGGGGGCTGTGCTTCTCATGCTGTCTCACAACCTGTTGCTGTTGAGGGAGAAGCTGGAGCAGGATCCGGGCTACACGGAGCTTAGCCGGCTCCGGGGGCAGCTTGTGCCGCGATTACGCTGGTGGCTGGAGTCGCAGGATGTCGTGTGGATGTTTGTTTCGGAGACACTGCTGCTTCTCTTGTGTTTGAAGCAGACGATGATTGATCTGTTAGCGTCATTCTCCCCTCCAAAGCCAAACCCCAGGAGCCCAGAGTGTGCACCGGCACTCTCGCCAGACACCCTGAGCATCGCACAACAGAGGACTGTCCAAGCTGCACTGCAGTTCATCATCAGCCTTGGAATCTGCCCCTATCTCCTCTCTGGAGTTGGGACACCTCTTGCCTGCAGATCGGTGTTTGCAGCAATGGTTGAGAAGGTGATCAGCTATTCTGTGCCGCCCAGCGGGAGCCGCAGGCTACACACATGTGTCACCGTGCTGTTGGACATTGCTGAGCACCATTCTCTCGGAAACATGCTCCTCACACGGCACCTTGGGGATGTGATTGCTGGCCTTTGCCAACTGGGATATTCTCCACACAGGAGTCGGATGGGGCCGGTCTCACCAGAGGATCCCCGAGGGAGCAGTGAGCTGCCAAAGGTACAGCAACAAGTAGCGACTCACACAGCAGAATTTCTGTGAATTTTCGTAAAAATAAATTGGCAGCAAATTAGATCCCCTATGGCTGAGCAGGTAAATACTCTTACTTTCCCCCCCCCCTCCCTCATTAATAAATACCTTTACCCTGTTCATTAATAAATACCCTTCCCCCCACGAATCAATTGGCTGCACGTTTCACCCACAAAATATACAATCGATTTACTTTACAATATATTCTGTGAAGCGCTTTGAGACATTTCGAAGACACGTTAAGGCACTATATCAAATGTAAGGATTATTATTTTTTATTATGTCTCAAGATAACACTAGGACATGATGCTGTTCCATTTGCTGACATGAACATATGAGTTAATTTACTGTAAGATTATTAGTTTGTTAATTTGGAGTTAATAAAATTCCCCAGCTCAGGGAGGAAAAACTTTCAAGTGCTTTGGGAGATTGTCCTGATGTGAAAGGCACTAGAGCAATGTAATTTATACTGTTAATAATGTGATTCTAGATAAAGAGGCCACTGGTGCAGTGCTGCTTGTCCAGCAGAGGGTACCAGAGGCTGCCTTGCATAATTGGCATTTTCTCATTGACAGGAGCTGATGGCTGAGGAGTGTCAGCGGTGTCAGGAGTTTCTTCGGCAGCTGCTGGATCGTGTGTACCAGCCCCTCGTGGTCAGGCAACTGTTGCTGCTGCAGGGAGGAGCCAAGCAGGTACCACATATGTACAACAGCCTCAGCACACTAGGACCTACAGGAACAATAACAAATTACGTTTCGAAAGTGCCTTTCACGTTGGGAGAACGTCCCGAGATGCAGTTTTGTATTCATTCATAGATTCCACAGCAGCGTTTCTATATTATTTATATTGGGTCGGCTTGGCTCAAGTCCATCCCGTCCCAATGGCCCCTCTCCGTCACACTCTCTGTTACATTTCTGAATCTCATATGTGTTGTAACACATGTTGAGCTTTAATTTTTGCTGATACCAATATTCCAATTCACTACCCAGACAATCACACACCCTCACAGTCACATATACTTACACAAAGACACCCTCACACACATTCCTGATCTCATTGATATTTGTAAAGTGTTTCTGGTGCCCATTGCCCTCTGTGTTTGTCTTCATAGCACATTCAATTTGTTTCTACTCAATCTCATTCTGAAAAACACGTTGTGAGCCTGGCAACCTGGCGGAGTGTCCACCCCGACCTGAGCTGCCTGTGACCCACACACACTGAGCTCCTGCTTGTCCTGTCACAGGTTGCTGCACCGAACAGCGGGAAATCCCAGCGACACCCTGCAGCCCCACGATGGCTGCGGGTCCTGTGTGGGCAGCTGCTCTCTCAGAGGCTGATGAAACCTCATGGTGTCCAGGCGGTTGTCCGAGGGATTTTGGAAGGAGCTGGAGGTGAGATGAAGACTGACTGATTTGCATTGGGATCTGCAATTCTCAAGTCAGTTCCCAAAGGGAGTGTTGCCAGCTGACATAACTGTACTCGGACATGGGCAGGCTCTTGCACCTGATAATATTAGGAACAAGTTATAAATGTTTGATGTTTCAATCTCTGCACTAATGGATCAGAGCACAAACACAATTTACCTTAGCAATAATCAGGGAGAAGAGAGCTGCTGTACAATTACAGAGCTGTAAATCTGGTGTCAATGGTGGGAAAACCAGTGAAGCAATAAGAAGAGATAGTATAACATGTAATTTAACATCCCGGTTTCTATCAGCTTGTTGGGGACTGGACTGGGGAGTGCTGTGGTTCAGGTGTGGTCTCACTGTGCTTGTCTCAGGAAGTGGAATTTGAATATTGGCTGCAGACCAGGCTTCTGGGAAGCGAGATACGAAAATGTTTATTGTTAATAGTGATTCTGTGTAAAAAAAAAAAAACAGGTCTCGACAGGTTTCTTCAGAGACTCATAGTTTCCGCTCTTCAGGGCATCAGAACTGGGTCAGTGTGCTCAGCATTACTTACTCACCGGTCACTTGCCTTGACATGAACTGTTTGCTTTGTACCAAAATCACACATACCAGGGGAGTTGTTCTACACCTCTCTGTTATACCAACTTAGTTTTGAGTCCCTGTGTTAGAAAGTACTAGTTACTTGTTTCTGTTACAGACAGCACTAGTTACTTATCTCTGTGTTACAGACAGCACTAGTTACTAGTCTCTGTGTTAGGGACAACACTAGTTACTCGTCTCTGTATTACAGACAGCACTACAGGAGTCCTATGGCTCAGTGGTTAAAGCACTCGCCTTGCAAGTGAGACACCTGGGTTCAATTCCAGGCAGGCTGAAACCTTGGGCAAGTTTCCTTACTCCACACACCTAATAATAATCCCTCCAAAACAAAACAATACTAAATTGGTCATTTTCAATCTACAACTGTTTGTGGGACACTGATGTGTGCAATTGGCTGCCGCGTTTCGCCCACAAATATACTTTACAGCAATTCCGTGAAGCGCTTTGAGATGTCTAGAAGACATGAAAAGCACTACATCAAATGCAAGGATTATTATTATTATTACTAGTTACTTGTCCCTGTGTTAGAGACAACGTTTGAACACGAGTTATTCATCCCTATGTTAGAGACAGCGTGAGTTAGTAGTCTCTATGTTACAGCTGGAGGCCAATGTGCAGATGTGGTTGATGCTGATTGGAAGCAATATGAGAGTGTTGCACGGATCCTCGCAGCATGTCCTCAGCAGTGTCTGTCCATTGAAGAATACTACAGTCACGTGTGTCCTCAGGTAATCGCTCCAGTGCATCCCTTCCACAGCGGCAATTCTGCAGCAGTGACTGACCTGGAAACCTGCCAGTCATACACATGCAGCACACACACAGTGCGTGCACACAGTGCACAGCACACAGCCTCGGGGTACATTGGTGCCAATGTAAAGCTTTTCTATACCAGCAACACCTCCAGGGATTGGAGTAAGAGTGGATGTAAGGCAATCTGACTGTCAGCTGCAGGAAGGGAAGGACAAAGGGAAGATTCTAAAAAGGTAAAACTTCAAAGCCATGAGGGAGGAAGTGTAAGAAATAACTAGGACACATAGCTCAAGGAGGTCAGCCAATCGCTGAGCACAAAAGGTAAACATAAACCCAGAATAAAATCAGGTCAGCCTCAGAAACCCAGGATGGGGGATAATTAAATAACGTGGGGAACTTGTGGGGAGGCAGAGGTAAGGAGGCTGTAAGTAAGCGAATAGTGAGCCTGTGGAACAGGCTCCCCGGGGAGACGGTTGAAGCAGGAAATGTTGATTCTTTCAAACACAGATTTGCTAGTTTTTTAGGAAATAACATTATGGGATATCGTACAAAGGTAGTTTGGGACATGTGTCCATGTGACCGCCAGGAAGGTGGAAGGCAAACTAGACGGACCTTGGTCTTTTTTCATCTGGCATTTCTTATGTTCTTATGAGGCAGGGAGCCACTGAGACGTGCGAGATTTCGGTGAACGAGGATGTTTGATTGTATACAGGGTTAGAGAAGATTAAAGCTGAAACGTTAAATATTATGTGTGGTGAAGATAGCGCTAACCTGGTTAGTGCATACACAGGGTAGTGCTATCTGGCACTGTGTGGGGGCTTTAACATGACCCCGGGCACAGGCTAACATTATACTGAAGAAAACAGATCCACAATCTTGTGTTCACTTTTCTAGCAGGATACAAGCAAGACCTGTGTTTGAGTGCGTGCGTGTGAGCGCGTGCGTGCGTGTGAGCGCGTGCGTGCGTGTGAGCGCGTGCGTGCGTGTGAGCGCGTGCGTGCGTGTGAGCGCGTGCGTGCGTGTGAGCGCGTGCGTGCGTGTGAGCGCGTGCGTGTGTGTGAGAGAGTGTGAATGGTCTCTGGTACAGGGCATTGTTTCGCACTGTCATTTCGGCCATTTCTCTTTCTCAGGTCCTGGAGATGCTGAACATCAAAGATAAACTTACTGCTCGTCAGTTTGAGAAAGTGGCCACGAGGTCAGCGCTTTCCCTGCTGAGCGAGCAGCCAGGCCTGGCTGACAAGTACTTGCTTACACCCCTGTTCAGCCCCCTGCACCTCTGCCTGGAGCCCACAGGTCAGTCACCAGGCACTGGGCCAGCGAGAGGCGGTTGGGGGGTGGGGTGCAGGGGAGTGTGAGGAGAGTGGGGGGAGTGTGAGGAGAGTGGGGGGAGTGTGAGGAGAGTGGGGGGAGTGTGAGGAGAGTGGGGGGAGTTTGAGGAGAGCGGGGGGAGTGTGAGATGTTGTGTGGAGCGTGGGGGGGGGAGTGTGGGGCTTGGTGTGGGGCGTGGTGGGGGGGGAATGTGGGGCGTGGTGAGGGGGGGTAGTGTGGGGCGTGGTGAGGGGGGGTAGTGTGGGTGGTGGGGAGTGTGGTGTGGGTGGTGGGGGAGTGTGGGTCGTGGTGGGGGGAGTGTGAGGTGTGGTGAGGGGTGGGGGAAGTGTGAGGCGTGGTGGGGCAAGTGTGAGACGTGGTGGGGGGGAATGTGAGGCGTGGTGGGGGGAGTGTGAGGCGTGGTGGGGGAAGGGGGGGGGGAGTGTGAGTTGAGGTGGGGGGAGGCTGAGGTGGGGGGAGGCTGAGGCGTGGTGGGAGGAGAGGTGGAGTGTGAGGCGTGGTGGGGGGAGGGGGGAGTGCTGACCAGGGCAGTGCTGACCAGGGCAGTGTAGTACCTGCTAATGTTTTAGTGTTGTGAGTATCGCTGTGCCCCCACCTTGGCCCCCGGCGCTGGGAGACAGGACAAGGCTTCTCCGTTGGTTATTCACATCACATTGAGTTTTGCTGTCTCTTCCTGTCAGAGGTGCTGTCAGGAGATCAGCCACTCGGAGCCCGGCTTGTGGAGGAGGGAGATCTCAGCAGGTCCGTTGAGAATATATATAAGGTACATTTATATAGTCTCCTCACAAAGGGCAGGGACCCAGGGAAGGGTGGGGGTTGAGGTGGGGCGGAAACTAATAATTTCTGAAGCGCTTTGGTGATGTGATAAGGCACTTTATTAAATGGAATAACTATTATTTTCACGCTCTTTCCTGTACAGTTGTGTGTGGTTGGCAATGATGCAGATGCCATGCTGCTGAAATCACTGCAATCGGTGATTTGTGTCATCTTCCATCTTTACTGTTTCACAAAACAAGGCGTCTCCTACTTACGGTGCGGGTCTGTGTGATGGTGTCCGGGGGTGACTGGGTGGGTGGAGGGGATGAGTGTGATGGGCGTAAGCGGGGGTTTGAGCAGGTGTGAACGGGTGGGTGCGAGCAATGGGTCTGAGCTGGGGAGGGTGGGTGTGAGCGGGGTGGGGCTGGGGTGAGAGGGGGGGAGGGCACGGGTGTGAGCGGGGGTGGTAATCTCTCTCACAGCTCTCTATCACAGGAGATCGTGTTGTGGTTGATGCAGCAATTGGAGCCACACAGGGCAGTGTGGGTGTTACAACAGCTCGCAGGGCTGACTCCTGCTCCCAGCTCAGCCCTTATCCCGGGCTTCCATCCACAGTACTGCTTCAAACCGGGCAGCCAGGGAGGTGTCAGGCTCTCTGTGAAGGAGGTTTCCGGGTAATCCATCTCCATACACAGTTACTACACGTTCTGCTTTGAGATACCGTGATGCTGTGCTGAGGCGCTGTAAGGATTCTATGTTTACTCAGTAACTGGGTGTATGGTACCCACCCACTCACAGAGACACCGTGTAATAGAATAATGATTATTATAAATATAACATTAAAATAGGTATAAGTCTGTGCTGCGATGCTGCAACCTGGTGTGGGGATAATGGCTCACTTGCTCACTCGCTCACTGTCACACAGACACTCACTCACTCACACACAAACACACAGTCACACAGACACTCACTCACTCACACACAAACACACAGTCACACAGACACTCACTCACACACACAGTCACACAGACACTCACTCACTCACTCACTCACACACACACATACACAGTCACACAGTCACTCACTCACACACACACACAGTCACACAGACACTCACTCACTCACAGTCACACAGACACTCACTCACACACACAGTCACACAGACACTCACTCACACAGACACTCACTCACTCACTCACTCACACACACACAGTCACACAGTCACTCACTCACACACACACACACAGTCACACAGACACTCACTCACTCACTCACACACACACACACAGTCACACAGACACTCACTCACTCACACACACAGTCACACAGACACTCACTCACTCACACACACACAGTCACACCGACACTCACTCACACACACACACAGTCACACCGACACTCACTCACACACACACACAGTCACACCGACACTCACTCACTCACTCACACACACACACAGTCACACCGACACTCACTCACACACACACACACAGTCACACCGACACTCACTCACACACACAGTCACACCGACACTCACTCACACACAGACAGACACAGAGTGCCAGCAGTGAGTGACGCCCTCTCCCTCCTTTCAGTGAAGCTGACGAGGTTCTGTATGAGAAGCTTCACTGGGAGCAATGGCGGCTCGAATGCCTGGGGGACATCCTAAGCTGCCTGCCTCAGAAGGGCGGCGTCGCCGGAGACTTCTTCCTCCAGTGTTTGAAGGTCGGACGGGGATGGGGGGCCGCGTGTGGGGGGGTGGGGACCTTGTGCGGGAGGCATCCGGGTGTGTATACATATGTGTGTGTGGGTGTATATATGTATATGTATGTGGGTGTGGGGATTTATATATATGTGTGTGGGTGTATGTGTGGGGTTGTGTATGTATATATGTATGTGTGAGTGCACATGCGTGTGACATGCTGGGACTGACATGCATGTTCCTGTGCAGGGCCTGGTGAGCCTGGGAGAGGATGGCGACTGCCATCCTGCATCAGGATCTCAGCCGCTCCTGGACCCCAGTGACAGGGAGTCTCAGCAGCTGCTCACTCTGCAGCTTGTAGCTGTGCTGAGTGAGCGACTGGGTCCCACGGTGCTGAGCAACACTGTGCAGGTGAGGTGAGGCAGGGCAGGGGACAGGGTGGGTGGGGCGGGGTCAGGGGAAGCAATATTAATAAGGGTTGTCGTTGCTGGTTCTTTGGCTCCTTTGTTCTTGCTCAGTGTTGTACAGCAGTAGTGACTTTAAAGTGATGACCAGCATTGCCAGGGCCTTGTTGCCATGATAACGTGACTGACACAGAAACCACGACAACGTTTTTGGTGCCTTGGCAATGGAGCAAAGCGATCAGTAGCAACGCCTTGTGTGGGGGACGAGAGCCCTCGTGTCACTCTTCTCTTCTCTGCAGCTGATGGAGTTTGTTGGGGCTGTGCTACAGCGAGTCTGTGCTGATCTCACTGGCCGAGACATGGACACTGTGGAGACCGAGACGCTGAGTGTGGCATTGGGGCTGATCGCAGCCATGCTGGGAGGAGGAGTGCAGGTAAACCCCACCATTCCCTACCTCAGTGTAGCTCCCACATAACCCCCACATACCCCGCTTAGTATAACCCCACATGTCACCTCTCTGCAGTTTGCTCAGGCTGACTATGAAGCTATGGAGGTGCTGCTCGCCCCGCTGGAGCAGATCAGTGTGGCACACAGGGACCCCAGCACACAGCAACTGGCCGCAGAGTTACGCATTACAATCGCCACCCACGGAGCCATCACCCGACCATCACACATTGCTGCGGGGAGCAGACATGGCACCAGAGGCCACCATGGCTCAGAGTTGGACATGACATCGACCAAGTTTAATAATCTCCAGGAATGTGGTCCAGGAGAAGGCACAGTGCCTGAGCCTAGGCCACTGACCCCGTCTACACACATGGTGGATCACACACAGTCTGGGAATCCTCCCAACAATTTCCACCAGGTTCTGCAAGCGGCCTGTGACCCTGAGGTGCCCACCAGGGTGGCTGCTCTCCGCACCCTCACACAAACCATCAAACACAGGAGCCAGGAAGCTTTGAATCACTGGGAACAGCTTCTGACGGTGAGTTTCTTAGTGTGCGGAGTGAGGCTAGGGCTGAGGGGGAATAATAATATTTGACTTATTGCTAAGGTTTGTTGAAATCTTTGTTTTAGGTTTTCCTGGACAATCTGGGGCACGAAGACTCGTTTGTTTATTTAACTGCTATTCAAGGTTAGCGGAGTGAGTGCTGTCTGTGCTGTGTCATTAGGCCTGTGTCAGCTGTGATGTTAGGCCTGTGTCTGTGCTGTGTCACTGTGATACCTGTGGTTGGGAGCTCGGGGACACTCACTATTGGGATTCACACAGGAAGAGTGGCCACTTGGGTGAGGTAATGGAGAACGTTAATCAACATCTCAAGAAAGTGAGAAAATTGGAGGAAAAAACAATAAATTAAATGAAAATCGTAACTTCTCAATCTTTCCCTCAATGTCATTAAGATATAATAATAAAGATATTAATAACAATTAATAATAATAAGGATATTTGTTGACTGGTCTCTTGTTGGGACCATTTTCTGTGTTGTTGAATATTAATCTTATTGACTGGAAGTCCAGCTACACTGTTGATGTCTCCCCACAGGTCTAGAGGTGCTGTCAGACTCCGCTCCTGACCACATGCTGCTGCACTTGCTACGAGAATACCAGAGCACGTCACTGCGAGAACAAACAGCAGGAAGTGTGGACAGGAGGATGAAGATGGGAGAGGTACTGATGCGAGTCACAAGGGCATTAGGTGAGTCAGTCTGTCTGTCCCAGGCCCCGCTGCCGTCCTGTTTGTGTAACCTTCTAACTCTGTTCCAGGATAGAGACACAGAGCAAATTGTTTAGCTGTCCCACCAGATTGTTGTGTTTGACTGACTCTTGTCTCGCTCGTTTCTCCTGTGGATGTTTCTGAGGAACACGCCCCAGTAGTGAGCAAGCGATTAGCTAATCCTGAAGATAAGGTCATCTTTTGGTACGTGTTGTGACGTGAAGGACAGACACAGATAACTGACAAGGGCAGAACGCTGGGCTGGGCTCACTGAGACAAGTGATGTGGAGTCTGTGATTTCCTGTTGAAATGTAGACTCCCAGCACTAACCTCCTTATGTTTCTCTTGAAGACATTTAACTCCTGCTGGGACACAACTTTGTGCATCCTTTGGTACCTTTGGTGATGATTGCAAAATGTGAGCTAGACTGTGAGTGTTAGTGAGCTAATCTATCACAGGGTGCAATCGGTTTGTGTCAGTGAGTGTGACTGAGTTCCTCAGTGGGGAAATGCACTGAGCCAATGGGGGAAATCTATAATGGGGAAGGTAATGGGGGAAGGTAATCACTGAGCTGCAGGGATGGCTTTGACATACACAATCCTCAGTGTGCAGCAGATACCGAGACAATGGCTTGTGATGCAGTCCACAGGTACAACCACTACTGAGGACCTTGTAATGGGGCAAGTGTCTGCCATCTTGTGTCTGTCCTTCTTTCTGTGAGCATTCAGTGATTACCTTCTGCCTGTGTCAGCACAATCTTTTGAACAATCAACAAAATTATATTTGTATAGCGCCTTTCTGAAGGTGATGTGTGTGTTGCAGTTATTAATGTGCAACTCTGCTCACTCTGTTGGTGCAGTGGAGCAGACATTGCAGCTGCTACAGTGGGCATGGAGTGTGTGCGACGCTGGGTGTGCGTGCGATGCTGGGTGTCACTGATCATTGCTCCACATTCTATTATACATAGAGCTGCTCACCTGCCTCTTTCCAGGGTTTGTTTGTAAAACTGAGGATTGAGGCATATGATGAGACAATCGTACATATATACTCGTTCCTAGGACTGTGCACAAGTGCGACTGTGGAGGAATGTTGGAGCAGGTGGTTGGTTAGCCTATGATTTTCTGTCTCCCTCAGGAGCTCACAAAGTGGAGGCTTATGTGGAGAGAATCAGTGTCACATGGCCTTTTGTGCTCCATATCGTTCTGATTTTGTATGTGAAGACATTTCACTCTGTCACCCAAAGAGCCAGCCGTGCCATCTAGTCGTTGCTGCAGCAAACCAGCCTCTCTGCTGTCCATGATAACTGGCTACTGTCTCTGCAGGCGCAGTTGCCCCTCATTACCGGGACCCCCTGATCCAGGCCTTTCTGATTGGGAGCCGAGATGCTGACAGCACGATGAGAGCCAGCAGCCTGTCTAATCTGGGCGAGCTCTGCCAGAGGCTGCACTTTGCTCTCGGGCCTGTTATACATGAGGTAAGTGCAGATCTACTCCTCAAGCAGGCGAGAAACCTCTTATCTGAGGATCCTGAGTTTACGAGAGAAAATGTGAAGCAATTAGAAGGAAAAACTATAGAAAAGGAAATGGGACTAAAATAATTTCTGGACCTCAAAGTGAGCGAGTCACCAGGCTGAGGGCAGCCTCCAAGAACGCTGCCGGAAGTTGGAGGGAAACTAGAATAGGCAAGTCTTCTCTGGAGGGTCACTAACAACAACAACAAATGGCATTATTTCACGTCGGGCGGACGTCCCAAGGTACTGAAACATAAGTAACTCTTTGGTTCAAAAAGCGGCAATGGGATAAAGCGAGTAACTGTAGAGCAGTCAGTCTGACAGCCACAGTGGGCCATCGTATGGGACAATATAAATATTCACAGAGATGATTAAATACAGTCAGTGGGGATTGAGTAATAGCTTGGCAAATCTAATAACTTTCTTGATGAAATAACTGATAATGTGATGCTGTTTGTGGTGTCTGCGGCTGTGACAAGGTGCCACAGACGTGGCTTGTTAGTGCTTGGGCCGAGTCCTGACGCAATATCTAAACAGCGATCTCCTCACTCAGGTTGTGGCTTGCCTTTCTGCCATTGTGAAGACAGAGCAGGAGGCTGAGGTGCGACGTGCTGCAGTGCATGTGGTGACACTCCTGTTGCGGGGACTCAGTGAGAAAGCACTGCAGGTGAGAGGCTGAGTGCAGTGTGTGCACACACCCTTGTGGTGACTTGAACAGTGTTCCTGTAATGCCTCCCTCCCCCAGCATGCATACACACACACACCTTTTCACACAACCCAGCACTGTCGTACTCAATTACTTATCTGCATATTTTGTGTTACGCTCACTTTCTCTTACTTAAGCATACACACATACACACACAACACGTTTCTGGCTTCTCATTATTACATGCGGGTGGGAATTGATTTCCCAGCTTAGCCTGAGACCAGAGTGTTTGGCAGCTCAGTGCCAGCCAATGTGTGCCCATTAAACAAATGAACGCCTTCACACAGGGTGGCGTCTGGCAGTGCTTTAATGTGGAACTGGCAGCACCTGGACTCGACTAAGCCTCTAATCATTGGCTGCAGAGAGTTAATGGCAGGTTGGGCGGTAACAGAGAACACTGGGAATCCCAACAGGAGCAGTCGTGAGTCCAGGCCTGTCTGCACAGAGCTGCTTACACACCTACAGTAAAACACACACACACTCCAGTGAGAATAAAAACACTTAACCAGCCTCTCTTCACATGTATATTGTCACATCCCTCTATGTAGGTGGGGGCCAGTCGGGGGGGGGATTCAGGCCTGCTGGCTGGGAGCCACATTTGGCATCTCATTTGGATCCTGTATCCTGAAAATGTGCAAACTCAGCATCTGAATCATACTCTTGAGTCATTTGATATGTTTGTGGTTAGAATCTTTTGAATTGTGGATTTTATTTTTATTGTGAAACAATCTTAATGTCATAATGTTCTTAATGGACTTGAGGCAAACAAGACCTTGGGCTGAGCAAAGTGTAAAGCCTTGAGACCAGTCACGTTCTGTCTGTCTGCTCACACACAGGGGTTCCTGGACTTGAGGCAAACAAGACCTTGGGCTGAGGAAAGTGTAAAGCCTTGTCCACAGTGGGAGCTGGGGATTATGGGGGGGCAGCAGTTATTGAGATTGGAGGTAATGGGAACAGTTGAGTTCAGGATGCAGAGTTTAGCTGCTGTGGGGGAGAATAAGCACTTGTTTACCTTAATCACTTTAAATCTTTTTCAAAATAATAACAATTCCACTTGAACATGTTAAGTTTTTTTGATCTTTTCTGCGAGTTTTTCAAAGGACTCGAATCCCAGGAAAGTTTCTGTTTGCAGGGCTTTGGTTAGTAGCTGAGACAGGCTCCCCTCCCTGGCCCCAGGCCAACCACTCAAACCTTGATCAAGGGATATTGCAGTAACACTCTCCTTATAATGGCATCTCTGTCTGTTATTTTATTAAAAATCTAATGACGGTCTTGGGCTCTGGCTGCTCATTGATGACACAAACCTCTTTGTTCAGCGTTAGGAATTGGCTCTGTGATTCTCAGCTATTTGCTGTTGTTACAGTCAGCCTCTCACCAGCCTTTGAACTGAGCTCCAGTTGTAGCAATGGAGCAGGGTGTAGCTCAGTAAATAATATGCTGTCCAGGACATGGTAATACTGACCATGAGTTTAGGAATATTACTCACAGTGACTAAGCTTGTGGCCACTCGTCCTGTGTGTGGACAAACGACCATTGACTATAATTGTCGCTCTTTCTGCCCCAGGTGCTGAGTGACGTGCTGCGGGATCTCTATCGTTTGCTGAAGTTTGTGCTGAGGACAGAGATGGACGAGGTCACCGTGTTACATGCTCAGCTCGCGCTGCAGGAGATGGACGATGTTATCAGGAAGTTTCTATTCCCAGATCAAAAACTGGAGAAAAAAATTATGGTTCTTCCATGATTTAAAAATTCCTGGAGGGGTATTAATGAGAGTGTTTGCGGGATAGAGTTACCAAGGGTGGGGGCTGAGGGGGGCTCGAGAGGGGGGAACGAGGGAGGTGACAATTGGGGGAGAAAAATGTGGTTCTCACCCTCTCTGGGTTGGAGGCATCAAGTCAACAAAAAATTATTTTTCATAAAAAGATATTTTAGTAAATACAATGAATGTTTTCTGTGACTCGCTCGCTCACTTGTTATGATTCAATGACTTGTTTACATTTTTACCCGAGGGGCGGTGGGGGGTGTAGGGGTACCCTGACCGGATGAAGAATCGCTGCTGTTCTAAGTGAGGGTCCAGATCACAATGTTACCAGGTCTCTCAAATAGCTTTAAGCGGAAGCAAGAATGAGTTCAGGTTTGTGTAACAATTCACTTTCCATTATGTATTTCCTGACGAGAGGATGTCTGTCTCACAATGCTTCACACAAATACTGAATTGTCTGGCTTGAGCAGTAATGGGGGGTTGAGTCGGTCAGTGTATGGACTGAGGCACTGCCTAAATGGCCATGGTGTGAGTGTGGCAGCCAAGCCTGACCTCCAGAGGGTGGAGTAGAGCGACCAGCAGCAGCAAGCTCTGCTGACTGTACCGTGCAGCAGTATTTGTGCTGGTCTCATTCCTTGTCCCTGACCAGCAAATGAATTAAATAGTTTTAACACAGCAAAACAGTAATATAATAACTTGCATTTGATATTGATTTTGTGCCTTTCATATTGGGAGGAAGCCTCAAAGCGTTATATCAATCTGTCCGCTCCCTCCACTCAGCAGGCTCTGGCCTGCTTCACGTCCCGCGTCCAGTCCGCCCATCATCAACGGTCGGGTCCTCAGTGTTTCTGCCCCCATCCTTTAGAGCTCTATTCCCTTCACCTCGCTCGCTCCCTTGCCTCCTTTAAGACGCACCTCCTCTTCAACCAAGCCTTCGGGTACCCTCTCCGCCCTCCCCAATCCCGACCCCCAGCTCGGATCAAAATCCCAGCCTGTCCAGTGACTTGGGACGTATCACTCGTAACACCATCTCAATCCCCAACCTCTGGGGGTGGGGACTGGCTCTCTGTGAGGAAGGCTATGTTGGGGGAATGGCTCTCTGTGTGGGGTTTGTGCTTCTGGGGGGCTGGCTTTCTGGCGGGTAGGGGGTCTGAGTCGCTGACTCTCTACAATTGCCTTCACCCCCTGGCACAACCACTGTTGGCTGCCTCCATTCGGCTGGCTCCAGCATCCTGCTTATCCCTCGTCCTTCAGCCACTACGCCCCGAATCTCTGGAACACTTTCCCCAAATCCTCCGCCTTCCCCATCTTCGAGTCGTGGCTGAAGACCGTCCTCTTCGACGGTGCTTACGGTCACCTCCCCCTGACTTGGCGTCGTGCTCCGTCACTGTTAAGTGCTCTGAGGCACTGCCCTACGTGAGGGGCGCTGTGTAAATCAAGTCGTCGTTGGCTGTGGGTGGGGAGGGGCTCCGTGCGGAGGGGAGGAACATCTCACAGCTACTATAACAGCCGCAGATACAGACTCCGGGAGCCGAGCCCAGGTGCCGAGGTGAGTGTTAGCGCTGCTCGGGAAGAGGTGAGAAACTGGGGGAGACATTACATCAGAGGTGAGAGTCTGACCAACTGCACTCATTGGGGCTGGTCAGGCTGATGGATCCCATCACTGCGGCTCTTTATCCTTTTGCTGATTCTCGTAGTTCCAGACCTGAGTTTCTTCAATGAGAAAGAAACTAAGATTCAATAGAAATAGCAATTCATTCCCTTTCAAACCTGCCACCGGGAAACCGAGACCGATAAACACACACGGTAGAGAATGAGAGACGCAGACAAAGACAGACGCGCATAGTCATTTATAGCGAGAGCAGACAGTTGTTGGATTTCTCTCTCACTCTCCACTGGATCTGACCCATGTTCCTCCCCATCTATTCAACCGCTGAACAATCGCAGTTTACCGCCGGTGTGTGTTCTATGTCTGTTGTTTGTGTATATCTTTTGTGTGTCTCCCTGTTGTGTGTGTCTCACGGTTATGTGTGTGCGTCTCTATGCCTCTCTGTTCCCGCTGCCTGTGATGTGCTGACCATCTCCCTGGTTGCAGATGTCCTGTGAGAAAGTCACCTCTGTGCTGCGGCTGCTGGGAACCAGCCTGTTCGCTCTGGCGGTATTGGGAGCCATCACCCTCGCCTATGTGAAAGGATATCAATTTGGCTCCACGGAGAATTATCACCTGTCTTTCGGGGTTTATGGGGCGATTCTCGCTCTGCACCTCTGTATCCAGAGCCTCTTCGCCTATCTGGAGCAACGCAGGATGAGGGCTCGGGGGCGGCTCAGCAAGTGCAGCAGGTCCACAGCCCTGTGTATCGCGGCGTTTCAGGAGGATCCCGAGTATCTGAGCAAGTGTCTGATGTCGGTCAAGAGGCTGTCCTACCCCAACCTGAAGGTGGTAATGGTGATAGATGGCAACAGCGAGGAGGACATGTACATGATGGAGATCTTTAACCAGGTGCTGGGCCAGGACAACACTGGCTCCTATGTCTGGAGCAGTAATTATCACGACAGAGACCCCGGGGACACAGACTTTACCCTGACTGAGAACAAGAAGCGGGTGGAGCAGATCGTGACCCAGAACAAGTTCTCCTGCATCATGCAGAAGTGGGGAGGCAAGAGAGAGGTCATGTTCACAGCCTTCAGCGCTCTGGGAGACAGCGTGGACTATATACAGGTAAGGAGGTGTGGGTGGAGGTTAGGGTTTAGGGACATGATCTGTGTTAAACCTCTTATTGTGAGAGTTTCTGGAAGAATAACTTTAGTTACTGGGAACGGAAATATCATCTGACATCGTAATGTAACAGAAATACAATGAATGGAGATCAAACAGTTACTGCAGAAATCCCGCCCAGTGTAGCTGAATCACTGCCTGTCTGTGTGTCTGTCTCTCACTCTCATCTCACAGACACACACGCAATTCGCGGTTCTGATACATTATTGTGAATTTCTCTGGATTTTCGTAACTCACATCTTTTATTTGAAAGACGATTCGGTTGTGAAACTCGCACCAAACTCACTTTCCTTTCTCCATAGATGCTGCCTGACCTGCTGAGTGTTCCCAGCGGCTTCTGTTTTTGTTTTCTTGACACTGTATGGTCTGTGTTAAGTGTAAATTGTTTGAGGGAAATGAGCGCCTCATTGGGCGCTAAGCAGTGTCTCCTCTGCCAGTTCTAAATCCACTTTATTCACAATCTGGAAACAAACAGCGGGGGAGAGATCTCTTTCATGCGGCGATTCTCTCTCGAATGAGAAGTTTTTTTTAAAAAAAAAGTTTTTTAGGCGAGTGTTTTCCCCCTTTTAACCTGAGTTTAACGGGCGAGATCAGAGAAGGTGCTCACACACTTACAGCGTGATCCACGCACTGGCACTGGAAACCTGAGAGCAAATCTCCGGTTTGTGGGACCCACTGATCTCTGTCCCAAAGTGCGCATTTTACAGAAAATCTCTGGAAGGTTTTTGAGAAGTTTAAAGTGATGATAAACTGTATCAAATACACCAGGTCTGATTCTGTCACGGCACCTTCCTCCCTCACCCTCCCGCAATCATTTCACCTTTAAAATGCCATTTAATAAGCGCTACCCCGCGTGAAGTGCGGCTCATAAATGCAAGTTGTTGTTGTTGTTGACATGGAAACCCTCTGTGTATTAATGTTAAATCTACAATTATATTATATCATGCGGCTCAGGTGGCCTATAGCATGGTCAGGTCGCCTATGGACAGAATGTGTCATTCCAGTGTTGGGTTGCAAGCTGAAAGTGTAAATGTTCTCTTCCTCAGGTATGTGATTCGGACACTGTGCTGGATCCTGCCTGCACCATAGAAATGGTGAGAATCCTGGAGGAAGATCCCAAGGTGGGAGCAGTGGGTGGAGATGTACAGGTGAGAACAATCATTTACAAATGTAACAGTTGGAGGAAAACGTCTCTTTGTCCCTGGGTGTGTGGTGGTGGTGGGGGGGTGGGGGTGCTGAAGGGTCTTTTCTGGATTGAGATGGCTTCAAATGACACATTTGGCAATAGAAGATCAGGATCCGATTGATCTTTTGTGATGGTCTCAGAGGCAGTACTGTTTGTGGGACGCTGCTGTGCGCAATTGGCTACTGCGTTTCGCACACAAAATATACAGTCAATTCACTTTACAGTCTTCTGTGAAGCGCTTTGAGGCATGAAGAGTGCTATATCAAATGCAAGGATTATTATTATTATAGACTTTCCGGGATTAGATGAGCAGATTATGTCCCTCCGGGGGGAGAGTGCACCCTCTGACACACACTATCCTGCATGCAGTGCACAAAATAAATACAAGTTATTGCTGTTGACTCCATACCAGACACATGAAAACTGTAGTTTTACAATAGTTTGGAAATTCTTCAGCATGGTCCTGTTTTTCCATATGTCAAGCACCTGGTTGATGAAAGAAAATACATGAGCAATTATTTGTGAAGCATTTTGAGTCATTTTGATACTGCATCAAATGCAAGGCTAATTGTTACTTATAATTAAAATTCTGTTTTTATCCAACAGATACTGAATAAATATGATTCGTGGATCTCCTTCCTGAGTAGTGTACGCTACTGGATGGCGTTTAATGTGGAGCGGGCGTGTCAGTCCTACTTTGGCTGTGTTCAATGCATCAGCGGCCCATTAGGCATGTACCGCAATTCACTGCTTCGCCTCTTCCTCGAGGACTGGTATAACCAGCAGTTCCTGGGATCCAAGTGTAGCTTTGGGGATGATAGGCACCTGACTAACCGAGTGCTGAGTCTAGGCTATAAAACCAAGTACACTGCCCGCTCCAAATGCCTGACAGAGACCCCCAGCACATACCTGCGGTGGCTAAACCAGCAGACACGCTGGAGTAAGTCCTACTTTCGCGAGTGGCTGTACAATGCTCTCTGGCTCCACAAGCATCATCTGTGGATGACCTATGAATCTATTGTGACTGGCTTCTTCCCCTTTTTCCTTATCACGACAGTAATTCAGCTGTTCTACAGTGGGCGCCTCTGGAACATCCTGCTTTTCCTGCTCACAGTTCAGACAGTGGGGATGATCAAGGCCACATACGCCTGCTTATTGCGTGGCAGCATTGTTATGGTCTTCATGTCACTCTACTCTGTCCTGTATATGTCCAGCCTCCTCCCTGCCAAAATCTTCGCCCTTTTTACTATCAACCAGGCCGGGTGGGGCACCTCAGGGCGCCGGCGGATTGTGGTCAATCTCATTGGGCTGGTGCCAGTGTCTGTCTGGTTCTCGGTCCTAGCAGGAGGACTCAGCTACACCATTTACTGTGAGGCACAGGTGCCCTTCAAGGAGACTGAGCGGACCTTCCTCATTATCGGGGCCATAATCTATGCTTGTTACTGGCTCCTCCTTCTCTCTCTCTACCTCGCCATCATGGCTCGGCGCCGCAATGAAAAACCGGAGCATGAGGACCTGGTTTTGATGGAGGCCTGAGTCCCTGCTCCAGAATAAGGTCATCATGGGAGCAGTGCTACAGGGTTCAGTTGTTCCTGAAGCTCAAGGTAATAACTGAAAGACAAGCACTTTCCACCGTGTCACAGGACTTCTGGCACAGGGACTTTCACATTTGGAGGATAATGGGGATTTTTGAGCTCACAATCTTGGGATATAGCAGTGGAGAGCATTCATCGATGAGGCAACAAATTAACACCATTGATTAATGTGTTTAGCAACCATGAAAGTCTGGAGGCACGGGATATATTTCCAAAGATGATGTTGAGGATAATGTGAATGAAATGTTTAAAATAATAAAGGGAACTGGCAAGATAGATAGGAAACAATTCTTCCTGCTGTTGGAGGGGACATAGTGGTTAGAAGCAAGAAACAATTTCTTCACATAGAGAGATGTGGAATACACTAACTCAGAAGGATGTTGAGGCAGGTTTAATTGGGATAATAATAATATAATCCTTGCATTTAATATAGCGCTTTCACATCTTCTAGACGTCTCAAAGAGCTTCACAGAATGTGCTGTAAAGTGAATTGACCGTATATTTGTGGGCGAAACGCGGCAGCCAATTGCGCACAGCAGCATCCCATAAACAGTCTTGGATTGAAAATGCCCAATTTTTTATTATATTTTTTTTTGGCGGGATTATTATTAGTCGTGTGGAGTAAGGAAACTTACCCAAGGTTTCACCCTGCCTGGAATTGAACCCAGGTCTGTCGCTTGCAAGGCAAGTGCTCTAACCACTGAGCTACAGGACTCCACAACTATTACTATATGAACTGCAGGAATTCTTCTTATTCTTCTTATAATTATTATGCCAGGATCTCATATCCCCCTTAATCCTTATTCATTCCCTGGTCACTTCAAGGACACGTTTCTCCAGTTATCTCCCTCCAGTTCCAGCTCACTCCAAAATTTTGCAGCCAATATTCTTTACCTAACCAGACTCTGTAAATATTCTGTCAGGCGTCACTAACTTCCTGCACCTGAAACAGCCTTGTCAAACCCAGATTTGTACTGAGCCACATGTGTAGCTCATGTACAAGTGTGAGCCACACAGTCCCTTCAGGAACCACACGTGGCTCAGTAGTTTGCCAACGTTTCCCCAAGACCCTCGTCTTTCCTTCCTGACTACACAATGGCCTCCAGTCTCACTCTCCTACCTGTACACTCTGCTCCTCATTTGTTACTCATTCCTCTCTTCCTTTCACACCCATCAGTGGTCACCACAAAGCCAATTGTTATAGTCCAAAACTCACTGCACAACTTTTCAGTTTTAAGTTTTTCTTAATTATTTTTCTAATTTAATGTTGACTGAACAGGAATAATCTGTTTGAAAAATACAAGCGAAGGACAAGACTTGAGACTCGGCAATGACTTGGGGCAGAACGATTATCTTTCCTGTCCTCACACTCCTGCCTGGGGATGTGAGTGTTACTGTTCCAGGGGAGAGATGGGAGTGTTTGTGTTGATGCTTTGTGGTTCCAGTTCTGTTACACAACCAACGATGAATTCCTGGATTAAATTAATCCCAGGTGACAGCTGCCCTGCATGTGGGACAATCCCATGAAAGGTTTGGATAATGCAGGTAGTGAGAGAGCCTGGGATTCAGTTTACGTACCAATCCATTTTTTAAAATGCGAATTATTTTATTTTTCTATAAAACTATTTGTGGGAATTTATGTATTTAATACTACAGCAGGGTTTTCAATGAAAAGACTGTATTCTTTGGTCTTTCCCCTTGTTTGGGGTAAGCAGCTTCTCAATGATTGGTAACTACTCGCCCTCATTGCGGCTCGATTTATTTTTACAAACGCCTGAGATTTTAAAACTTTTTTTAATCAAATTAAAGGTTTAAAGACTTGGATTTTTGTGAAAGTCTGGTTGGTAATATTCAGGCGGTGAAACTTTGTATTCCAATCTTGGAGAATCCGAAATAAAGGCAGGAAATCCCGGCAAGCGCTTCGGGACGCTAAACCACGTGAACGGCGATATATAAATGCAAATTGTTGCTGTTGAGCATTCTGGCCAGTCAGTCAGTGGGTCAGTCAGTCAGTGTTACTCAATGGGTCAGTCAGTCAGTGTTAGTCAGTGGGTCAGTCAGTCAGGGAGCCTTGAAAAAAGAACAGTACAGGAAGGTATCAGGCCGGATCCGCCTGAACATGACCTGAAATTTTCCGGCCACATAAAGCCGACACCATGATGAGTCTCAGGACTCGGCACAGAACTGGCGGAACACAACTTTGCCCGAGGCGCAGTCTTTCAATGAGTCCCTGGACTGAGGTTCTCTGCCGGTTCTGGGGAACATTAACAGATTGCAAGACACTTATCAAGAGATTAGTAGGAATTTCTCCTGGTGACGTGTCCATATTTCTCCCTCATTAAACTGCAGAAAGCATTTGTTCTTTGATCTGAATGCAGTGCAAGCTGTTGTTGGTATGGATTAGCTGAAAATTTCCCTCTAGTCACTAGGTTTTGTGGTAATTAACTGTATGAAGACCTTCCAGGGCAGAAGGTGCTGGAGAATGTGGCAGCAGCTCGACACCAAATCTGCCAATGAGGGAAGCAGGTTCCACCTTCCTTTGAGGTTGAATATTTCTCTGCCGAGTACAGATCCCCTTGACCCGGGCTCCCTATTTGCTGCCAACCTCTCACTGGCTTGAGATCGGCAATGTGACGTGCACAAATATCCTTTCACTCTAAAATTGCAAAATGTTAGCGAAAAGTTTTATTGTTCTTTTATTGTTGATGTTCCAGCCACTGGTAAATCTGTCCAGGAATCACTTAGCATGAAACGAGCAGTTTTGAAATTCACATTTAGCCGGAGATGTCTGACACAAACTGTACCTAGCTTCATACACTCACAACTTCTTGGGCACATTGGTAATGATGGGTTTTGGTCGAGTTTTGAAAATTATCTTTTTCTTGATAAGAGCAGTGACCAGATAATTAGTCACAGAATTTCCATCTCCCGGGATCTCAGCCTGCAGGCGGCTTTCAGATGTTTCTTTTGAGGTTGAATGTTTGACCAGCACGGCAAATGGTCTCTCTAGATGGCTGACTTTACCGTACAGGATGTGGTGGCCGATTATCAGGATTGGAACTCCCTGGCACAAAAAGAATTGATCAGCACATGGACAAAGTTTCCTTATTCTTCTATAAAAGCAAAATGATTTCATTCATGCAGTAAAGTGATAGGTGTCTGCAGGAACCCATCACCGTGCTTAAGAGTACCCAAACCAGACAGAGTTCCACATATGTACACTCGTTACACATGGAAATTTCCCATTGTTCACCTACAAATGCAGTCAATACATTTGATGTTAAATCGCTTAAAGCATTTAGACAGTACAGACACTGTATCAAATGCAATAATTATTTGATGATGAACTGGAACTAGCAATGAAGCAGAGAATTACGGGAGGCGAGTGAGGTACCTCTCTTGTGTAGTGCAGATCCCCCATGAGGTTGCCAGCCAGTCCAATGTGGTGCCGAGATTCTATCTCTCCTTGGAGTTCCATCAGGAGCCACTCTGCCACAACCCCATCGTCTCTTCTGTTTGCAGAGGGATATTTTAGTGAATCATGTACACGTTCTGTCATGAATGTCTGGTTACATTAAATGCTGTTTCCTCCTCCACCCCCAGTTGTGGCTGACCCAGCAGGTAATATCTCTGAGTGACTGGTAGCAGTCAGCAGTATAATTATTGTAAATCTTACCTTGATATCACAATCTGCACCATACCCCTGAACAGTGCAGCTGCGCTTTAATCTGCAGTATTAAACCACTATCGGGGCTCTGGGGAATACTTAATACACTTCCTCCCCCTTAACACTTACTCTCTGTACCTGTGTGTGACAATGCGTGACAGTCACTATGTGTGTAACTGTGTGTGACACTGTATGTGTGTGTGACTGTGTGTGACACTGTATGTCACTGTGTGTGTCTCACTACCTATAACAATTTTCCCGCCAGCGAGTCGGCTTGCGCGCGCACCTTTACATCAGCTTCCGGTTCACAGGTCAGCGCATGGCGGCCGCGCACACATTGTGTCCCGTCCCGAGTTAGACACACAGCGCCCCAGTCTCCCCCCCACAGCCCCAGTCTCCCCCCCCCCACAGCCCCAGCCTTCCCCCCACAGTCTCCCCCCCCACAGCCCCAGTCTCCCCCCCACAGCCCCAGCCTCCCCCCCCACAGCCCCAGTCTCCCCCCCCACAGCCCCAGCCTCCCCCCCCACAGCCCCAGCCTTCCCCCACAGTCTCCCCCCCACAGCCCCAGTCTCCCCCCCACAGCCCCAGCCTCCCCCCCACAGCCCCAGTCTCCCCCCCACAGCCCCAGCCTCCCCCCCACAGCCCCAGTCTCCCCCCCCCCACAGCCCCAGTCTCCCCCCCACAGCCCCAGTCTCCCCCCCCACAGCCCCAGTCTCCCCCCCACAGCCTCAGCCCCAATCCCCCCCTCAGCCTCAGCCTCCCCCCCCCCACAGCCCCAGTCTCCCCCCCCACAGCCCCAGTCTCCCCCCCACAGCCCCAGTCTCCCCCCACAGCCCCAGTCTCCCCCCCCCACAGCCCCAGTCTCCCCCCCCACAGCCCCAGCCTTCCCCCCCCCCACAGTCTCCCCCCCCCACAGCCCCAGCCTCCCCCCCCCACAGCCCCAGCCTCCCCCCTCCCCCCCCCACAGTCTCCACCCCCTCTCTATCCCTCCCCCAGGAATGGCCGAGCTGCTGGTTCACCGGGTGAGGTTCTTTGACTATCTGCCGGCGGGGCTGCGCTGCCTGAGCTACAACAGCTGCTCTGGGCGCCTGGCGGCCGCGCGCCTCTCGGGGGCTGTGGAAATCTTCAGCTTCAACAACAACTTCTTCCAGGAGAAGGTAATTACACCGAGAGCCCCGGCTCCTCACCACCGAGAGCCCCGGCTCCTCACCACCGAGAGCCCCGGCTCCTCACCACCGAGAGCCCCGGCTCCTCACCACCGAGAGCCCCGGCTCCTCACCACCGAGAGCCCCGGCTCCTCACCACCGAGAGCCCCGGCTCCTCACTGATGTTCAACTGAGGTCCTGTCGGTCTATTCAGGAGGATGTTAAAGATTCAGTGGTGCTGTTGGAGAGACGGCCCACAGTCCCTTTTGATTGAAATTGTACATGAAATTTATCGCTGTTTGTTGGATTTGACTGTGTGCAAATTGACTGCTACTTTTGCCTACAAAATACACAGTTGCTCCACTTTTCAGTTAATCCTGTAAGTGTCTGAGATTTCCTCCCAACATGAAAACTGCTGTGTCAAATGCAAGGAAATATGAGCGTGGGGGCGCTTCATGTAACAAGAATGAGTAGAGGCTGGGAGCCAGGTGTGTGCTCATCTGTGTGACAACGTGGAGAAATGTAGCAAAAGGTGTTAGCACGTCCCCATCCTCAAGACTGCCCCGGTGCTTGGGCAAGATTGTGCGTGCAGTTTTGGACATTCTACAGCACCACTTTGATCCAGTGATTTTTATTTGCTGAGAAATTATTCCTTTTGCAGGTGATTCCTGGGGATGACAGGAAATCAATTGAAGCGATGTGTTGGGTGGGATGGAATCGGCTGTTCACTGTGGGATTAACTGGAGAGATCATGGAAATAGATCTGCAGAGGCTGTGTCCAAAGTACAGCCTTGATGCTTTTGGCGGCCCTGTTTGGTGCATGAGCTGTAACCCCGAGGAGACTCACCTTGCGGTAAGTTCCAGGCTTCCTGACCGACCTCAACCATAAATTACAAATGACAATAAGCGACCTAGCAAATCAAACTGACTGTTGGTCTTCTGTATCTAACCCGTGCTGTCCCTGACATGGGAATGTGGAAGGATAGTGTGGAGGGAGTTTAACTTTGTCTGTAACCCATGCTGTAGCTGACCCGGGAGTGTTGTTCATTGATACTTTGAGAATTTGAGGAATGAAATTTTTTTTTAATACCAGTGTTTGCTCAGTGTTTGGGCAGAGGGAGAAGAAAGTGAAGTAATTGTAATTGCTCTGACTGTTTCTAGTCCGAGTAACACTAACACCTTTCTGTTTGTGCTGCAGATTGGCTGCGAAGATGGTTCAGTCAAACTATTCGAGATTATTCCAGAAAAACTTCAATATGCAAGGAATCTGGATCGGCAGAAAGGTTCCACAATAACATTTCTGTTTCCCTCAGAAAAGTGACTCCCGTGTACATACACATACAATACAATTTACATTTATCAACTGTAATGATGAGTTCCCAAAGTGCTGGTGTCAGTGTCAGACTTGTGTTCAAATCCCTTCACTCTCTGGCACCTCCCTAACCTCTCCGACTTCCTCACTCCCCAATCCACCACCTGGTGGCTCCGCTCGACTGTCACTGGCCTCCTGCTCGCCACTTGCACCCTCTGCCCCGCCATCGGAGGTCGTGCTTTCAGCCATTACACCCCGAAACTCTGGAACACTTTCCCTCAATCCCTCTGGCTTTCCCCTTCTCTCCCTTTTTTCAAGTCCCACCTGAAGACCTTCCACTTTGACCATGCTTACGGCCACCTCCCCCTGGCTGGGAGTCAGGCTCTGCCACTGTTAAGAGCTCTGAGACATTACCTTGTGTGGAGGGTGCTATATAAGTGCAAGTTGTTGTGTCGTCGAGTGTGTCAGTGTGCTGCTGTCGGTGTGTTGGTGTGTGCTAGTGGATGGGCCCCAGTATGTGCTAGTGCCCAGTGTGCGCTGGTGTCTGTGTGCTGGTGTCAGTGGGTATCAGTGTGTGCAGGTGTCAGTGTGTACTTGTGTTAGTGTGTGCTAGTTCCCAGTGTGCGCTGGTGTTAGTGTGTGAAGGTGTCAGTGTATACATGTGTCAGTGTATACTTGTGTCAGTGTATGCTAGTGCCCAGTGTGTGTGGTGTCAGTGTGTGCCAATGTGTGCTAGTGCCCAGTGTGTGCTGGGCTGACTGCAGGACTCAGGCACTGCCGGGTGCGATGGTGAAGAAGGGGTGAGACTGGGTGAGGAACGTGAGCAGTAACGTGTTTGAAATGTCTCCCAATTTCAGGGCGTGTTCTCTCGTTGGCCTGGCATAAGGCTGGTTCACTGATAGCAACAGGATCGTTGAATGTCATCTGTGTGTTTGATGTAAAGTCTGGTGAGTAAGAGGTTGGGACTGATCCAGTGACAGCTCTCTCTCTGTGCCTCTGTCTCTCTGTCACTGCTGCTCGCTTGCTCACTGTCTCTCTCTCTCTCTAGGTCACTGTGTGCAGAGGATGGATGTGGACCGCCGTATTTCCAGTCAGCGCAATCGTGAGTGTGTGGTGTGGAGCGTCCTGTTCCTGAGTGACAGTATTGTGAGCGCTGACTCCACTGGGAAAGTGCAGCTGTGGGACTGGCAAACGGGAACCCTCCTGAACACTCACCACGTGACCAAGTGCGACGCCTTGTCGTTAGCGGTGAACCCGGTGAGACATCCACCTCTCTCTCATGTTTATACGCAGCTGCGCGTGTGATGTGCCCTCAGTGTGACTGTCTCTGGCCTCCCTGGGCCCTCTCTCTCCAGGCTGAGGACAGCATCGCTGTGGGAACATCAGAGGGAACTGTCATCCAGTTCCAGCTCCTGGAAACTAAGTCTGGGGGCGGCGATGTCCAGTGGGTTCGAACCAAGACATTTAAATATCACACGCATGATGTGCGGGGCCTGGTGCACACCAAGTCTGCACTCGTCTCCGGGGGTGAGTCACATACTGGGGGTGGGGGTGGGGGATGGCTGAGGGTGGCACGGTTGGGGGCTTTACTCACTTTTCTCTTCCTGGTTAAGGTTTGGATGCTCAGCTGGTGCTCCGCCCCCTGATGGACAAAGTGGAAACTAAATCATATGAGGCTGCACTTCGCAAAGTCATCTTCCCTCATGTAGGTATCAGGGTATGGGGGAGGGTCTGTGGGGTGGTTGAGGGAGGGGTTGGGGGAGGGTCTAGGGGGTGGTTGGAGGAGGAGCTGTGGCATGGTTGGGGAGGGGCTGTGGGGTAATTGGGGGTGAGGCTTGGGTGAGTGTGAATGGAGTGTTGTTGTCTCTGCAGCGGAGTTTGGTATGTTGCAGTCGGGAAGCGAAGCTTCTTCTGTTCCAGTTCCCAAGTCAGTTGGAGCTTTGGTCGCTGGACCATTCGCCTCTGACAGGTCAGTTCCCCTCCCCTCACCTCATCTCCTCACTTGCCTTTTCGCCTCCCCTCACCCTCCTCGCCCCTTCTCTCCGCCTCACCTCCCCAGTCGGTGGTCTGTGGTGAGAATCGGATACAATATCACAATCTTGTCCCTGTTTTCAGGCGCTGGGATGGCTCCTACAGACAGCAAACCAGACAAAGTGCTTCAGCTGAAAAAAAAGGTTTGAGATGAGGGAAAAGGAGTGTGGATGTGGGAAGGGGGTGAATGAGGATGTGTGTGGGAGGGGGTGGAAGAGAGAGCGAGTGTGTGGGTGGGGGAGGGAGAGTGGGAGGGGGTGGGGGAGAGGGAATGTCTGGGAGGTGGTGGGGGAAAGGGAGCTTTGGTTGAGTTTTGAGCCTCCGGTTGATTGTCTCTCTCAGGGCTCAGATCACATTCACTGCTGCTGTCTGTCTCCCTGTGGCGAGTGGATCTCCTACGCCACGGCTTCCCGAGTCTGTGTGTATCGTGTCCAGTATCAGGACGGCTCTGTCACTGTCACCAGGGTACGTGCTTTGTTGGGGTTGAGGAGATGGAAATGCTGGGGGGTAGGGGCCAGTGGGGTGGGTGTGGCCAGTGTGTTGGATGGGGCTGGCTAGGGTGGGGGCTGGGGGTTGCTGTGGGTAAGGTGGGGTTGGGGGTGGGGCACTGGGCAGGGCACGGCTTTGTTGCGGGGTGGGGGCAAGGCTTTGTTGCGGGGTGGGGCAAAGCTTTGTTGCGGGGTGGGGGCAAGGCTTTGTTGCGGGGTGGGGCAAGGCTTTGTTGCGGGGTGGGGGCAAGACTTTGTTGCGGGGTGGGGGCAAGGCTTTGTTGCGGGGTGGGGGCAAGGCTTTGTTGCGGGGTGGGGGCAAGGCTTTGTTGCGGGGTGGGGGCAAGGCTTTGTTGCGGGGTGGGGGCAAGGCTTTGTTGCGGGGTGGGGGCAAGGCTTTGTTGCGGGGTGGGGGCAAGGCTTTGTTGCGGGGTGGGACGGGGCCAGGGTGCCGGTGTTCCTCTGTTGTTCACTGGCTGTGTATGGTGCCGCTGCAGGTTGCTGGGACACCGAAGCAGCTCCGTGGTGTGCAGTGCCTGGTGTTCTCGGCAGATTCCACGCGGCTGTTTGCCGGCTCAGAGAGAAGTGCTGTTCATGTTGTGGATGTTACAGGGTCACGGTGCACTGAGCTTCACATCTTCACCCCCAAATCTGGTGAGAACTCCCCGCTGCGGGGTGGCCACAGCCCGGCTACGCTGTGCTCAGTTGTTATAATAAATAGAATAATAAATAAATAATGCTCTGCTGTTGGCTGCCATTCCCATCAGTCAGTTTATGTGTTTTAACAGACTGTGCTTGCTGTTTGAGTGTGTGTCTTTCTCTTCCCATCTCTCTGTCTGGGGTATTGTTCATGCTGGGTGTTTGTCTCCTGCAGGTTGCCAGGAATCCATCTCTCTGTTGGCTGTCAGTGCTGATGGGGAGTGGGTGGCGGCAGCAAGTCACGGTGGAGAGATAAACATCTATAACCTGATGCAGCTGATGGTATGTCTAGAGCAGAGCTTGAACTCCAGTAGCAAAAGCATCACACAGACTGTGTGGCTGCACTTTGCTGTGGCTACGATTCTCGCTTCTGCCATCAAAAGTCATTCTTTTCACACTGCACGCGATCACCCCCATCCTCATCCGGCTCCACTGCCTCCCCATCCCTCACAGGATCAAGTTTAAAATTCTGGTCCTCACTTTTAAAGCCCTGTAAGATCTTGCTCCTCCCTACCTCTGGGACCTATTAACACCAAACGTTGCTCCCTCCGCTCAGCGGGCACTGGCCTGCTCCCTGCCCAACTCACCATTGGCGGTTGGGCCTTCAGCCTCTCTGCCCCCACCCTCTGGAACTCTATCCAGGAGCCCTTCACCTTGCTCCCTCCTTCGCCTCCTTCAAGGCTCACCGCAAGCCTTCCTCTTCAAATGTGCCTTTGGTCACCCTCCTATTTCCCCCTCTCCTCCCCATCCTCACTCCCCCCCCCTCACCCCATCCTCACCACCCCCTCCCTCTCTTGGGTGGGGGAGGCTGGTGCACTTGTTGTGGGGTTTGTGTGTCTTAATGATTTCTCTTTGTGTTGCAGCAACACTGCATTGTTCCAGTCTATAACCAGCCTCCCACAGCAATGGCCATTCACCCCCAGACTAATAACCTGCTCACAGTGCACACAGACCATCAGGTAGCTACTCTATTATTTAAACAAGAACTTCCATTGATACAGCCTCCTCCACGCAGGGCATGATGCATGGAGGAGTCTGTCTCTGAAATAACTGACCCGGAACAAACACATTGATAACGTGGTCTTCAGGAGGTTGGCGCAGGGCAACTGAGCTGATCTTTTGTGGAAGGAAGAAAACCATCAACAAAGTGTATATCCACCCAAGCTGGGAGATAATTCGTTGACCTTGTAACTTTCTGGCCTGGTACTAGTGAGCCCTGGAGTATGGCCTGGGATTGAGTGAGCTAGCCCGGTACACATCTTGGACTGAGTCAGCTCAGTTCACATCTTGGACACTTAAACAGATCATCATGACAGAAATCAGAGTTTATTGAGTCTCTCTCGTGTCTCCTCAGATTTTCGAGTTCTCTCTCAGGGAGAAGCGGTTCACAGATTGGAGCCGTAAGCTGCAGCAACAAGGACTGCACCCTCAGTGGGTAGAACGGGACACACCTGTTACACATATTACCTTCAATCCTGATGTCCCAACCCAGTTCATGCTCCACGACATGTACATGTTCTGTATCATTGACCAGACCCTGGTAAGCTAACACTGTCCTAACCCTAACTTTCGCCAAGATCTTGGAACCACTGATGTTTGCTTCTCTCCTTCACATCCCGGCTGAGGTTGTGTGATGGATTGTTGAAATATTTCTAGGCTGCGACATTCCAATTTATTTCAGGATTTCCTTGGTTTTCGGGTGACCTAATTGTAACTTCACTTTGTCCCCAAGCGTTTACCGACAGCCAAGTGTCACCTGTATAACCAAGCGGCCCTGAGAGGCCTGTCAGCAAACGCACGCCGGAGTCAGGCCCACGCCTTCAAAATCTGCAAGAAATTCCAGGTATTTAGTTTGCTCGTGGGAACTAAAGTTTGTTTCCCCCACCTGCCCTTCCTCCTCTCACATTCCCCCCAAACGCCTCCCACGTCACGTTTGCCCGTTCCCTTGTCTGGTGTGTGATATCTGAATGGCTCCTTCTCTACAGCCACTGCTTCATGTTGAGATGCTGTCGGAGGATTCACTTGTGGTAATAGAGCGCCCCCTGATGGACATCAATACACATCTGCCAGCACCAGTCAAGCAGAAGAAATTTGCCACTTAATTGGAGCCTGGAAGGTGGTGTCAACATTGCTTTGTGGGAACTTAGACATTTCCTCCACAAACAATTCATTGGATTTATAAAGATGCAATATTTTATATTAAATAAATATGTTATCTGTTTGGCCCCGATATCTGCTTATTTCTCAGCCTGTAGTTAATGAACAGCAACAGAGCTGAGTGTGGCCGCTCAGTGATAGGCTCCGGGTAGCGTTGGCTGTGATTGGTTGACGGCGAGGATTTGTGATTGGCTGGGGGCCTGCAGGCCTGTGATTGGCTGGGGGTGTGGGATTGTGATTGGCTGAAGGAATGTAGCCCTGTGATTGGTTAGGGGTGGCGGTTTGTGATTGGCTGGAGGAGTGCAGGTCTGCGATTGGCTGGGGTGGGGGGTTGTGATTGGTTGGAGGAGTGCAGGCCTGTGATTGGCTGGGGTGGGGGGTTGTGATTGGCTGGAGGAGTGCAGGCCTGCGATTGGCTGGGGTGGGGGGTTGTGATTGGCTGGAGGAGTGCAGGCCTGTGATTGGCTGGGGTGGGGGGTTGTGATTGGCTGGGGCGAAGGGGGATTTTGATTGGTTGGAGCCCGCGGGAGGTAGTAGCAGCAGCGAGATGGCGGCTGGAGTGTCGGTGTCGAGCCGCGCGACCCGGGTCGGGCAGCTCGAGTTGTTCCTGCGGGACCGGGGCTGGTACCGTGTGAGCGCCGATCTGGGCGGGGACAGCCTGGGCCTCAGCGCCGAGGAGCCCGCGCTGGAGGCCGCTGCCTGGAATGGAATCTCTAACGGATCGCCCCGACACCGCAGCCCGAGCCCAGCTCACATGAGCCCGGCGGGGCCCGCAGCCGGGTGCCCGGGGCTGGTTCCTGCCGAGGCGGGTAGCCCAAGTCACGGGCCAGTGCCAGCAGCGCTGTTGGACCGGGTGCGCTCCGTGCGGGTGGTGAAGCAGGAGGCGGGCGGCCTTGGGATCAGCATCAAAGGCGGCCGCGAGAACCGGATGCCGATCCTCATCTCCAAAATATTCCGCGGCCTCGCGGCGGACCAGACCGGCGCCCTGTATGTGGGCGACGCCATTCTGTCAGTCAACGGCGCCGACCTCCGCCAGTCCACACACGACCAGGCGGTGCAGGCGCTGAAGAAAGCGGGGAGAGAGGTGACGCTGGAGGGTGAGTGAGGCTCGTGAAGGAGTGGGGGAGTGTGGCGCGCGGTGAGGGCTCGTGCGTGTGAGGGCGGAAAGGGGTGTGCGCGCGGATGGGCGGGGTCTGCGCGTGGGGAGAGCGGGCGGTGTGCGCGCGTGTATGGGGGAGGGGGCGCGCGAGAGTGGGGGCGCGCGTGTGTGTGAGGGGTGTGTGTGTGTGTGAGGGGTTGTGTGTGTGTGTGAGGGGTTGTGTGTGTGTGTGTGAGAGGGGTTGTGTGTGTGTGTGAGAGGGGTTGTGTGTGTGTGTGAGAGGGGTTGTGTGTGTGTGTGAGAGGGGTTGTGTGTGTGTGTGAGGGGTTGTGTGTGAGGGGTTGTGTGTGAGGGGTTGTGTATGTGTGAGAGGGGTTGTGTATGTGTGAGAGGGGTTGTGTGTGTGTGAGGGGTTGTGTGTGTGTGTGAGGGGTTGTGTGTGAGGGGTTGTGTGTGAGGGGTTGTGTGTGAGGGGTTGTGTGTGAGGGGTTGTGTGTGAGGGGTTGTGTGTGAGGGGTTGTGTGTGTGTGTGAGGGGTTGTGTGTGTGTGTGAGGGGTTGTGTGTGTGTGTGAGGGGTTGTGTGTGTGTGTGAGGGGTTGTGTGTGTGTGTGAGGGGTTGTGCGTGTGTGAGAGGGGTGTGTGTGTGAGGGGTTGTGTGTGTGTGTGAGGGGTTGTGTGTGTGTGTGAGGGGTTGTGTGTGTGTGTGAGGGGTTGTGTGTGCGTGTGAGGGGTTGTGTGTGTGTGTGAATGAATGTTTGGTGTAAAGTCTGAATTTGGACCTCTCTGAAGAACTTAAATGTTGGACTAAATGTACTTCCTCCATTCTGTGCTCATGGTGAGAATCAGCTGAGCAACATGTTAGTGTAGAGTGAAAATCTGATTTACCGCAAGTCAGATTGAAGGGCAAATTAATAATGATGAGAGGATTAGGGCTGATCCTCTATTATAGAGAAAACTGTACATAGACCAGAGTTTACCTGGGAATGGAGCAGGTTATTTGAAACTTGTGATGTACAAGAAAGGGAGGATCTCAATGTAACTGTCTCAATCAAACGAGTTTATACACCACTTAGGGTTGAAGATACAAAGCCTCAGAATGAGAGGAGAGCATTGGCTACAATTGACCTCAGTGTCTCTGTTCGGGAATGTCATAGAATTCCATCACGTAAATGGGTCATTTAGCTCATCAAGGCTGCTCTAATCTTTTTAAGTCAGGAGGATGTCTTAAAGCACATCACTGGATTTACTTAAAGTGTAGTGACTGTGTATTTGGTAAGTAAACAGACAGACAATTTTCACATAGCCATGAATTGAATAACTAATTTTATCTCAGCTAGGTCACTGAGAAACTTCGCTTTATTTGAATAGTGCCATGTTATCTTTGATGCCCATTTAAACAAGGAGACAGGGCCTTAGTTTAACACCTCACCTGAAGGATAGCAAGTCCGACAATGCAGCACTTTCCAAGGGTTCAAAGTTGCAACGTGAGGCGTGAACCCGCAACATTCTGACTCAGGCAAGTGTGCTAACAAGCTGAGCTACGCTGACATGCTCTCCATATCCTGTAATGTTCCCCATCTTTAAACATCTATTAAAAAACTGTTGAATTCAACTATTTGTGGCAGAGAATTCTGCGTTCTAGCTATATTCCTGCTTTGATCCAGTGACTCCTGCTAGAAGGGTTGTGTATCAAAGTATAATTGTGATCATTTGTGATATCTTTCTTGTCCCTGTCAAACAACCGGCTAACATTCACTGTGGAGGCTCATTCATGAAGAACAACTACTCGGAGTGAAATATACAGTGGGCGTGGGGGGGATAGCACAATGGGTGGACTGCACATGCACAGGTCTCGGCTTGGCTGTCAACACAGATGGCGAGTTTGTACACCTGAGCTCCATCTGATTATTTGGTTGCTATGTAGCTGATACTAATGAGCTTTTGCTGACTCAAGAACAGATTGTCATTTATCCCAATATGTCATACTAATGCCCGCATTTAATCTTGAATGTAGAACCAATTTTGTGTGGATCTTGTGTAACTGCTGGATTGGCTGATCTGGTTCTGTTCAATCTAGTCCATCACTTACACCAGATGGTTTGGAATTTCTTGTGGTTTGACTGCTGCCTGTCTTCAGTGATATTTGCCATTTATGCTCAAAGTTTCTAGAGAATTTGTTTTGAGTCTAATGATCTTGGCAGTAAGTGGACACTGATCTCATTTGTTTAACTCTCGGATTTTGGTTTCAATGTTCATCATGTGGTGTGAGCTCCAAACATACTTTAAGCATCTATTAATGTGGAGTGAACTCCCTAAATGCTAGTTAAATGCATTTGAGTCTTTCTTCCTATAATTATTCACATCCTGCTATGGCACATTCCTGAGCAGTGAAATGGTGTCTGTGGTTAACTGAGAGCTCTCAGTTGTAGCTTTATATGCTAGCGACAGGACAGGCAATTAATTCCTCAGGAAGTACATTTGTAAATCAAGCAAATCTAGGTTTCCTGTGCTGATGGTAGCTGGTAACAGTGCCTTGTGGCTAATAGCTGCCTATTTCTATGTATTTACACTGATTAAATATTCTTGTGACTTATTACATACGAATGTTACCGCAAAGATTCTGGTGTGGTTAAGGTCCTCGCGTCCTCAGATTACCTTAGCAACATTAATTTTGTTCAAATTAACTTTGGTCGGCTGTAAAGTCCATTTGGGAGCCAGGAACCAAGTATGGAAATGTGTTAAATTAACAGAATCCCATACATGCTGTATAATAGCTTTCGATTGGAGCTGGGCTGAAGACCTGGTTGGGCAGGTTCTTCTGTGGGATTAGATCAGTGGTGATGCAGTTTCATTTTAATCATTGCTGTTTGTATCGTCTGTTGTAGTGTCAATATGTTCAGGCAATCAGCCTTTTTAATTATCATTGAACAGTCACATGTGGAATGCTGGCTTTTCAAAAATAGAATTGCTTTAAAATGGCAGATTACATTAATCTGTGATGGGAATTACAAATTATATACATTAATGGAGAAAATCATTTGATCAATCTAGAAAAATAGATTTTGAAGTTTGTCTCATGGTCCTCCTTTATCCCCTCACTGAGCAATACTCATTCCTCTCACTGTTCTTCACGCACTGATTAGACTATATTGTATAAGATGAGAAAATTATCCACTACTGATTGTGCCGCTAACTGATTTTCTCTGCTTGGTGGAGATATCCTACAACATTTGCATTTATTGTAGCGCCTTCACATGGGGTAGCATCTCGGAGCATTTAACAGTAGATCGTAGGTACGGTCGAAAAGGAAGGTCTTCAGGTATGATTTGAAGACAGACAAAGAGGGTGGCAAGGCAAAGGGATTGAGGTAGAGAGTTCCATAGTTTTGGGATGTAGTGGCTGAAAGCACATTCGCTGATGGTGGAGTGGAGGGGATGAGGGACATGCAGGGTGCCAGAGCCAGCAGAATCCAGGCAGCAGGTAGTGGAGGAATGCAGAGTATGGGATTGTAGAGTAATGTAAACAGGTCAGAGAGGGTGCAAGGGCAGGAAGTGATTCTTACATGTGTGAGGATCTTGAAATCGATCCGTTCTGCAATAGCGAGCCAGTGGAGCCCAGCAAGGACTGGGTGATATGGGTACAGAGTTTGGTGTGGGTGAGGATATGAGTGGCGATGTTTTGAATTAATTGGATTTCATGAATGGTGGAGCTAGTGAGACTGGTGAGGAGGTCATTAGAATAATTGAGCCGGAAAGTGACAAATGTGTGGATAAGGGTTTCAGTTGCAAGATGCAGTCGAAGGCAGACAGTATGGCAGAGATGGAGAAAAGCAGGCTTCATCACGATCTGCACATGGGCTTGGAGGGACAGCTGGGAATTGAGCCTGAGACGTAGTTTACACACAGGTTCAGTAAGTCTGAGGGATTGGTCGGGGAGGTTAAGGAGTTCGGAGCCACAGGTGAGAAGTCATTAACAGGCGCCAAGGAATATGGCTTCTGTCTTGTCAACATTCAGTTGCAGAAAGTTGAAGCTCAGGCCTTGATGTCTGACAAGCAAGAAGTCAGATCATCAGTGGACCTGAGGTCACAGCTGGAGGAGGAAAAGATTTGGGTTTGGAAGTAGCTCCCCACCCCTCATGAAAACAGCTGGCGTTTTATAGCGCTCCTCATGCAGAGTAGGTCCTAGAGCATGTAATAATGATAATAGTAATAAACTGCATAAAAATGGAGGAGATCTGACCATAAATAATCTTGACTAGTTTCTAAGATAGACAAGTTAGTGGACACGTGCATGATCAGTGCTATTCAGCAAAATTTACAGCAACTTGTATTTCTATGTATCTAGAAAACGCGATAAGGTGCTACAACAACTGCAAGCATTATTAATATTATATAATAGAGATAATCTTTTGGACAAGGACAGGGCTGAACACCAAACAAGGGGAAGGTGAACATACGCCTGGTCAAAGAGACAGGTTTTTAGGTGGGATTTAAAGACAGACAGAGAGTGTGAGAGAGGGTGGGAATGCCAGGGGTTGGAGGCATGTATGTGAAGACTTGGCCACCAATAGAGTCGCGGATAGTGTGGTGGACGCACAGCCTGACTGTGCTGTTTTCTCTCATTCAGTTACATACATCCAAGAAGTGACAGCATACTTTAAAAAGCCATCGTTGATAGCAGACATTGCCTGGGACAGCTCAACGCCATCGTCTCCTCAACTGGGGGACAATGGCTCCACTCCTCCAAACACTGCCAAAGACCAGAAGAGGTTTCCACTGAAGATGTGCTACATTACCCGGAATCTGATCATGCCCGATCCAGAGAACAGGTGAAAGGCTCAATAGCATAATTGTTAGTTGACTTGTTAAGAAAACTAGATAGTGTGTATATCTAGTCCCTCTCTTGCCCCCACCCCCCACTTGGTGCTGATAGTGCATGCATTCCACCCCCCCACCCTCCCAAGCTCATAGCCTGTTGAGCTCCTTTTTTCTCCTCCCCCTGCCCTGGTGTATGTAATGGATGATGCTGAGCTGCTCTGTCCTATCCCCCACAGGCTGATTGAGCTGCACTCGCCTGATGGCAGATACACCATCATCTTGCGCAGTAAAGACGCTGCCACAGCTCACGCCTGGTTCACTGCGATTTATGCCAACATCTCAGCCCTGGTACCACAGATGCTGTCAGAGCTCAACGTGATGCTGGCATCCAGTACCTCTGGCAACCGAGAAATCCAACATGTGGGCTGGCTTGCTGAACAGGTAAATCTTAATGGACCTCAGGCGCTGGCAGCATCAGCCTCCACGGCTGTACACTTAACCTCACTAAGCCAGTCAGGAACCTGGGTATCTTGTTTGACCCTGAACTGTCCTTTCTTCCCCAAATCAGCACCATGATCGGCACTGCCTACCACCACCTCTGCAACATTGCCAGACTCCGCCACTGCCTCACCCCTCAGGCTGCTGAAACCCTCGCCCACGCATTCGTCACATCAAGGCTCGATTATGGAAATTCCCTCCTCATCGGCCTTCCCAACTCTTCCCTTCACAAACTGCAGATCATCCAAAACTCTACAGCTCGTGTACTCTCGCGCACCAGGCTCCGTGACCCCATCACTCCCACCCCACTGGCACCGCATCCCTCAGAGGATCGAATTCAAGATCCTCATCCTCACTTTCGAGGCCATCCATGGCCTTGCTCCCTCCTACCTCTCTGACCTGCTGACTCCCTATCAACCTGCCCGCTCCCTCCTTTCAGCGGGCTCCGATCTGCTCCATGTCTCCCGCCCTACTATTGGTGGCTGAGCTTTCTGCCCCCATGCTCTGGAACTCCACCCCACAGTTCCTTAGCCTCGCTTCCTCCCTTGCCTCCTTCAAGGCCAGTCTCCCCTTCGATTGCCTTCCCACCTCTCTGCCTTCCCTCACCCCTTTCCCATTCTTGGATCCTGACCCCCAACTGTCCAGTGCCTTGGGGCTTCCTCCTGACGTGAAAGGCTCTCTATAAGTGTAATTTTGTTGTTGGTGGTGGGTGGGGGGGCTGGGGGCTGGTGTTGAGGGTGGATATTGGGGAGGAGAAGGGGGTTGAGAGTGGGAGTCTTTGAAGAGGGTAAAGTGATCAATCTGGTTGGAAACCTGAATTGCTGTACTGTACTCACAGAGATATCTTGGAAGGATGGTGAGACAGTTCACAAGTGTAAACTAGTCCTGTGCCTGCCTGTAGTTGCAGGTGTGTTTCTGCTCATGCCTACTTTGGGTGTGACATGCTATAAGGTTGCTTTCTGCTGAGATCTGTTCTGTCTGTGCATTAGCTGAAAGTGGAAGATGGGAGGCAACACTGGAAGCCAGTTGTCCTGGTTCTCACCGATAAAGACTTGCTTCTTTACGACCGTGTCCCATGGAATCGAGATACTTGGTCCTCGCCCAGTCAGAGCCATCCACTGCTGGCCACCAGGTACAATACTGTCTGCTGGTGGACAACAGGCCAGGTTTGCATATGATACAAAAACAGGGAGTAGACCAACTGAACAAGACTGTAAGCAATATCAGGAGTACATAAACGGATTCGTGGATTGGCAGATAGGTGTTGGATCAAATTTAATATAGAACAGTGTGAAGTGATACATTTTAAGACAAAGACTGAGAGAAAACGTAGACTAAATGGCAAAACTTTAAAAGAAGTGAAATAGCAACAACAAATTACATTTGTATATAGCACCTTTTATGTCAGCAGGATGTCCCAATAGCTGAGATACCTAGGAATGTACACAAATGTACACAAATCTTTAAAAGGGATCTTTAAAATCTGCCAGTGTCTTGGTCAGCACTTTCCCCAAATAAAATTGGTCACTCACTCCTTAATAATATAATAATATTCCTTAGATTTTATATAGCACCTTGTCACATTGTCCAGACATCTCAAAGTGCTTCACAGAATATTTTGTAAAGTGGTTTGACTGTATTTTGTGGGCAGAAACATGGCTGTTTGTAGGATATTGCTGTGCGCAAATTGGCTGCTGTGTTTTACCCACAATATATACAAATCAATCCACTCTACAGTATATCCTGTGAAGCGTTTGAGGTATCTTGCCGACGTGATAAAGCGCTATATCAAACGCAAATGATTAGAAGTGGGAAGGCAAATTGAAAACCTTGATTTTTAGAAAAAAACTAATGATAATCCTTGGTTTTATAAATACAGAAGCCAAAGGTTACGCTAAAACTGAACAAATCACTAGTTGGGATAGAGCTGGAATATGGTTTTGGGTATCTCACTTTAGGAACAATCATTAGGTCAAAGAGAGTACAGAATCAATTCACTAAAATGATATGAAGGTGAGAGGCTTTATTTATCGGGAAGACAATAGAAACTGTGACTGCTGTCAGATAAGGCTGAGAGGAGATCGGATGGATATTCAAAATGTTGAGAATTTTAATAAATTAATTTTTTAAAAACCTGTTACAGAAACCTCGTAATTTGGCTAAGGACAAATGGCACATAATAAAAGCACCTTCTTTAATTTAGAGGCACTGGTCATTTTTTAGCCAAATTTAGCCCCAAATCCAAATTAATTGTCTGCACATCACTTTATTGTGGAACTTTACTGGTGCAGATTAGCTGTCAGGTTTGCCGATGTAACAACATTCAGTTCCTTTCTAATTAATTATGTATCGTAAAGCAGATTTTCTCAACATTTATTTCCTATAATAACCTTGCATTTGGTATACTCGTGGAGTCCTGTAGCTCAGTGGTTAGAGCACTCGCTTTGCAAGTGAGAGACCTGAGTTCAATTCCAGGCAGAGGGCGAAACCTTGGGCAAGTTTCCTTACTCCACACGCCTAATAATAATCCCTCCAAAAACCAAAAACAATAATTAAATTGGTCATTTTCAATCTACGACTGTTTGTGGGACATTGCTGTGCGCAATTGGCTGCCGCGTTCACCCACAAATATACAGTCAATTCACTTTACAGTGTGTTCTGTGAAGCGCTTTGGGACGTTCTCCCGATGTGAAAAGCGCTATATCAAATGCAAGGATTATTATTATTATTATTATTTTTTGAGCCTTATGAAAACAATTCTCTTTCTACTCCTTTCCCATCTCTTCAGGCTTGTTCACTCGGGGTCAGCACGAGGGTCCCCAACAATCAACTCCGAGCTGACGTTTGCTACACGGACAGGATCACGGCAAGGGATTGAGACTCACATTTTCCGTGTAGAAACTCACCGAGACTTGTCAGCATGGACACGGATGCTGGTTCAAGGATGTCATAGTGCTGCCGAGCTTATTAAGGAGGTGACATTGGGTAAGAATTGATTAGCAAGGCTGTTTCAGGGCCATTTTCCAGAACTGGCACGCGAGAAGCTGCTCAGTTATCGGTTGTGCCTCAGGCTTTGCTTTAGGGTCAGAAGCTCACGGAAATCATGAAAGAAAATAGTTTCCATATTGCACCTTATATCAGCTTCTGAAAACACTTCAGACAATTACTGTCAAGACTGTTTGTGTAGGCAAATGTGCCATTTGTGCTAGCAAGATCCTAACTCCCATGACCGCAGTCATGTTTCAGCATAATCCTCCAGATTCCACCTTTTGGTTTAGTTGCCGCTGTTGTGATTCTATACAAACGGAACTAGTGAAGAGTAAGATAAAAATAAAGTTGCCAATTAACCCTAATATGTAGGAGTGGTTTTGCTGGGCAAGGACATTCGTTTCCTGTAAAGTGATCAAAGGAGGTGGGAGGGGCAGTTAGGACCAGAGTGAGAGGGGCAGACATGGTTAGTAGGAGGGGCAAACAAAGTTAGTGGAAGGGGCAACCACAGCTGGAGGGCACATTGCTGTTGTGACACTAATTTGGGTAACCTGCAGGATGCACGTGGAATGGATTGGATGTCAAACTAACCATTGATTACGAAGATGGGTTTGCGATGTCACAGGAGGGCAGCACCAATGTCCTTTTCCAATACCCGTTCGAAAGGTTAAAGACGTCAGCGGATGATGGGATCAGGCGACTGTATCTGGATTTTGGGGGTCCAGAAGGGGAACTGGTGAGTAAAAGGCTTTTTAACAGTTTATTTTTGACTTTCCTTCCCAAATCTTCCTGGAATAGATACTCTTTACAATATTAATAACACATCATCAGTGGGTATGAGTTTCTGATTGAAATTAACTCCTGGCAAGCTGTTATCAGAGACTGGTCTGCCTGATTAACAGGAGACATTAAAAAGATCTATCTTCCTGCTTTGGTAGATCTGGTGAGGTAGCAAGAAAATCAGATCTGTAACTCCTGTGTTTATGGATTACTGGTCCATCATCCAACATGGAGTTGTGGCACCAATGAGTTCCCAAATCTAAATACCTTCCAATGCACTGTCCAGCCATGAAGGGTTTGGGGTAGATTGAGTTTTGACTATAAAGCTGACGCACAAAGAAAGGTTAAGAAATTGAAGTGAATTGCACATTCTATTAGGGTTGTAATTTGCATATTAACGTTTCTTATTGTGAAATACTGTTACTGGTTTGTTAATCTCTCTCTCTCTCTGCCCTCCTCCCCTCCCACCTTCATCCATTTTCTGTTCTCTTCCCATACCCTGATTTTCTTCCAGAGTCTGGAGTTGCACTCCTGCCCAAAGCCTGTGGTTTTTGTCATACATTCATTTCTGTCAGCCAAAGTGACACGAATGGGACTTTTGGTGTGAGTGATGGGTGATGCCGGAGAGAACACAAAAGAAACCTCAGTATCCTTCAATACATTGCACAATCTCCCACCTAGCCCTGCCACCTCCCCAGGGAACACAGTGATGGACCCTGGCCTGGAATACAGTGTTCTGCCATCCAATTACAAGCTGCAAATGTTTTATTGCCAAATGTGCCTTTTTATTAATAACAGACTTTTTTATTGTTGGATATTAGATTTCTTGCTCTGGAAATTTATGTAGTTTTACATTTTGGAATGTCCAGTAGTTTTTGTTATATTGCAGTAAAAGAAGTTGTCCCCAAGATGCTAGTTACCCTTGTGTCTTGGTTGAGACACTGCTCCAGCACCAGGTTGATAACTGAGAAAAACAAGCCTCACTTTCTGCCAGACAGAAGTTGTCACATTTGTTCTGTTTTAATCATTATCCTCTCATTCTCGCATTGCAGCAGGAGGCAATTGTGTGAGCTTTGATCTGGACTTTCCTGTTAGTGTAATTCAGTGTGGAGAGTGTGAGTGATGGTTCATGAAGTAACCATGTGTAAACTATAGAACCTCACTTGGTCAGTTCTGAGAACTGCCTTAGTTTAGCATTTTAACAGTCGATGTACCTTTCTGAGCCTGGATGACTGCTTGAGCCGTTGAGTTGAACGTGTGGACGTGGCCTACAGGCTTAGTGAAAAGTTCTGTAGTAAAACCGATTTAGCATTTTGGGGGAAAGAGGTTGAGAAAATGGAAAGTTAGCATCCAGCAAATACGAAGCCTAGCGTATTGATAATGTCACATTTTGAATGGGTGAAAACACTCCAGGGTAAACCATAAAGCCAATTGTTATTATGTAAAACACAAAGCTAGTTTGTCCTTACCTCTTAGGATTGCTAACTATTTGCTGTGTTGAACTGTATTGTGTTTCTGATGCATTTAATTGTATATTGTAGCAATTAACTTGTACCTCATGCCTTAAGATCATGTTCTTTAACCTCTACGAGCATTTGCGTGATCAAGGTCTTGCCCAGACCTTTCCACAATGTCTCAGTTATACACATTGTATACCACTGAGTTACTGCCCAAGCTTTGAATGCAGTGTTGGACTCCTTGCTGGTTCCTCTTGTTCCCACTCCAAGCAATGTAGCAACTGCACCTGATTGAAGGTAGCAATGTGACACTCCAATCCTACTGCATATTTCCTCCTCCGTTCTTGACACTCCACCTCATTGACGTACTGCTTGGGTAGGTGGGCGGATTGGAAATGGGGCAGCAGTTGTATTCTCTGGCTTTCTTTGTTGTGTTACAATGACCATCAACTATAGGCTGTTGATCTCCTATTCTGCTATTCCACAATGACTTGATGGCTTCTTGAGAAATGACTGTTACTGACAACCATGAAGTGTTGGAAGTAAAGATGTTTGCTTGCCACTAGAAAGACTGACCCAAACAAATTTGCTGACATCCCACTTCCTGAAGTTAATGGTTTATTGTCGTATATAGTTCTCTGGGTGCTGATTACCTCCCAGCACCTTACCCAAGTATGCACATATGAGCCTGGAATGAGTTTGAGTTATTGAAACATTAGGGCATTATAGCTCAGTTCACTGCTGTCTTCCATGCACGTACACTTCCAACAGGGATTAGTAGATAATGATCAGGAGCAGAAACCTATGGAATTTCTTGCCTCCCTAGCCTGTGGATCCTGTGGCCTATTGTTAGGTTGCCCTGGTCACAAACAAACTGTGGTCAAAGCATCAAATCTAGGAGCTTCCCTGACTGCATGACTGTTACAATACCACAGGTGCATTTATATACTGTACCACTTGGGTGGGCAGTGACATATCATCAAGATTGTAATTTTGACTCGGTATGATGTTGGCTCTCAGGTGATACACTTGGCAATAGAAGATCATAATTGAGTTATTACTCTGTGGTGGTCTCTTGTTCAGAATCTGCACAAGGCTGGTCCACAGTATTCCAAGGCACTATTGATGACAACCAGCCAACCTGTTTCATTAGCAGGACTTGAAGGAACAGACCAGTCGTGGGACGCTGGGATTATTACCATCTGACGCCTATTATTAACCTTGTGATATATTACATCAACAAGATTGCATTTATAGAGCGCCTTTCACGTCGGGAAGACGTTCCAAGGCACTGGACAGTTGGGTCGGGACCCGAGCAGGGGGGAAATGGTCAGGGTGAGGGGAGGGAAGGGAGGGAGCGAGGTGGGGGTAGAGAGTCGAGAGGGGAGCTGAAGGCACGGTCAAAGAGAAAGGTCTTGAGACCGGCCTTGAAGGAGGAAAGGGAGGGAGCAAGACGAAGGCACTGGGGGATGGAGTTCCAGAGCCTCGGGGCTGAGAGGCTGAAGGCGGTTGGGGCGGGCGATGTGGAGCAGACCGGAGCCAGAGGAACGGAGGGTACGGGCAGGTAAGTAGGGGGATAGTAGGTTGGAGAGGTAGGAGGGAGCAAGGCCGTGAATGGCCTTGTAGGTGAGGATGAGGATCTTGAATTCTATTTACTATCAGAATATTAGCTAACTTTGTGGTTATCCAACAAAATATATTTTCTTCATTGAATATTTCTTGATTTACTCTATAAATTAAGAAGTATTCAATCAAGAAAAAATTGAAAACACATTCCTGATTGAACAGACTTATCAATATTCTTGCAAATGTATGGAGGGGCCGCTTCTTGACAGTCCTCGGGCCACTTCTACTGATTGCCCAACTGGTGGATGATCCAGCTGGATAAGCTGCAGGAACTTTATGAGTGTTCATCATAGTATTCTGTGCAGCTTTTTCTGCTTTAACTTCAGTAGTACCTGATGCACATTCTTGCTTTCCCAAGCCTTGGCTCTTGCCAGGTTTAGGTCAGCAGGGTCTTTCACTCTGGGGAGGAGAGTGTATACCATCACCAGATAAATCAAAACCATATATTTGTGAAACTCAGAGGAGTGGTTTGGAGACTCAAGTATAGTGATGGGTTTCTGCATGTTTAACAAAAAAACTGGACTTGAGGCGGCTATCTCAGTATTGATGCTATGGTCAGTAGAGTTGTGTTTGTCTCACGAGTTTAAATCTAGAACTTGAGGTAATCACTATATAGACATAGGTATATTCACAACTTGTTTGCATCTGAAATAACACGAAGGCCTCTGCATTTTACACTCGATCTACATTTTGTGTTGTTTGCACATACCAGTACTATGTTAGAGTGCCAGTACCTGACTTTAGTGTCTTAAGATGAACATTGTTCCTTTAGCCTGCACAAGTTGCAGACCTAACTACAAACCCACACTGCTGATCAACTGAATCTCTTGTCTTACATTAAGAGTTCCTAATTTACTGAGTTCAGTGATATTGGGTTTAAGCCTATATTGTAGTGTCAATGGAAGTTATTATTAATCCTTCTCCTGTGATTACTGCCTTTACTATTAATGTGATGAATTCCTGAGTATCAGAAACAGAAAGCTGTCAAGAGAAAAATAAATTTATTTTTTTAACTGAATCAGACTTTATGCAGCGATTCCCTTTGTCACTGAACTTGCTTTGTTTCATAAACTGAAATGAAATACCAAAGTGTAAACACCATAGGTGGTCTCTGCACCAGCCTCTGCCAGGATGCCATTCTCTTAGTGCTTTATCAGAATATGTATTATAGATAGAGTATTGTACATTGCTTTACTGAAACCTAATACTATCATGTTTTCTTAACTGTAAATAGCATGTACATAAATAAAACCTATGCTTTTGATTTTGTGTTTTATTGTGACTAATTGATAAAAGGCAGTTCTTATTTGGGTTAGAGATCAGAAGTGGTGTTTTGTGGGGTTAGGACTTCAGCCACCAAATACTGTACAGTGAAACTAATAACTTTTCACGCCAAGGGAAATAACTCAAATGACTACTTATCAGAGTTGACTAGTTATCCAAAGTACAGCGTCTCCAAAGTACTTTAATAGCTGGGATGTTGAATGACTAGTTATGTGTTCAATGCAGGGTTCACTGTATATGATATACATAAATGATTTGGATTCAGAAATATGGTGTGTAAAATTTGCAGATAACCCCAACCTTTGAGAATAGAAGCATACTAAATAGTTAAAGAGGAATGCAGGTAGACATAAACAAGCTACTAGAATGGACAGACAGATGGCAAATTAAGCTTAACATAAGAAAATGCAAAGCAATTCATTTTGGCAGAAAAAAAAGGAGTCTGTACCCGAGATGGCAGTAAGCCAAGGAGTAGACAAGCGAAGATTTGAGAATTCAGATTTTTTATAAAAAAATGGCTGATGAGGTTTGGGGCTTTATATCCAGAGCGAGAGAGTATAAAAGTTAGGAGGTAATGTTGAATTTATATAAAACGTTTGAAGTACTGTGTGCAATTCTCTCACCACTACCAAGAACAATATAGCAGTGATGGAAGGAGCGCACTAAGGCAGGTTACTGCTACAAGGATAGATGGAAAGATTAGAATGTTTTTTGTTTAAGAGATGTTAAAAATTAAAGTGTTTGATAAGGCTAAGATAAATAGGCTGTTCCGACTGGTCTCGGTGCTTGTAACCAGTGGATACAAATATAAAAGTCAAAAAGAGAATTTAGCAGGAACTACTTCACTCAGAGGATCGTCAAGCGGTGGCGGAAACAGATAGTGTAGATTGCATTCAAAAGGAAGCAAAACGTACACAAGAAATAAAAGGGATTGGGAGGGAGTAAGGAGTTTGTAGACTCGTGGAGTATAAACAACGCCATGTACTGGTTGGGCTGAATGGCCTATTCCTGTGTGTAAATATATGTAATACTTGTGACCAAACGGCCATGAAGCGGAGGTTTTTTTTTCACTTCGTTTGTGAAGCCAACGAAAGGACTAAGAAGCGCGGCTACACCTTCCTATTCCTCACCTGCGCGGCGCCATGTGCTATGTGTTATGGGACGTCCTCCTGACGTGAAAGGCGCTTTATAAATGGAATCTTGTTGTTGTTGTTGAGGGGCTGCAGTGGCGGCACCAGGCCGGGGTGGCGCTGTGTGTGGAGGGGCTGCAGTGGCGGCGCCAGGCCGGAGTGGCGCTGTGTGCGGAGGGGCTGCAGTGGCGGCGCCAGGCCGGAGTGGCGCTGTGTGCGGAGGGGCTGCAGTGGCGGCGCCAGGCCGGAGTGGCGCTGTGTGCGGAGGGGCTGCAGTGGCGGCGCCAGGCCGGAGTGGCGCTGTGTGCGGAGGGGCTGCAGTGGCGGCGCCAGGCCGGAGTGGCGCTGTGTGCGTAGGGGCTGCAGTGGCGGCGCCAGGCCGGAATGGCGCTGTGTGCGGAGGGGCTGCAGTGGCGGCGCCAGGCCGGAGTGGCGCTGTGTGCGGAGGGGCTGCAGTGGCGACGCCAGGCCGGAATGGCGCTGTGTGCGGAGGGACTGCAGTGGCGGCGCCAGGCCGGAGTGGCGCTGTGTGCGGAGGGACTGCAGTGGCGGCGCCAGGCCGGGGCGGCGTTGTGCGTCTTGTTGATCGCTATCGATCGCCATTTTCCCTGACAGTCCCGGATTGAACCGTATCGTCAATTTGCGGAGCAGCCGCCGAGCCCCGTCCGGCCCGCGGTCAGAGCCCGGAGCAGCCGCTGAAGGTCGGCCCCGTTGCCACAGTTTGAACGCCCGGAGAATGTGAGATGTCAGCACCGAATACCCTGCAGGTAGGAGGCGGCCTGGCCTTGCCATGGCTCAGCTCCCAACAACAACAACAACAAGATTCCATTTATAAAGCGCCTTTCACGTCAGGAGGACGTCCCAAGGCGCTGCACAGTTGGGTCATGACCCGAGCATTGGGGGGAAATGGTCAGGGTGAGGGGAGGGAAGGGAGGGAGCGAGGAGGGGGGAAATGGTCAGGGTGAGGGGAGGGGAGGGAGGGAGCGAGGAGGGGGGAAATGGTCAGGGTGAGGGGAGGGAAGGGAGGGGGTGAGGAGGGGGAAGAGAGTCGAGAGCGGAGCTGAAGGCTGAAGGCCAAAGAGAAAGGTTTTGAGACCGGCCTTGAAGGAGGAAAGGGAGGAAGCGGCGAAGGCACTGGGGGATGGAGTTCCAGAGCCTCGGGGCTGAGAGGCTGAAGGCCATCGATGGTCGGGCGGTTGGGGCGGGGGATGTGGAGCAGACCGGAGCCGGAGGAACGGAGGGTACGGGCAGGTAGGGGGAGAGTAGGTTGGAGAGGGAGGAGGGAGCGAGGCCGGGAATGGCCTTGTAGGTGAGGATGAGGATCTTGAAATCAATGATCCCAGTGAATCATATTCATTACCTGACGTTACCGTCCGGTCGTGTGGACAGTGAAACTCCAAATAGCCTCACAACGAGTACCCGCTTATCCGCATCCAATGCAGAAGTGCGATCGTGTCAAAAAAGGCTAAGCTGACAGCTCCATTGCAGTGTTGAGGTATTTTGCTCATCTGACACCTGCGGAAACCCATCACCTGCTTAAGAGTCTCCAAACCAAACAGGTTTCCATACATCCCACCGACACATGGAAATCCCAGAGATGGATTGTTGCAATGGAATGCGCTCTCTCTCTCCCTGGAGGGAGGCCTCCCGCTTACCTAGTTCCGGAGAGTATTAGGCGCAGGTTGGCAAGAGCCAAGGCTCGGGGGGAGCCCAGAGTGTGCGTTGGGGTAACTGCTGGAGTCTAACCGGCTGAACTCACATAGCTTGGTATTGAGAGCGCCACATTGTCAGAGACACAACACTTTGGATTAGATTTTAAACCGAGGTCTTAGTCTGTCGAGGTGAACATTAAAGGGTCTTGCTTTTGGAAAAGAGAAGGGAATTTCTCTTCAAAATCCTGTGTTCTTGAATCCCCCAAGATTAAAAATTGTGTCATCCAGGCAGAGCCCAGTATATAACCCCCAACCCAATCATTTATGTTATATGAAAGTAAATTATTTATTTCTAATAATATAATTGACTTTGTGGCTGCGTGGGAGATCTTAATATGTATAGATTGTCTACTAGGTTTGCCTACAATTACACAGTCATTACATTTGATACCGGTTGCCTGCTCTTCAAACTGAGATGGATATGGGTGAAGGTATCCAAGAAAATGTGTAACTAGGGGAGTTGTCTCAAGGAGTTGTTGCGAGCTAGCCAGCATGGATCATTGGATGAAGAAGACCTTGTTTGCAGGATGACTAAGACCCTTGAATAACACATACGGACAGTGGATTTTAGATTGATTATAGGAGCTTGTCCTGTGCAGGGGTTCACTTTTAATGTTTCTAATTATTTCAGAAAGCAATTGACCTTGTGACTAAAGCCACAGAAGAAGACAAGGCAAAGAATTACGAGGAAGCCCTTCGCCTTTACCAGCACGCCGTCGAGTATTTCCTTCATGCCATTAAATGTGAGACTGTGTCTGGCGTGAGTGTTGTGTGAGCATCTGTGTGAATGTGTATTAACATCTGATGTCTGTTCGGTATGTCAGTATCATCTAAAAAATACTATGCTTTACAGTAAGATCTTTAAATGTTGTCCCAATGTAAAATGCTATCTTGATGCAAGGATTATTATTATTGTTTGTCAGTATGAATGTATGTCAGTATTTGGTGAGAGTGTCAGTGATTCTGGGATCTTCGCTGTGGATTACAAGGCAGGAAATAAACTGGTGAAATAGCCTTAACTGATTGTATTTGTCATGGGTACTGTGGCATTAGCAGTTATTCCAGGAAAGTCTGTACCTGAACCTCCTGTGTTATATTATAAACTGGAATATTGCTGGAATGTCAAGAATTGGGAGTTTGTACAACTGAGGGATTTCGATAACTACAGATGGTGAACTCTTCTGTTCGTGTTGCAGATGAGGCTCATGGAGAGAAAGCAAGGGAGAGTATTCGAGCCAAATGCATCCAGTATCTGGATAGGGCTGAAAAACTGAAGGAATATTTAAAAAACAAAGACAAGAGTGGAAAGAAACCAGTGAAAGAATCGCAGCAAAATGACAAAGGGTAAGATCACCTATTGTGCCAATAAAAGGGGTTTAGATGGGTCTTGGACTAGGGGAGGTGCTCAGATTGATGTCAGAAATGGCGGTATGGAGACTGGTGCTGCTTGGCTAACACAGTACCATACCTTTCTTCATGCTTACATTTCTATCTTAGCAGTGACAGTGATAGTGAGGGAGAAAACCCAGAGAAGAAGAAACTCCAGGAGCAATTGATGGGTACGTCAGCCACCACCTATCCACTTGATGTATATATAGCTTTGTTCTCCCGGCTATGTATTCCTTCTCTGAACTTCTATTGTCAGGTAAAACAAGGCTTCGTATTGGTGATGACAATTCAGACAATGACTACACATCTGATTAAGAATCACAAGTGTTAAATTTATGAGAGGCACAAATCAATTTGTACCTAGTGAATTCTGCACAAAGTCAGAGACCAGCACACCAGACTCCTGCTCCAACACAACACCCCACTCTAGCACACTATACTCCATTTAATTAAACCAAATGATAAGAATCCTTGCATTTAATATAATGCCCTTCGTGTAGGAAGGACATCTCAAAGCTCCTCACAAGATTTACGTGTAGGATTCTCTCATTACAAATCAATTGGTGAGTGTCACAAATGAGCCACCTTTGTGCAGACATTTACTGTGAACCACAGACTAGTTCGGCTTTTTTGCAGGTGCCATTGTTATGGAGAAACCAAATGTTCGGTGGAATGATGTCGCTGGTTTAGAGGGAGCAAAGGAGGCATTGAAAGAAGCTGTGATTTTACCCATCAAGTTTCCTCATCTGTTCACAGGTACATAGACATTGTTCAAATTATTTGCTCAATTCTGTTAAAATTAATTTGGGGATTAATAGATCTCTCTCCCCCCCCCCCCCCCCCGCCCCACATTCCTCCACTTTTGTTGCTTTATTGAGAAATGTAGGTGAAGGCCTAAGCCCAATAGCTCAGGGCATCAGAGTGGGTAAGAAAGTCAGAGAGCATTGACTCACTGATCTTTTGGACACCTTGCTTTACAAGAATCGACAAAATAATTCACAGCAGTTAACTCTCCCTGCTCTTTGGCTGGCTTTCATTCTATCTCATGCATACTTCCTTCTTCCTCTCTCTCCACCCCCCCCCCCCCCCCCCCCACCGCCCCGGGCCAAGGAAGTAATAATAATCCTTGCATTTGATATAGTCCCTTATCACATCTTCGAGCCGCCTCAAAGCACTTCAGAGCATACTTTAAAGTGAATTGACTGTATATTTTGTGCATGGTGAAAGATATCATGTTTTTTAAGAGGATGTTTGAAGGCAGGAAGTGAAGTAGCAAGGTGAAGTGAAGGTTTTGGAAGTGCTGGTTGGGTTCCCAATATGAGGATGAGAATAATAGTAATCCTTACATTTGGTGCTTTTCACACAGAGTATATCTCAAAGCATCTTCATAGGATATACTGTAAAGTACAGTGAATGTTTTGTGGGCTGAATGAAGCCTGGAGAAGTGAAGACCGAGTCAGACTACAAAGGAAATTGAAGACTAACACAAGAATCTAGATTCCCTGAGGTATTGGGAGCCAATAGTTTGGCAAGGATGGGGGTGATCGGTGCATAAGGGAAGATTTGAGCTACAGAGGTCAGGGCCAGTTGAAATTTCTGGAGATGTTTCTTTGGTTGGTCAGCAAGGAGAGCATTCAAAACTTTACCCTTAAGGTGCCAGATTTATAAATAAGGGTTTCAGCTCTGCGGGTAAGGGTATAAGCAAACAGTGATTAGGTTGAAGACAATGATTTTGATGATGGAGTGGATTTAGAGTTGCTAGAATTGAGGATGGTGCAGAGGTGGGTATCACCTGTTGCCTTTATCTTACTGACAATCGGGATCTGGTTTGGATTTTCCAGGGAAGCGAACTCCTTGGCGTGGGATTCTCCTCTTTGGACCTCCAGGAACAGGAAAGTCATTTCTGGCAAAAGCCGTGGCAACAGAGGCCAATAACTCCACTTTCTTCTCTGTTTCCTCATCTGACCTCATGTCCAAATGGTTAGGAGAGAGTGAAAAGTAAGTGGCCAGCCTTAGGCTTTTGAATATCCAGGTTTTATTAGCTTAGTAATTTCCTGTATATAAAAAAAATGTTTTTGGTCAACCGAGTGTCTTGACACATGTGGAAACCTATTACCATACACATGTGGAAACCTATTACCGTATCCCACCCATACATGGAAATTTCCGAGATGTTTATTGGAATGGAATGTGCACTATCACCCTGGAGGCATGCATCTTACTTACCTAATTCTGGAGAATATTAGGCGGAAGATGGCAAGAGCCAAAGCTTGATGTCCCCAGAGTGTGTGTTGGGGTAACTGTTGGGAGTCTAAGCTAAAACCACATAGCTTGTTATTGAAAGTATTGTCTGGCAAGCTTTATCGCTGATTGTCCAGTTAGGACCCCCCCGACCCGAGCTGAGTGGGATGACTCGCTGCCCCCGGTGAACTGGTCTGCCTTTCCAAGTCCTGCTGAAGAGCCAGGCTGGGATCAGCAATGCCCTGGGATACTGCGGACCCTTCTGGCTCAGGAACCAGAGGGTTGGCTTGATTCTGACATTCTGTTGACAGGCATGTCACGTTGGAGCCAGTTCAGCTCTAAGGAGATTCCCCTTAGCTCTCCTCCAGGAGGATTTTCTTTAAATGGTCTGTAGAGTTGGGTTCGATACATCACTATGGTTCCACGGCACAGGGGGAAAATTGATTTTGATTTTTTTCTGCCTTTGATGTGTGTATTTCATGGCTGAGTCTTTTTCCTCTAGACTTGTAAAGAACCTGTTTGAGCTGGCGCGACAGCAGAAACCCTCAATCATATTTATTGATGAAGTTGATTCTCTTTGCGGATCCCGGAATGAGAATGAGAGTGAAGCTGCCAGACGCATAAAAACTGAGTTTTTAGTACAGATGCAAGGTACAAATTATTTATCACAGGAATGTGAGAAAGATGAAGGATGTCTGACAGCCGGGTGTGTGAAACATGCGGAAACCCATCACCGTGCTCAAGAGTATCCCAAGCAAACTGAGAATTCCATGCCTCCCACCTATACGTGGAAATTCCAAAGATGAACTGTAGAAATGGACTGCGCACTTTCCCTCGAGGGATGCATCCTGCTTACTTAATTCCGGAAAGTATTAGGTGCAGGTTGGCCAAGAGCGAAGGCTTGGGGACCCCAATGCACACGGGTAACTGCTGGAGTTTAACCAGCTAAAACCACATGGCTTGCTATTCATAGCATCACTGTCTGGCAAGCTTTCCCGCTGTTTGTCCAGCTAGGACTATCTTATCCATTAGGGCTTTGGTTTGCAGGGTTAACAGGAGCTGACTGGGAGGATTCCCTGCCCCAGTGACTGGTCTGCCCTTCCAAGTCCTGCCGATGAGCCAGATTATAGATTATCAGGAAGGTTGGTTTTTGGACTAACAATGTGTGTTTTCCCTCAGGAGTTGGAAACAGTAGTGATGGTATCTTGGTTCTTGGGGCCACAAACATCCCTTGGGTCTTGGATGCTGCGATTAGGAGGAGGTGAGTTTACTCACACTGTTCCCAATGCACCCGAGAGCTGCCATGTACACATCCTTCTTTGAATCCCAGCCTTGGCTGATATTTGCTCCTGAAGTTGGTGAGAACAGCAGTGAGTAGCCTTGCCTGACTTTACTTCTGCAACCACCTAGACTCCTACCATCCTAGCTGCTCCCTCTGCTCAGTGATCACCAGTCTGCTTCACCCCCAACCCCCTTCCTTCCTTAGTTCTCTCAACCCTACCTCTGGCTCTGTGAAGTGCTTTAAGACGACCATCCAAAGTAAATGTAAAATTGTGAGTGGGTGAAGTTTAGTTTTATTCTACTACTTGTGTTTTTATTGAGGTTTGAGAAGCGGATTTATATCCCACTACCAGAGGAGCCGGCTCGAGTCCACATGTTCAGGCTGCACCTGGGGAGCACCCCTCACTGCCTGTCTGAGGTCGATTTCCGGGAACTCGGCAGAAAAACAGAAGGTTACTCTGGAGCCGACATCAGTATCATTGTACGTGACGCATTAATGCAGCCAGTTCGCAAAGTCCAGTCTGCAACACACTTTAAACAGGTAAATGCTCTGAATGAGGCATAACTTTCTTAAGGTCCTTGGGCAATGAAAATGTGGATCCTGTCTCATCCCAATGCCCTTCCCCCGCCTTCCCCGTATACATCACTACAAAATATCTCCTCCAACAAAACATTCCCTGTTTAAGCACGAGCACCCCCACCTACTCCCTTATCAAGGCCTCCCCACTTGGATACACTTTCCAGAGTGGTGGAGGCATGACTCTCATTTCCTCAGCCCCTCTTGGTTTTACTCCATTCTCCTCCTGCTCTTACTCTGAAGCACATCACCCTGTATCACCAATGACATATTCTCTCTCTCACCTCTCTGTGTTCCGGGTTCTGTTTGCTTCATTGTCCTCCTTGATCTCTCTGCCACTTATGAGACTATGGAAACACTGTCTACAATTGCCTCTCCTCCCTCATCTACCTCTGGGTCCACACAGCTGAAACAAAGTCTCCTCCTTCCGTTGCACAGTCATCTGTGGAGTACCTCAGGACTCTATTCTCAGTCCTCTCCTTTTCCTTATCCAAATGGCATATTGGGGATGCCATCCACAGACAAGGGGTTAACTATAAGGATGGCAGCCAAATCTACTTTTCTACTTCCAGTCTTGATTCCCTGTCTCCTGATGTTTTGTCCATTTGCCTATCAGACATCAACGGCTAATGAACTTCGATTTTTGTTGCAGTTTGTCACGTTTTGGGTCCTGACCCAACTGTACAGGGCCTCGGGACTTCCTCCCAACGTGAAAGGCGCTCTCTAAATTTGCTTGTCTCTTGTCAGATTCGTGGACCATCGAGATCCAACCCCAACGTTCTGATTGATGATCTGCTGACCCCATGCTCTCCGGGAGATACTGCAGCAATCGAGATGACGTGGATGGAAGTTCCCAGTGACAAGCTCTTGGAGCCTATCGTTTGCATGGTAAGGCCTCCTCCTGGAATATATTTGGCTACAATGAATAATACAGAGCAATCCATCATGGGTATCCCAGATTCAAGCTCTGATCTATGTTGTGGTAACTAATCAGAGCTGGGTATATGTTTATTTAAATGCTCTAGTTTATTTTAGCACCCAAAGCTTTCCGTTCCTTGTACTGCTTAGTTACCTCTTTTGGAAATAAACGACAGATGGAACACAGGGCTGACATTGGCTATGATGCCTCCACAAACAGGCAGTCCATTGGCCCTCGCTGGCTATGTTTGAACATTTAGACATCTGGTCAGGTGAGGTACTGTGACTGCCTACTCTAGGAGGAAGGGAAAGTAGAGCAGAACACTGTGCAACTTGAGTTAATTGATGTGATGGAAGTTTCTCACCAGCATCAACTTTATATACTGAATATTATTAAGGAAAATGCCATTACACTCAATAGCCCAACCCTTTGACAGTTCCACCCCCACCGCCTATCTCCCAGCATATCCCTCAATCCTTTCTTGCTCCAGAAATGTATCTATTTTCCTATACAAGTCTATTACCCTTAATATGTTTAAGAAAATCAAACTCAGTCTATATGACTTAACTTTACACTCTTTGAACTGTTGGTGAGTCATGAGAACAATACTTTCCTTAAGCTTTCATCATATATTAGAATCCTAGCACCGGGTAACTTAGCTTGGTTCCCTCAGTGAGGGCCAATCCGGCTTCAATTAAGGGAACAGAAAGGTATAGGATGGAGTAAAAATTTGTGTGGAGTATAAGCACCGGCATGGATTGTAAGATTAAGTTACCAGAACTTCACACAGCATTCTAGATAATAGTTACAGTACAATGGTATGATGTTCACAGCTGAGACCACTCAACCCATCAGGGCTTTGGCTCACAGGACTGAGAATATGTGTAAATGTCTAATTTTCATTGATGAGTCAAACAGTCTGGTCAACCATCAGTTGATTAATGCAGAACTTTCTGGCTTTATTAGGCATGTTTCCTTGGACCTAATATGAGGAACCTAATTTGTCCTCTCTCTCTTTCTCTCTCCCTGTAATTATTTTAAATTATAAGATGGCAACTGAGGTGTGGACCTAAAGAGTGGGAAGTGTTAGACATCCCATAACTGCTGCATTGGGGTAAAGAACAGCATAACTGCTACATTAGTAGCAGGATGTGGAGTCCTGTAGCTCAGTGGTTAGAGCACTCGCTTTGCAAGTGAGAGACCTGAGTTCAATTCCAGGCGGAGGGCGAAACCTTGGGCAAGTTTCCTTACTCCACACAGAGCCTAATAATAATTCCTCCAAAACCAAAAACAATAATAAATTGGTCATTTTCAATCTACGACTGTTTGTGGGACATTGCTGTGCACAATTGGCTGCCGCGTTCGCCCACAAATATACAGTCAATTCACTTTACAGTGTGTTCTGTGAAGCGCTTTGGGACGTCCTCCCAACGTGAAAAGCGCTATATCAAATGCAAGGATTATTCTATTATTATTACATTGCTGCAGATGTGAAAGAGACTATGGCACTTTTGGTCATGGAGAGGAGTAACTTTACCAGATGTTACTGTAGAGAAGCTGCTCTCTCTTCATTCCTGGATTACAATCCTGAATTTGTTTATTTCCCTTTGTGTACAGTCCGACATGCTTCGCTCACTCGCAACCACACGGCCCACTGTCAATGCTGATGATCTCCTGAAGGTGAAAAAATTTACAGAAGACTTTGGTCAGGAAGGCTGAGCGTCCATTACTTCTGGCAATTTTTAAAATCTTCATCTGATTTTATTGCATCCAGCCCTTCCCAGTGCCACAACCCAAACAGCCATGGCTGGAAGCAGAAGAAGAATGTGCAAGACTAGAGATTCAATAGAAGAGCACGGAGTAGAGCTGCTGCTCATTTTGCCTATTTATAAAAAAGCTGAATTTTGTTTGTTTTGCTGAACACTGTTTGATTCTGATGTCAGTTCCTCTGACTGTGCAGTACAGATCCTGATGGACTGGCTGGAATCTTGCATGAACCCGACTCCCAACAAACAATAGAAAACAAAAAGCTGTTTCCCAGATTTATGTCGGAGTTTTCAAAGGTTTCTTCTCTCACCTTCCTCTATTTACTGATTGAGAGCCTTAAAATAAAAACCTTGCTGATCCATGTTCACTGCATGTTTGTGATTTTGCCTACAAAATACACTACCACTTTACAGTAAATCCTGTGAAATATATTGAACTTTCTTCTGACGCAAAAGCTGTGATATCAAATGCAAGGATTATTTTTTATTTTATTTTAATTCTACTCAGTCCTAATATTTTTTGTTACCACTGGCAGAAAAACCCTGCCATGAGATCTATCTGTTTATCATTAGACCTTTGAGGGGAAGCTCTTTGTACTTCTATCGCCTCTCCTAATGGCTGAGGTAACAACTTTACTTGTTCTGTTAGCAATAAATGGTATGCTGGAAAGTTTACAGCAATAATAATTTATATAGTGCCCTTCATGTAGGATAATGTTTCAGAGCACTTCATAATCTGGGTCGGATGCCAAGCAAGCAAAGGAGGAAAGGGGGGTTACCATAGGTGAGGTCAAAGAGGTACTTTTTTAGATGGGATTTAAAGACAGATAGTAAGGGGCAAGACATTGGGGTAGAGGGGTAAGGAGCATAACTGCTGAAGGCTCGGCCACCAATGGTGGGTGAGGAGGGCATGGGACATGTAGCATGCCCGAGTTAGCTGAGTGGAGGGAGCAAGGAGAGTAGGGTTGAAGATGATCAGAGATCGGGAGGTGCGAAAGTGTGAGAGGATTTATAGGTGAGAGTAAATTGGGAGTCAAGAAACCAGTGGTGCCTGGGGAAGCTGAGGTGATGGGTATCCCAAGATTTGGAATAGGTAAGGATGTGGGTGGCAGAGTTATGGATTAGCTGGAGTTTTTAGCAAGGATCTAGGGAGATCATAAATAATGGATAAGAAAAGACTAGGCAGGAGATAAAAGTGTGAATTAAGGTTTCAGTAGCATCTGCTTCAAGATAGGAACAGTGGCGGGCCTTGTAGAAGAGGTGAAGAAAAGCAATCTTGGGCAGACCAAATGTGAGGAAGGGAATTACAGCATAGATAACCACAGTGAGTATGGTAGATTTGCAGTTCAAGGTGTCAGTGCAACAAAGGCAATCAGTGTAGATGTGAACGGTGACTAGATTTTCTTTCCATTCAATTTTCTCATAAGATTATTTAGTTGAATGTCTTTGTTAGCTGGAGGTTGGAAATGAGATGTCACAATGTTGTTGCCCCCTCCACCTTTTGGCCTCTTCACACACATTGATCAAGACTTTTCTATGGAGTAGTTTTATTCGTTCAATACAATCCAGTTAATGTTCAGGAATGTTTTACTATCCATTTTATCGATGTAAAGTATGCCATTTAAATGGTCCATTTCATGTTGGACAATGCGAGCTGTCCAACCTGAAGTCTGCCATACGATTGGCTGTCCATGTTCGTTCAAACCTGAGGATAGAAGTAACTAATAATCACTCAAAATTATCCAAGAAAAACAACCATGTTGCTCTGAACAGCTCCCTCTAACAACATCTTAACATATTCCAGAAAGTATTAGGTACAGGTGAGCAAAAGCCAAGGTTTGGATCCCCAGAGCATTCACTGACTAACTGTTGGGAGTCCAACCAGCTAAAACTGCATAGCTTGCATTTAAGAGTGCTGCCTGGCTTGCTTTCCCAAGGCTTATCCAGCTAGGACCACACTACCTGTTAGGGCTTTGGCTTGCAAAGTCAATGGGAGCTGAGTGAGAAGTCATGCCAATGAGCCTGTGCTATAATCGGTGCTCTGGAGTATTGAGGACTCGCCTGGCTCAGAACCACCACAGAGGGCTGGCTCGATTCCGCCATTCTGTGGCCGAACATGTCACCTTGGAGCCAGTTTAGCACCGAGGGGACCCCCTCAGGGGGATAGGCACTAGTTGGTTATGGGACATCCTCCTAAAGTGAAAGGCACTATACAAATGTCATTTGTTGTTGTTATCCCAACTTCTGTTTATGTTTTTCCAGTAAAAGTAAAATTTGAAGTAAAATTAATATTAAGGTAAACCAAAAAGTTGAGAGAAAAAAGAAAATGGAGAAAAGTAAAAATGAAACACGGGGAAGTCTAGGAATGAAAGCCAAAATATGCAGAGAGAGATGGTTGGAGACTTGAATTAGACACAAAACCATTAAAACTTTTGTTTTTCGTTTTGTTGTTCTTTGACAGTAATAGATAAATCTATGCAGTATTTACACTTTTACATGGCACCCTTCCCCAACCCTGCAGCATTATCTGCGCTGTTAAGATTCTGCAACCCCTCTTTGTGTATAACTCACCCATAATTTCTACAGCATGGTAGCGGGGCACACAGGCTGCGAAGCCAGATATACTTTCACAACCCTCAGGGAACTGGACTGTTCGTGAATCCAAAACTCGAACACTGGGGTTTATAAAGATCTTCAGCGAAAATGGGTTCATTTCCTTTATTTGCCTCATACTGGGACGGTTTGTCTGAAAGATCTGCTCTGTGAATTCCATTGCTATGACCTGGAGGGGGACACCAATCTGTGGAGCACTTAAACCAATGCAATTCTTCTCCCGCATGACCATCACCAGAGTTCTGATCAGTTTTGCCATCTGTGGGCTATGGAGTTCAGAGGTATTAACAGGCGAAGCTTTGGAGCGTAGGATTGGGTCTCCCACTTGGCAAACATGTTGGTAGGGTGGTGATGGTTTCTTTATAATTTTTTGTTTCAAGTATTGCCAATAGTTTCTCTTCTCATTATAGAGCCTTTGTTGCAGACACCCAAATCTTAACAACAGAGAGGCTGTCTTGCTAGGTGTAGCAAAAAATCTTTGATTGAAGCATCTTGAGATAAGGAGCTGCATTGTCACAACCAACTGTAAATGTCGTATTAAACCTGGAGGGAAATAAGAAACCCAGGGATCACAACAGCAATTACTTATCTCTGTGTAAACCCATTGTGCTTTAAACCTAAACTTTCAGTCTGTCACTGCACTTTGCTGCCTAAAGATCTTGCCTCCACTGGCATGTATTCCTACTTGGGGTGAGGGGACTAGTAACCTGGATCTCTTTGGAATTTGCTGACTCTAAGCGAATGCATAATCAAGTCAATTCTCTGCAGCAGTCCAGTTCTTAAGCTATGTAGATACACAGGACTCCCAAGGCACTGCTGATGATACATAGGCCAGGCTGGCTTGTTGGTGGACCTTGGAGGGGCAGAGAGTTCATGGGGGTGGGCAGTGAATCTTCCCATATGAACCCTACAAGTTAAAGTTCTCACAGGTAGAGCAGTCCAAGTTGGACAAGCATCACAAAGCCTGTAGGCAGTGCTTTCAATGACAAGCTATGTGGTTTTAACTGGTTAAACTCCGGCAGTTTCCACAATGCAGATTCTATGGTCCTGAAGTGAGTGAACAGAGTGAATGCATATTCCATTCCAGACACAGGGAAATTTCACATGGCATCCATCGAACTCTGGTTTGGATTCTCTAAAGCATGATGATGGGTTTTCTGCACGTATTAGAGGTCTGACAGGCCAAAATAATTATGTTACGCATGTCCAACAGGCACTGGCTACCATTTAGCTCTTCATCTAATTGATCATTGGAATCATCCAGTCCGTATCATCAGGATTTTTGATCTTGAAAGACATTACAGCTAATCCAGATCTCACACAATGAGCATAAACTCAGGCTGATTTCTCCACTCCCATGTCAACAGTGTCACCGCATAACAAGAACTAAATTAAGATTGCGAGCATGCACCAGGCTGACACCGCCTGACACCAACCTCAGCCCCCCCCCCCACACCTCAGCCCCCCACCCACCTCAGCCCCCCCCACACCTCAGCCCCCCCCACACCTCAGCCACCCCCCACACCTCAGCCCCCCCCACACCTCAGCCACCCCCCCACACCTCAGCCAGCCCCCCCACACCTCAGCCACCCCCCACACCTCAGCCCCCCCACACCTCAGCCCCCCCTACAGCTCAGCCCACCCCCACACCTCAGCCCCCCACACCTCAGCCCCACACCTCAGCCCCCCTACACCTCAGCCCCACCCACACCTCAGCCCCCCACACCTCAGCCCCCCCACACCTCAGCCACCCCCCCACACCTCAGCCCCATCCCCACACCTCAGCCCCCACTACACCTCAGCCCCCCTACAGCTCAGCCCCCCCTACAGCTCAGCCCCCCCACACCTCAGCCCCATCCCCACACCTCAGCCCCACCCCACACCTCAGCCCCACCTACACCTCAGCCCCCCTACAGCTCAGCCCCCCCTACAGCTCAGCCCCCCCACACCTCAGCCCATCCCCACACCTCAGCCCCCACTACACCTCAGCCCCCCTACAGCTCAGCCCCCCCTACAGCTCAGCCCCCCCCACACCTCAGCCCCCCCTACACCTCAGCCCCCCTACACCTCAGCCCCATCCCCACACCTCAGCCACCCCCCCACACCTCAGCCCCATCCCCACACCTCAGCCCCCACTACACCTCAGCCCCATCCCCACACCTCAGCCCCCCCCCCACACCTCAGCCCCCACTACACCTCAGCCCCACCCCCACACCTCAGCCCCATCCCCACACCTCAGCCCCACCCCCACACCTCAGCCCCCCCCACACCTCAGCCCCACCCACCTCAGACCCCGACACACCAGGCCGTACCGACACCAGGGGGCGCCGGAACCACACCCACTGACTGGAGATACGGGGAACGCAGGGCCGGCGGAAATGCCTCGGGCAGACTTTCAGGATATGACGTATATGAGCGTGAGGGATTCTGGGCTTGTAGTTGCGACTTTAACCTAAAATAGAAATGTTTCAGAGCGCATTACACCATGAGGTTAATTTATAAAGTAACTGAATTAGGGAGAAATTTGATTTGAGGCGGGAGAGAAGCCTCAGCCCAATAGGCCCCAGTGAAGGGAGATACAATAGCTCATTGGCTTCATGGCTGATTGTGACACAAATTAGTTCCACATTTGCCTGTAAATAAACAATCACTGCACTTCTCACTTTGCAGTAAATCCTGTTGACTCTAATTGACTTTTTTGAAGAGGTCACTAGGATGGTGGGTAAGGGAGTGACTGTGGATGTTGTCTATATGGGCAAAAGGCATTGGGTTCCGCATAAGAGTTGGTTTGTGAAAATGAAAGCACATAAAAATGGAGGTAACCTTATGACATGGGCTGGTGATTGGTTTGGAGACAGGACACAGAGAGTAGCAATAACAAGAACGTTCTCTGATTGAGGGGTGATCTACTCCAGGTGTTCAAAATGATAAAGGGACTTGACATGGATTCTGGGGATAGAATCCAGAACAAGGTGGCACAATCTTAAAATTAGAGCTAGGCCAATTAGGAGTGAAACCAGGAAGTGTTTTTTTCACACAGTGAGTTGTGGAAATGTGGAATTGTCTCCCTTGATGGTTGGTTATTTGCTAGGCCCATAGAAAAGTGAGATTCCGTGAGATTCGCTACAAATGCTCTCCTTCGTCACAGATGCACATTGTGTGCTGTTTGCTCAACGCTGCTACTGTGTGCGGAGCAGGGAGTGTTGGGATTGGGATGCGGCGCAATCGGGAAATCGACTTCGCCTGGCCGAAACTGAGCTTCAGCGATGAATTCTTGGTCAGTGGTGTACTATTCAAATTAACATTTTTAGTATTTTAAACATAACTACATGTTCACGAAATATATGCTTATAGTTTTAATCTGGGTTGTTTCACAAAATGAGACTCTCAACAACAAATTACATTTGTATAGCACCTTTCATGTCAGGAGGACATCCCAAGTTCTCAACAACACCAATCAACCCTCCGCAATTTTCCACAAAATTTATCAAATTTTTCTGCAATTCTTCCGCAAAAATATATTATTTTTAGATGAGATCACTAAAAGAACTGCTGGAAAGATGCTTCTCGTCTGTACATGAGGTTATAATTACCTCCACCAGCTGAGAATCTAATTAGATTGCAGATACTCAAAGAGACTTTAATATAAAGTACTGTGCGAGAGACTGTACCCATTCTTCACAGCAAAATCATCATCTGGCAATACAGTAGTTTTAATAACCAGTGTTGACTTGTGTGACACTCACAGATACTGTCTCCTACGGGCAGTGACCCCGTCTTTGTACAAGCTGTACTGATTTCATATGTGGAAAGTGCCCTCACAGTATAACTCTTATGACCTGTGGGGTGTACAAACTCAACTGCCTGAATGATTATAACCTAGAAGATTCTTAAGGGTCCTGACAGGGTAAATGCTGTGGCACTGTTTCCTTTGGTTGGAGAATCCAAAACTAGGGGTCATGGTCTCAAGATTAAGGGTCAGCCTTTTTGAACTGAGTTGAAACATTTCTTCACTCAGAGGGTAGTGAATTTGTGGAATTCTCTACCCCAGAAGGCTGTAGATGCTCAGTCCTTGAACATATTCAAGACTGAGTTTGATAGATTTTTAAAGGATAAAGGGATTAAGGGATATGGGGATAGGGCTGGTAAATGGAATTAGGTTAGAAGATCAGCCATGATCTTATTAAATAGCGGGACAGGTTCAAGGGGCCGAATGGCCTACTCCTGCTCCTAAGTCTTATGGTCTTATGGAATACTTCTCATGTACAAATTCCAAAAAACATAAATACAGTCAGAATTCCAAGAAATGTTCTGTTCATCTCAGGATTTCTATAAATTCTAGATCATAAAAATAATATTAACAACAACAATAATAATAACTAATAATCGTTGCATTTGATGTAGCGCCTTATCACATCGTTGAGATGCCTTAAAGCACATCGCAGACTACTGCAAATTGAATTGAATGTATATTTTATGGGTGAAATGCAGTAACCATTTGCGCACAGCAGTGTCCCATAAACAGTCGTGAATTGGGTGACCACATTACTTTTTTCCTTTTTTTTAAAAAAGGGATTATCGACCAATCGACTAACAACCGGATTCCTACTTAGCGCTAGGTAAATTGAAGCATGTGGAGAAAGGAAACTTGCCTAAGGTTTCGCCCCACCTGGGAATCGAACCCAGGTCCTCTAGCTTGGGAGGATAGCGCTCTAACCACTACGCTACAGAACTCCATAAAATCATAGAAATTTTACAACATGGAAGTTATAAGGCTGGCACTCTTCTTCAAGATCTGAAGGTTAAGGGTACTATATTGCATTTGATAAAATGTCTGTCAGACATCAAGTCCTGGACGAGCGCTAACTTTCTTCAGTTGAACATCAACAAGACCGAGGCTCTCCTGATTGGCTCCAGTCAACGACGCCTCACCTCAGGCGCTGACAGCATCACCATCCATGGCCACTCCACCTTGCTAAGCCAGTCCGGAACCTTGTTTGACCCTAAACTATCCTTTCTACCCCACATCTGCATCATGACTTGCTCTGCCTTGCACACCTCCGCAACGTCGCCACTGTCTCACACCACAGGCTGCAAAATCTTCATACATACTTTCATTACATCGAGGCTCGACTCTGCAAACTCATTGCTTGTCGGCCTCCCCAACTCCTCCCTCCACAGGCGGCAGATCATCCAGAACTCAGTAGCCCGTGTCCTCTCCTGCACTGGGCTCCGTGACCCTATCATCCCCATCCTTACCCGACTCCACTGGCTTCCCATCACACAGAGGATACAGTTCAAGACCCTGGTCCTCACCTTCAAAGCCCTCCACGGTCTTGCTCCCCCCTACCTTTGTGACCTCCTATACTCCTACCATCCTGTTCGCTCCCTCCGTTCAGCGGGCTCCGGCCTGCTTCACATTCTCCACTTTGCTCGCCCCGCTATTGGCGGGCAGGCCTTCCACTACTCTGTACCACCCTCTGGAACTCCATCCTGCAGTCCCTCTGTCTTGCCCCCTCCATTGCCACCTTCAATTCGCATCTCAACACCCTCCTCTTTGACCATGCTTTTGATCTCCCTGCTCTCCCCCTTCCCCCCCTCAAAGTCCTGATGTGGAGCTTGGGTTTCAAATAAACTTCTGTGAATGTGGTGTACATAGATTTTCAGAAGACATTTGATAAGGTGATGCATAAGTGGCTTGTTAACAGAATTAAGGTGCAGGTACACATGGAAAAGTGGCAGAATGAATAGAAAATTATTTGAAAGATATGAAACAGAGTGGAAATACATGATGTTTTTTCATAGTAGAGAGATGTGGAGTCCTGTAGCTCAGTGGTTAGAGCAAGTCTTGCAAGCGAGAGACCTGGGTTCGATTCCTGGCAGGGCGAAATGTTGGGCAAGTTTCTTTACGCCAGAAAGAAGCAGTAACTAGCAGTAAGTAGAAACCTGGTTGTTGGTCAATTGGCGGATCGCTTTTCCGGGGTTAATAATAAATTGGTCACTTAAAATCCACGGCTGTTTGTAGGACACTGCTCTGCGCAATTGGCTGCCACCTTTCGCCCATAAAATATGCGGTCAATTTACTTTACAGTATATTCTGTGAAGCGTTTTGAGCCGCTTCGAAGATGTGATAAGGCACTGTATTAAATGCAAGGATTATTTATTATTAATTATTATGTAAATAGTGCTCTTCAGACCACAACATTTTCCATTTATATAAATGATCTGTATTCTGGTATACAGAACAAAATTGTTAATTTGCTAATAACACAAAAATATGGAGGGTAACTATTGAAGAAGATTGTTAGCCATTTCAGGAGGATATCACCCAGACCAGTAAAACATTTTGAAAAGTGCCATGGGATCGTTAGTTTCCACTTGAACAGACAGAAAGGACCTTTGCTAATGTAAAACTAAACAGATGCTACTTAACCTGTCTAAATTGTTAGTAAACCACAGTTAGAGGAGTGGGTGTAGTCTGTGACAGAGTGCAATATTCTTGTGTGTTAAGAGTGGTAATGTTGGTTTGGCTACATGTGCTGTGGTTTGTTACATCACCTCAATGTTATTCAGTTAGTTAAATATTCGTACAAGTTGTTCATTTGAAATTGTTTAGGAGTTAATGACCTTTCAAATATCCTTGACTTTTGAGACTGAAGGCACGTTGTGTAAACTGCACCATGTGTTATTCAGGACAGTACTTCTACACACACCTTGCAGCACATCAGAGCCTGAAACTCCTGTATCCTTTAAGTGCAGAGGAATGTCACATTTGGTTTTGGCACAATTTATTCCCCACTTTAGGAAGAGAGGTTGCATAGGAGACTTACTGGAATGATACCAAGGATGAGTGGTTTGACCTATGAAGAGAGACTGGAGGAACTGGTCCTAAGTTAATTGGAATAGAGAAGGTTGAGAGGTGACCTGATCAAAGGATTTAAAATTAGGAGGAGTTTTGCTAGTCGCTAAGGAGAAATCATTTCCAGAACAGTAATTTCAGGTACACTAAGGAAGTAAGATACGAGGGCACAGGTTCAGGCCGCAATATTAGATTCATTCAAGAAACAACTTTAATGCGAAGATGGTATGATTGGATATTCTGGAAAGATGAAACAGGCCACCTTCAGACAAAATTTTCTTGCGACCTTATGTATGTATTTTGCTACTGATAAATTAGTGGAATGATGACTGCAAACACAAGAGTGGCCCTCATAATAGTTTCAGACATAAATAAATCATTACCTAAAAAGACTAAGGTAAATACTAAATATTAAAGCACAGTATTTCCACATTAAAGGTCAAAATTCTCTGAGCAAGGATTGAAAGAGTGTGCCTACAGAACATGCACTATTGCTTATTACCGTCAATCATCATCTATAAACATGAATGCCATGTGTGTAGATGATGATTGACTGGAACAAGCAATAGTGCCACTTTGACTATCAACTCTGCCCTGTACAGTTTCAGGAATTCGGTAGATTCCCAGTTAAAACTCCTCATTTGAGGTTTCAACCTTGTTCCATCGGCATCAATTCAGTTTTACTGTATTTTCTTCCTGGAGCAAGTAGCCAGCTGTGCTCTTGCCGTGGGCTGTGCTGTTGCCGTGGGCTGTGCTGTTGGAGTGTGTAGTGTGATGTACTGTTGAGGTGGGCTGTGCTGTTACTGTGGGCTGTGCTGTTGAGGTGGGCTGTGCTGTTACTGTGGGCTGTGCTGTTGAGGTGGGCTGTGCTGTTGCTGTTGGCTGTGTTGTTGCTGTGGGCTGTACTGTTGAGGTGGGCTGTGCTGTTGCCGTGGCCTGTGCTGTTGAGGTGGGCTGTGCTGTTGGAGTGTGTAGTGTGCTGTTGGAGTGTGTAGTGTGATGTGCTGTTGAGGTGGGCTGTGCTGTTGGAGTGTGTAGTGTGCTGCTGGAGTCTTCACTTTGTCTCAACAAATGGCTTCTCCTCCACCCCCCGCACTGTCTCATGTGGTGTCCCTCAGGGCTCTGTCCTCGGTCCCCTCCTCTTCACCCTCTATATGCTCCCCCTGTGGTGACATCATCCGCAGACATGGAGTTAACTTCCACATGTATGCGGATGACACCCAACTCTACCTTTCCTCCTCTACTCTCAACTCCACGACCACCGATGTCCTGACAGCTGCCTGTCTGACATCGAGTCCTGGACGAGAGACAACTTTCTTCAGCTCAATGTGCGAAAAACCGAGGCCCTCCTGATTGGCTCACGTCAGCGCCTCCGCACCTCAGGCGCCGACACCATCAGCATCCAAGGCTGCACTCTCCACCTCTCAAAGCCGCTCAGGAACCTCGGCGTTTTGTTCGACCCTGAGCTGTCCTTTGTCCCTCACATCCGCACCACAACTGGCACCGCCTTCCATCACCTCTGGAACATCGCCAGACTACGGCACTACCTCACCCCTCACGCTGCTGAAACCCTGGTCCTCGCCTTTGTCACCTCAAGGCTGGACTATGGGTACTCTCTCCTCGCCGGCCTTCCCGCCACCTCCCTCCACAAGCTGCAGGTCATTCAGAACTCTGCAGCTCGTGTACTGTCCCGCACCAGGCTTCGCGACCACATCACACCCACCCTCGCTCGCCTCCACTGGCTCCCCATCCCCCAGAGGATTGATTTCAAGATCCTCATCCTCACCTACAAGGCCATTCACGGCCTCACTCCCTCCTACCTCTCTGACCTACTATCCCCCTACCTACCTGCCCGTACCCTCCGTTCCTCCGGCTCCGGTCTGCTCCATGTCCCCCGCCCCAATCGCCCTACCATCGGTGGTCGGGCCTTCAGTCTCTCAGCCCCTAGGCTCTGGAACTCCATCCCCCAGTGCCTTCGCCGCTTCCTCCCTCTCCTCCTTCAAGGCCGGTCTCAAAACCTTTCTCTTTGACCGAGCCTTCAGCTCTCCTCTCGACTCTCTTCCCCCTCCTCGCTCCCTCCCTTCCCTCCCCTCACCCTGACCATTTCCCCCCTCCTCACTCCCTCCCTTCCCTCCCCCTGCTCGGGTCCTGACCCAACTGTGCAGCGCCTTGGGACGTCCTCCTGACGTGAAAGGCGCTTTATAAATGGAATCTTGTTGTTGTTGTTGTTGTTGGAGTGTGTAGTGTGCTGTGCTGTTGAGGTGGGCTGTGCTGTCGGAGTGTGTAGTGTGCTGTTGGAGTGTGTAGTGGGCTGTGCTGTGAGCTGTGTGGGATCAGAGTCAAGATCAAGACACTGATTCAGGTAAATGTAAATCAAGGAACACTATATTTTGATGAATTTCTTTACATAAAGGGGAAATTGCTGAAACTCACTTGGGCAAGGCACTAATGGTCTATCAATGCCTGTGGAATTGGTCTCCTGTATACAAATTAATATCTTTAGAAAAGAAGAGAACATTTGAAAAAAAAGAATGGCACACAGTAATAATGTTGTATGTTTATTAGAAATAAAAATGGTTGAAATAATGTTATTAAATATGTCATAAAAAAGAAAAAGAAATTGTAGAAATGGTAGCCTGATATCTATTACACAAAGTGGTCAGTACAGTAAGAGGATGTTAATATGTTACAATAAAATCTGCACACAGAGCCAGCAACAGACTCTGGTCAGGAAACTGCCAAATGATAAGAGTTTAAACCAGTCAAACAGAAGAGTCTGTGAGCCATCAATGTGTGCAGTAACTATACCACACTCTCTACAACCAATCCTCTGTAAGAACAGTCCTGCTCTGTTAGTTTGAAACTAATACCTTGTGATAAAATTGAGTGCATAACGTAATAGATGTCAGATAAGCAGTGAAATTGATTGTAGATGAGTGTACAGTTACTGTAAAAGAGATTGTATGTGAATGGTTGGTTAATGTATGTGTGTACAGGATCTAAGTGTGTTGATGTATATTTACTGTATCAATATGAAACTTTATTATGCTAATCTATTGCAGGAACAGGTCCTTTAGTGTGTTCATTGTTTGGAGTTTTATTATAATCAAGAATTTAAACCTTTCTTCAAGTGAAATCTGCACACAGACCCAACAACAGACTATGTTGCTTTTAATAAAGATCTATTGCACTAGAGGCAAGTGTCCTCCCACCAGTTCCTACTTCACTCCTTCAGATTTGGTCCTTGTTCTTGATATATTTGAAATTAATATTGAACTTAAACCCAAGTCAGTGAGTATTGCATATTGTTCATCGGAATAGAGCAAGAGATATGGAGTCTGCTGCAAGGAATCACAGTCAAAATTAACCACCGTGTCAGAGGTTTGAAACTTTTTTGAACTTCTCTCTACAAACTTATCCCAGGTCAACAAAAATGGATATTTACAATATTTTGAACTGGGAATGGTGTTTACTGAGTGTGTCAATGTAAATGTAGTAGTGAGTGATATTTGTAGCAATTGATGTATTTCCAGATAAATGGTGATGAAAGTGTCTCTCAAAGCCACTGCTGGAAAATTTAAATTAGCCTTTGGTTAAACAAGGAACATGCTTATGCCCTCAGCCTGCACATATTGCACTCCCTCTGGAACATTCCACTTGGAACCTATTGGCCATTTAACTACATTACATTTATAGGCATAGCTTCTCACAATTGGCTTTTACATTATTATTGTCCACAACCAATAAATCAAGCATTTTTCAATAGTTTTTAAGTTGTGTAAAACTTTTTCCAAATTGCTTACATTCAGAAACCAGTGAACATCACGAGTTCTGTGTAAAATCAGCACCGTCTCAGTAAATCCTCCTCCTCAATTGACCCACTGTCACTTATCACATTCAATTTCGTCTCCAATGCGGTTTTCCTGTGGTTGATAATGGTTCTCACAGAATTGCCGGATCCGGTTACAGGCTTCAACCATCATGTCTGCAGGCACCGTAAGTACAATCCTGAAGAAATTTGGATACTCAAAACACTATAAAGAGAAGAACACAAGAGTAAGAAGCTTGCTTTTTGATGGTTTTCTGTCAAACCAACACTTTCTTGTGCACCGGTTTATCAAGCACTTGCACCACAATCTCTATTTCACTGACATTTACTTAAATAGAAACTTGTTCATGAAATTAAGCAGCTACATCCCCCCCAACCCCTCTGTACCATTCTAAAATATCCCACACATCCTTACCACTCTGATACACCTACACATCCCTCCATACTGCTTTAATAATACCCCACACCATTTACTGTAATGCTCAGTACAATACAATTGACTGCCGTATTTCGCCTACAAAATATAAAGTCAATCCACTTTACGGTATATTCTGTGAAGCGCTTTGAGACATCTCAAAGATGTGACAAGGCGTGATATCAAATGGAAAGATTATTATTATAACCCACACCTCTCACTATAACATTCTGAGATACCCCTTACTGTAACACTAACATCTAATGTACTCTGCACCTCTCATTGTACCATTTTATTATACCTCACACTACTCATCATAACTAGTTATGACAATACCTTCACTGTATATCCTGAACCCTGATAATACTTTTTCATATTCCATAAACTCAGCATAAATCACTTGTCAAATAATATGATGGGTATTTTTCTCTAGAATTTCCTTTCGAACTGTTGTCCTTACAGGCTTGTAGATGTAGGCTTTGGGAGGTTCTCCTGACGTGAAAGGCGCTCTATAAATGTAATTTTCGTTGTTTATTGAGAACTGTTATTTAACTGCTAAACTTCAGTTATAATTTATTTATTAACTGGACCTGATTGAATAAGAGAGAAAGCAATTTACCGCTGCAGGAAGACAGAAAACTGATTGTTCGGCAATCATTCGCTCCGTGAATTGGATGTCATTCTCAAACTCTGGAAAATGTTCCATCTCAATTCCGACCTGAACCAAAACATAAAAGTATGTCAGCTTAGTTCAGTGACTCATCTTGGGGTCAGAGATTTGTGGGTTCAAGCCCTACGTCGGGACTTGAACTCACATCATCTAAACTGAGGCTCGAATTCAGTGCCACGGTCATGTGCCATTGTCGGAGGTACCGTCCTTTGGATGAGACATTAAACAGAGGCCTGTCTGCCCACTCAGTTAGATGTCAAAGATCCTGTGGCACAAGGTTCTCTCAGTTTCCTGACCAACAACCCCCAAATAAAATTAGTCATTCGCTTCATGGCTGCTTGTGGGACACCACTGTGCTGAAATTGGTTGCTGTGTTCGCCCACAAAAATACATAGTCACTTCACAGTAAATCCTGTGAAGCGTTTTGGGATGGCGCCTGACGTGCAAAGCCTCTTATTAAATATATGAATACACAATATAAATTTTTTTTATTAAACTCTTGATCCTTTCAAGTTTCTGTGAGTCCAGTAAAGTGCTGAGCGTTGCTGAACTCACCATCAAGTACATGGCACCACAGGCTCTGACTGGCTGAAGTCCAGGCACAGTTGAGAGTGTTTTGTAACAAACAACAGAATTAGACTGAGGAAAAGAAAAAATAACAGATGAATATTCTGTGATTCCAGACCATTGAATGACCCTCAGTCCTGGGGCTCAACGTGGGGCCTATGATGGAATATTAACCGTTCGCTTAACTGGCTAAGAATTCTGTCCCTAGCATTTTACTGGTTAGGAAAGGCAATGAGAGCAATGGTACTGTAGATGTACATTTCTCATGATATTTGTTGCCAACTTTAAGCCAGAAAATGAGTCACTTCTATCAGATTGTGGAAAATCACTGCTTTTCCTCAGCATGTTTATTTAGTTTCAAAAGTTAGCATTGACCTTTACTGGACTTTTTCTGATTAAACAATGTGTTCCATTCTATTTACAATGTATGATGTAACATTTTAAACTAGATATACAGTGTTTGCCTAAATACAGACAGGTAGATTAGAAAACAGATCTCAGAATCTTAAATCATATATGTGCTCAGAACCACGTATTACTCTCAAGTTGGACAGGTCATCCTGTTTACTCTAATCGAGGTGTTCCTGCCATGTTCTAGAAAATCCTTATCTGCCATAATCCCTCACATTTCCCACCTTCCACTCTCCCATTTGGATATATGTGGCACATCTTTAGATTTCTTCAAGGTTAACACCGAGTCTGTCCTCTGTTCTGGGACTGACTGTTGACCTCAAACTCCCATAACCTGTGCAGAACTTTGGTGATTTTATTCAACCAGCAACTCACATTCAAACTTTTCATTTAGGCTTTGACCTCTTTCCACCACCTCTGCAACATCACCTGCCTATGTCAATACCTCACCCTCAAAGCAGATGAAACCCTCAAACATGTCTTTATCACCTCGAATTTCAACATTTCCAACACCCTGATCGCTGGCCTCCCCAGCTCCACGCTGCACAAACTCCAGACAATAAAGAAATCTGAAGCCTATATCCTCTCCTTAGCGCATCATCCCTTTCTTGTTCAACTTTACTGGCACCCTACCTATCCCCCAGAGGATCAACTTTAATATCTTCATCCTTGACTCTGTGACCCTTCCCCTTTCTACATCAGTAACACTCCTTTCAACTTTCAGCCACTTTGCACACTCTTCCCAAATGCTCCTGTATCTCTCTGTGCCCTGTTATAACAACGCTGGAGATTTTATGGATTCCAAATATTGTGTTATAACATGGTTCTACTGTAGTTTTGTAATTAATAATGGTTCCCAAACCAGATTTAACAATCAAAGTACAAACAAAACATTAGAAATTCAGTTTAGGTCTTTAGAGCTTTTACCTGCAGGAATCTGATGGTATCATCATAAAATTCTGGAGTTGTTTTATTCAGAATTGTTTCCAAAGCTCCTTGTACAATTGTACATGGGCCTAAAATTCTTTGGCTCAACCGGACAAGGCCATCACGGACCTGTGATGTTAAAGGAAAGGGTTAGTTTGTCTGACACAAACAATGCAGTTTCTGTCACGTCAGCCATTACCTCAAAACCTATCACATCAGATTCTCAGCTTTTCCCCTGGATCTTCAACTCTCTTCAATATAGGGTTTGATATAGGGTCAGTGGCCAAGCCTTCAGTTATACCCCTAAACTCTGGAACACTCTGTCTTTATATCCTGCCTAAACCTGACCTCCGTGTTTATGATTACCGCCTGTTCCCACCTTCCTCCTCCCTTATTAGGCATCTGACCCTTCCCTTGTAAATCACTCTGGACATTATCCTATGGGATGGGCACTACATAAATGCAAGTTGTTATCGTAAACAAGTGGTGGTATTGACAGCAAAGAGGTGGCATATGCACAGCACATTATTACATATTAAAATTTCATTCATAAAGGTCAATATATAGAAATGGCTTTGCACTACTGAGGAAGTAGGAACCTTTAACCACAAACGAAGATTGAGATGGCATAAGGCAATCGGGAAGTCTATCCCAAAATCCCTCTGATTTGCTCCCCAGTCCCTCTGAACTTGCTCCTCAGTCCCTCCTAACTTGCTTCTCAGACCCTCTGACTTGCTTCCTCCTTCACCTGGTTCAGGGTCCATCTCAAGACCTATCTCTTTGGCTGCACTTTTGGTCATCTTTTTCCCTCCTCACTCCATTGGCTCTCACCCACAACTGAAATAATTGGATAGGTACTTGAAAAGGGAACGTTTTCTGGGGTATGGGGAATGAGCGGGGGAGTGGGACTGATTGGGTAGTTCTTCCAAAGAGCTGGCACAGGCACGATGGGCCGAATGGCTTCCTTCTGAGTTGTAATATTCTATGATTCTAACTGAGGAGCGCAGCTAGTATTGGAAAGCACCTTCGACATCATCCCAACATGAAAGGCACATGAAATGTAAATATGTATTGTAATCCCCCTTACCTCTCTGCTGAAGATATTGTTTCTATCATGAATGAGAATCCAGCCCATTCGCCAGCCTGGGATGAGCCATCGTTTGGCCAAACCACCACAGGACAGAATGGGTACAGTACTGCTCAAAGTTGCTAGGGCAACATATTTGCATTCTGGAAAGACCTTTGAAGATCATAAGTTACAGGTTAACGCTAAACAAAATCAAAGTTATATTCAAAATCATTTGATCAACTGGTCAATGGTCAAAAAATAAAATTCATGTTCTGAGGAAAATAAGTTCAGAAACAGCTTCTTTCCATATTTAATTATCTGTATTTTTTCAGCTCTTTGATTTTAAGGTTAATTCCTTGCAAACAGCATAACATTTGCATTCTGTTAACACAATGAACTCAGCATTTCTTCCCCAATTCTTTATTCACTGTCAGCCTGAACGCTTGCCTCTGGGTTAGAAGGTTGTGGATTCAAGCCCAACTTCAAGATTTTGAGCTCAGAGTCTTGGCTGATGCTCCAGTGTAGTGCTGGATGGGTGTTACATTGTTGTTCTTCGTATTGGATGTTTAATCACGGTCTTGTCTGCCTGTTCAACTGGATGTTAAAGATCCATCTAAACTAATCTTGTGAACATCTTGTGATTAGGTCATAAGACTGTTTTTTTTGATGACAAGAGAAGGGAGTTTCTCCATTCTTCTTGGTGGCTGATAATCCATCATAGAAAATTGTTCATTTATTTCATGGCTCTGTGGGGGCATTTTGTGTAAATTGGCAGCCCTGTTCGCCTACAAAATACACAGTCACTAGACATTAAAGTAAATCCTCTGAAACTTTTTGAGGTTTTTCAACGTTATAAGTGCCATGCCAAATTATTTATTGGTAATCTCATTGCTCCCCATACTCTCACTCTGCCTGTTCCTTACCATGTCTCCATAGATCTCATCGGCCAGGATTGGAAGATAGTTTCTGGCTGCAACTGAAAGAAAAATAACAAATCGTTTAACCAGGGCTGGTTATTTCTGGGTATATTTGGTATTTTTTTCATTGAAAGTCAGCCTGGTGGGAGATGACATAAGCTTTTAGAGTTCTAGCTAATCGCCAGCTTGTCTAGGGAGGAACTGGAGTGCAACAAGCAGGGCCTTTTCCCCACACACTATTTTGTATTACTTCTTTCAGATATTTATCTAATTCCTTCATAAAAAAATCAAATATCAATTCTTCTTCAACCACCATTCTGGCTTGGACATCGGTGCAATAATCAATTCTTTGAGGATATGATATCTGTATTTACTTTCTACCTCCCAGTTCCACAAGACACCAGTTGATGGAGACAAAGAAAGGAATATGAACAAGGGTGCATGTCTGCATGCAGTAATCGATCCACCATGCATCCGATAGTTAGTTTCATATTGTGAGAAGAACAAAGAAATCATCTTTTAGGTACAGACATTCTCATTATTTGTTACACATCATCCAAAACAATCTTATGATCCAATCACAAGATGATCGCACGATTGGTTTAGATGAAAAAGGTCCTTCAGCCCATTGTGTTTTCATCTTTCTAGAACAATCAACGTACCATCTTCTCATCACAGCATCAAGCTATTTTTTAAATGAATCGTGTCCTGGCAATGTATTTCCATCATCCATTACCCTCTGGGTAAAGGAAAACCTCTAGGGGTCTGTCCTGAAATTGCCTTGCAACTGTAAACCTATGTTCTCTCGTATTTGGGTGCATGCAAAAGTATTGTTCTGGGTTTACATGTTCTATGCCATTTGAAAATGAATCCTTTCTACCAGGTCCCCTTTCAAACATTTCATCTCAGAGTAAAAAGTTCTAAACGGTCTAATCTTTCTTCATAGCTGTATCCATTCATGCTGGTAGCATCCTAGTAAATTACCACTCTGTCTAATGCTACAATAATGAAACTGTTTGGAGCATGTACTCACCAGCTAGTATCTTTTGGAGATGGAATTTACTGAAGACGGATCCACAGGGATTGGATGGGTTGTTTATGATGATACAGGCAGTTTTATCATCTATCAAAGACTCTAAGTGTTTAAGATCAATTTCCCAGGATTTTTCTGGCTGTAATAAATTAGCAGAAGTACACAATGAGTTACGGTTGTGCTGCAACTCTAATGTGAATTACGTGTAGTGTGAAATGCAGTTCAGCAGCTCCGAAATCCTAACTCTAAAGTATAGAAGATCATATGCTTAATCCTGACTAATATATGGTGTAGTTTACCAACCTTTGCTGATGCCTACTTGTATCTAGGTCTCATCTCAGTAAATATTCAGCGACCAGAACTAACCCCGCTCCTAACTACATCAAAAGGTATCAGTGTTAACCAATGCAACAGAAATCATTAAATTAAATTGCTGCCAATATATTTCAATTAATAAGGAGTTCATTCTCTAAGTTTGCCCAGCAGTTTACGAGGGGATAGTCCTAGAGAGAAGATGCACTCAACCATGAGGAAATGTTTCTCTGATCTATGGATGCTCAATGGTTTTTCGTGGACCGAATAACTGAAAGCAATGAACGAATGTGCACCATTAGCCTAAGGGAAGGACTGCAGGGCTAGGACACTAGAAGTCCCTAGTTGGATGTCACTTTCCATCAATAGGATTACTATCAGAAGGGGAGCACTGAGGCACCACCTCAGGTGATGCCACAGAATGAGAAGGCCTGGAGTCCTGTAGCTTTGTGGTTGGAGCACTCGCCTCGGAAGTGAGAGGACTTGGGTTCAATTCTCAAGCAGGGCGAAACCTTAGGTAAGTTTCCTTATTCCACACACCTGATTACCTAGCAGTAAGTAGGAACTCAGTTGTTAGCCGATTGGTGGATTGCTTGGCGCCTTCAAATTTTTTTTTAATAATTTGATCACTCAATATACGGTTTGTAGAACACTGCTCTGTGCAATTAGCTGCCGCGTTTCACCCACAAAATATACAGTCAATTTGCTTTACAGTATATTCTGTGAAGCATTTTGAGACATCTCGAAGATGTGATAAGGCGCTATATCAAATCAATTATTATTACTATTAAGGCTTGGTCTGGATTCATAGGGGGGTAAAACTGTATAGTAAACATTCTTTCAAATAGTCAAAATATTTACCACCTTCACCATCTCTGTTACAGATTATCTAGATTAGTTATAGAGGTAAATTAGGTAACAGGAATGTCAGAGAAGCAAAATGGATGCTGGTGCAACAATTAAGACTAACCAAATCACACTATATAAATGCAAATTGTTGTTGTACTTTCCCTAGTTTGTTACTACATACCAGTAAGTTGTACAGTTTGACCTCAATTCCAATCGAGATTGCAAGTGTTTTATAGAGAGAGAAACCAGGCCTGGGGATCAGAATGTTCTGGCCAGGGTTTGCCAATACAGAAATTGCCATTTCAATGGCCTGACTGCAGCCACTAGTCAGAATCACATCCTAAAACAGAAACAATATTAGTCCTAGCTCATTACGTGTAACAGTTTGTAACCAGCAAATCGTCATGACTGATTGTCTTCAAAAATACAAAAGTTCAAATCCAGAGATGCTGTGTGTCCCACATACCCTCAGTACTAAGTGACCATAGATGGTGTGGCCCTCAGTGGTATCTAAATTGCAATTTGATTCACCTGCAATAAAACTTAGAGCCATGATAAAGTTTATTTGAGCTGTGATAAAGTTTACTTCTACATAAATTTAGATCTTAATTCTATTCTGTGTTGGATTTAATATTTTACTCCAGAGCCCCTGGTGCTGGAATGTAAAGTTGAGGCATTGTTGCTTTTCTGATGTCTAGTAACTGCTCAAGTCTCTGGACATTGTTTGGAGTCCTGTAGCTCAGTGGTTACAGCACTCGAGCGAGAGACCTGAGTTCAATTCCAGGCCGGGGGAAACCATGGGCAAGTTTCCTTACTCCACACGCCTAATAATAATCCCTCCAAAAAACAATAATAAATTGGTCATTTTCAATCTACGACTGTTTGTGGGACATTGCTGTGCGCAATTGGCTGCCGCGTTCGCCCAGAAGTTTACAGTCAATTCACTTTACAGTGTGTTCTGTGAAGCGCTTTGGGACGTCCTCCCGACGTGAAAAGCGCTATATCAAATGCAAGGATTATTATTATTATTATTGTTGAAAATGTATAGAGCAAAAAGTACAGTGGAATCCGCTTTAGCCAAACACCAGTTACCCCGGATACTGGGTAAATTGAATGAAATGCCCGGCTCCAATTTATTTGCAGTCTTACCTGTTTCAAATACGCCTGTTAAATCTGCATATTTAAAACAGGTTTTAAATTCAGCCACGAGGGACCCAGGACAGAGATGGGAGGAATCACATTGCGATTGACAGGTGACTCCAGCCATTTACAAATGGCGGGATTTGAGCCCTCAATCAATGAGGTGGCAGAGAAACGGGAAGAAACAAGAAAGGGGATGGGCGAGTGAAATCGCGGTTGATTAACAGCGGACTCCATCCATTCACAAGCGGCTTGGGTGGGGGGGAGGCGGCTGTGACTGCATCCAGTGGACGAGGAAGGGGCAAGTTAGCGGCGGCTCTGAGGTGATTGACACGTCTTGAAGCCGCCACTAATTGGTCCCCTTCCCATCCAATGGGAGCAGCAATGGGAGACTAGAGGCGCTCAGCAGAGGAGACGGCGGGAAGAGAAGAGACAGGTATGAACTTCGGATACCAGATGCCGGGTAAATCGGACAAAACTCGCTGTCCTGATGCGTCCGGCTAAAGTGGATTCCACTATAGATAATCATTATAATTCTGTTAAACAATTATAATGATTAAACAAGAACCGGTTAGGTTTCTGGAAGATTTGTTTAACATCAGCGTTGTTCTCTATTGAAACACTTACCTTTGCCTCCAGAGGTGATTCTGGACAGCTGTAGAAGTTGACAACAGCCTCCCTGCTTGTCTGATAGCCTTTACAGATAGAACGAATACAAAAAGTTATATGTCAATTCCTTCTATATTTAGCATAGACAAGGAAATCAAGATATGTACAAAAGAGATCAAATGTGCTGGAAATTAAATGATATTCTTTGGGTTTATCTATAATCTACATTTTTATATTTATTACCCTGATTAATATTCCAGTACTCATTTTCTTCCTCATTGACTTTTTGCAAAGCAGTGTCTTACCAATTGGTTACAGAAAGAAAGAACTTACACTTGTATAGCTTCTTATGTTAAAATTTCTCAAAGGATTTCACCAGTAAGTATTATTGTTAAGTTTGCCAACAAGTTCCCACAATCAATATTTAGGTGAAACACCAATTATCCTTATCATTGTTGACTGGGACACTGGGAGAAATATTCTTCTCTTTTTGAATAATAATACAGGATTTGGAATGTCAATCTGAACAAGTAGTGGTTGAATGGTTTAATGTTGCATCTGACAGATGGAATTACAATCAGAAATATAACGCAAAATATTCCACCATGGTGTTGATTTACGCTATATATGTAACATTTTATAACATTCAGAATTTGGCAAAATGTTGAATTTAGTCTTAACTTTGAAGTTGGTTTCCTGTAGTTCTTAAAAGAACTTTTAGAAAAATAACTTTGAATTGAAGGCTGCATTTAAGAGTTTGCAAAATCTGGATACTTTGAAATGCAATATAAATTGAGAAAATTGAGACCGAGGTGGATATTTTCCCCCAGTTGTATACAGATTACACAATAGATTCCATAATGTTTGAATACATCTACAAAATCTGTAGATTGAAATACAAAAATAATACAATAGTTAAATATTTTTGACAGATATTGCAAGGTTAGCCTGGCTCTGTTGGTCAGATTATCCTATTGGAACTCATATTGTCTAAGATGACACTGGGAGTGTGCTACATTGTTGAAGGTCTAATCCTTCAGAGGAGACATTAAACCAAGGTTGCCTGTTCAGGCAGACATTAAAGATCCCATGGTACTATTTGAAAAAGACAAGGGAGTTTCTCACCGTATCCTGGCCAATAATCCCCCCAAATGAATTGGCCATTCATTTAATTGCTGTTTGTTCGATATTGCTGTGTGCAATTGATGGCCCACTAAACACACAGTCTCTTGCAGTTACTTCTGAAGCACTTTGAAATGCTTTGACATTATTAGCCCGGATTATTATTACCTATGGATGAAGCATAACCATTGTATTTTCCTGAATCCACAGCCTCCTTCATGGCTTGCAGAACTTTCACATCAGTTGGAAGGTTCCCGAACACTGTGGGATCACCTTTAGAAAAATTGCAATCATATCAGTTCTGATAAACCTGCTGTGAATTTCCAGCATCTGTTGTGATTTACCTTCATATAATTATTGTTAATAATCAGTCTACACAAAACCACAAAGTAAAATAATCTCCAGTTATGAAAGCAGAGACTAAAGAGAGATCAAAAAATGAGAACACAGCTATAAAAGTACATTGAATTTAGGAAATGTGCAGCCCTGGGAGGTGCTACCCTGAGTACAAATATACAGTCAATTCACTTTACAGTATATTCTGTGAAGCCTTTGAGATGACTCAAAGACATGAAAAGCGCTATAACAAATGCAAGGATTATTTACTTTTAATCCAGGCTCTGAGGAAATTTCCTTTCCTCCATCTGTGCAATACAACCTCATCCTCCCCCTGAGAATAAGGCAAAACTCCACTCAAAAAGACAGCAAAAAGCAACCTAAGAGGGACGTTTCTGGACTTTCCTGGGGGATTGAGTTCTGCAATGACTGTTCAGTAAATATTCAGTAAATGGAAGGGGCTACATTTAATTAAAACTAGGGAACAATTTAGGGACCTTTGTCCCAAAGTCAGGATGAGAGAAAATTGCTGGTGGCAGTAATATACTGAGATGAAGAGAATGTGGAAACACAAAGAGGTCCAGATTGTACCCAGGATTAACTGAGAGAAGTGGGAAGAGCCCAAATTTAAGACTTTATTCATGAAATTAATATTTTTGACAGATAAAAAGCCATTAGAATCCCTCAATTATTCAGGAAAGTCCAGAAACATCGGCGTTTAGATATATCTGTGCTATCTTTGTGCGCTGAGTCTGCAGATTGTTCGAGATCCGTCCTTACCGATGGACAGTGCGATCAGAGGTTTGTTGGGGTTGGGTTGGATCTTCATGTTGTCCACGATGGCGCGGATCGGGTTGAAGGTTCGTTTGGACATTTCTGAAGCTCTGACATTCCACTTCGTGCGTTTGGCTCTCAGCTTCCCAGGATGAGGAAAGCCATTGGCGGTCAGGAGGGAGTCGAGGATCAGGTAGTTGTCACTCGCCATTTCACTGGATAAAAATAAAGGTAATAAAAGAGGCTTAAGCGGTCAGAACGTAAAGCTGTTATTAAACCATTCATTCCGCTCTCGCTCCCGCCTCTTTTCGCGGATTATGATATCTATATGTTACATTTGAATTTATTTTAATATACAGTAAATAACAATTTAGTTATTTTAATACAAAATAGAATAACAAATGACATTATGTTTGTTTTAAACTTTTCATAAAAACAGTGAAGGAATCCGTGACAGTGAATCCCGTTACCCTGATGCTCAGGTCCCGGCTGGTGCGGAGTCTGGGAAAACTGCTGGCAAATCTGTCAGTTCAAGGCAGAATAATAGCAAAGTGAAGCCCAAATAGTGATATATAGTGATATACATACGATGCAATAAGAATAGTGTTGAAATGGGGAGAGGACAGAGGTTCTCTGGCTATTGGTCCCACTGGATGGGTTGAGCTGAACCACCCACTCAACCCAAACACACAGACTCCCAATGACGCCCGAAATTAACTATTTCTAATAATATTCGCCGCAAAACAACAAATAGAAAAAAAACGCGAATTAGCCAATATCTAAATGAAACTGAAGGTCACGAACAGCATTGCAGCTCTTACACGGCTTGATGTCAGAGGACAAACGTTAACGCGGAGTTGATCTGAGAAACAGATTTTTTTTACATAACTAGTGCCCACAATGTTTGATTATGAAACCAAATTAATGGAATCCTATTTTGCTTTGATGCGAGGTTAAGGTTGTAATGTAACCTTTTCACAAGAGTCCATAAGGTTGAAATAGTTCAGGACAGAGTAGACCATTAATAATTCACAAGTTTGACACCCGTGTATACAAATAGCCGTTATTAATGATACCAACATAAAATTAACAGGAGACACTAATCTATTTGAAGACAGATTCCCAGGCTCCAGTTTGAGGGCCCCAAAAAGCATAGAACATCCACATGTTTAAAAACGTTGTCTGTCTTAAATGGAACTTCTGAACGGGCGGCATTGGGAGCCATTCACGGAAGCTCGAGGGAAATTTCCCGATTTCTCATATAGATAGTCCGCCCCTGTCCGGGGACCATCCTCATATAAACAGCTAATGGGAGTGATAACGTTTGCATGCCATGCCAAGCTTTATAGTTAGGTGAAAATATAACGGAAATAACGGCAATCCCAAACATATGGAACATTTGAATCCAATGTAGCTGAATGTAATGCATATTTGCAACATCATAACAGAAAAAAATGTGCATCATTGCATTAGCAGATGTTCTGTCCTCATTATACGTTAACTCCACCCACAGAGACTGGACATACATGTGAAGAAAATGTCAAAAACTGTCAAATGTTGATAAATATGAAATTGTTTATTTTAAAAGCCACAAATATTATTTGTCTAATTGCATCTTCTAAAAAGCGGTAAAACAGCTGCTGCTAATTCAGTAATCACACAAGGTTGTATACATGTATTGTTATTGTGCACATGTATTGTTATTGTGTACATGCGTTGTTATTGTATACATGTATTATTGTGCAAATGTATTGTTATTGTGTACATGTATTGTTATTGTGTACATGTATTGTTGTCATTGTGTACCTGTGTTGTTATTGTGTACCTGTATTGTTGTTATTGTGTGCATGTATTGTTATTGTGTACTTGTATGGTTATTGTGTATATGTATTGTTACTGAGTACATGTGTTATTGTGTACATGTGTTATTGTGTACATGCATTGTTATTGTGTACCTGTGTTATTGTGTACATGTAGTTATTGTGTACCTGTGTTGTTATTGTGTACCTTTGTTGTTATTGTGTGCATTTGTTGTTATTGTGTACATGTGTTGTGATTGTGTACCTGTGTTATTGTTTACCTGTGTTGTTATTGTGTACCTGTGTTATTGTTTACCTGTGTTGTTATTGTGTACCTGTGTTTTTATTGTGTGTACATTGTGTATTGTTCACATTGTGCCCGGGGTCATCGCCCACGTTACTGCGTGTGTCGGGGGACACAATTCATCGCGGACCGGAAGTAGGCAAAACTTCCGGCTGTATCGGCAGCTGGCGCCATCTTTAACCGTCAAGTCGCGGTGTGACCGTGAGGCCGAGGTCGGGTGTGAGATGCCGTGGTGCTCACAGCTGGACGAGTGCGTCCTGGTCGCCAGTCTGGACAATGCCCGGAATCTCTCGAACCTCCTGAGGGCCGTTCACTTCAGGGACCGCGCGACCATCCAGGCGACTCCGGCCGGCATCAAGGTCACTGTGGAGAACGCCAAGTGTGTCCAGGCCAACGCCTTCATACAGGTCGCGCTGCTCTGCACTTGTCATATTAATGGATAATGTTACTGACCATTTCAGTGAAGCCTCACTCGAAATCAGCTTTTATTTACACATTTTGTAAACTGCTTAAAGCTGGAGTCATTTCCCAGAAAACAAAAGACAAAATACTGCAGATGCTGAAAATCTTAAATAAAAACAGTGTCGGGGCACTCAGCAGGTCAGGCAGCATTTATGGACCAAGGAAAGTGAGTTAAGTTTTCAGGTCGATGACCTTGAGTCAGAATGATTCCCCAGGATATAGTTTTCTCCCAGCAGCTTAATGTTCTGTGTGCCTATCAGACATCACAGCCTGGGCTCACTTTTTTGGAAGTCATTCTCCTCGGCTCCTGCAACGTCTCCTCACTTCTGGTTCTGACCTCCTCAATCTTCCTGATTCTTCAAGCCCCTCTCTCAAACTCTCCAAGTAATGTGCAACTTTAGCATCTAGTTCAACCATCAGCTCTCATTTCTTGCTCACATTCAGTCCCTGACCAAGACTGCTTTGCTTCACCTCTTGTCACATTGCCTGCCTATGCCCCTGTGACATACCAAATGCTGTCGAAACCCACTATCAGGCCTTTGTTATCTCCCATTCAGACTTTTCTAATCCACTTATTATTGGTCTCTAGCTTCACCATCCAGAAGCTCCAACTGAACCAAAGCTTGATCATTCACATTCTCGCCCACGTCAAACTATTGAGCATCGCCTCAGGCCTTATCAGTCCTTTAAGGTCCTTTAATTAAACTCCTTTTCTCTTTAGTACCTCTGATCTTCTCCCTCCCTACTTCTCTGCTCACCCCTCTGCTCATCTATGTTAGTCTTTTTTGCACATCTCCTGCATTCGAATGGCTGAGCCTTCAACTACTATGCCTCAAAACTCTGAAACTTTCTCCATCTTGACTCCCCCCGCACCCCCCATTTCTCTTTAAATCCTGCCTAAACAACTATCTTTGACTGCTATGGTCCATTCCATGTACCCATCTCTCTTACTCAGCATTCAGGTCGATGACCTTTAGTCAGAATGACTCAACTATGAAGCTGTCCAAGATGATGTTCTATATGAAGGGCCTTACAAAAATGTTATTCAAGTGCTACAGGAGTCCTGTAAGCAAGCGAGTGAGTAAGAGACTTAGGTTCAATTCCCGGCAGGGGGTAAGTTTTGGGCAAGTTTCCTTACTCCACATGTCTCTGTTTCCCTAGCGGTAAGTAGGAACCTGGTTGTTAGTCGATTGGCAGACCACTTTTTCAGGTGTAATAATTCCTTTTAAAAAAAAGGTCATTTCAATCCATGACTGTTTGTGGGATACTGCTGTGCATAATTGGCTGCCGCGTTTTGCCCACAATATGTACTTTACAGTATATTCTGTGAAGCGCTTTGAGACGTCACAAAAACGTTATAATAACGTAACAGTAATAATCCTTGTATTTGATGTAGCGCTTTTCACATCTTCACAGAATATGCTGTAAGGTGAATTGACTGTATATTTGTGGGCGAAACACGGCAACCAATTGCACGTTATATCAAATGAAAGGATTATTATTATTACAGGTTCATGATTTGTGGTGACTTTCAATCATTGCTTCTCTTTCTCTAAAGGTCAGGTGAAGAAAATAACTGAAAGGGAAGGAAGTATGGGGAGAAAGATCCAAGGGAAGTTGTGGGAAGGAATGACCTGACAATTTGACTTACTTTTGCTCATTTCTAAAATTGTAAGATGACCACTCCTTAACCCCAGATTGTGGTATTGTTTGTTATGAAGAAGTGAGCTTTAATATATTGTGTGTTTACAATATCTCCAGCCAACTGGTGAACTATTAACATAAAAAATTATGATTGAAAAAAAAGTTTCAGTCGCTATATTCATATATAAAAGAAAAAACCTGGAGGATCAAAGGCGAGCAGATTTTTTAAAAAACATTTTTACTAACTGATGTGAAATACAACAAGTTTTTCCACTATCTGTGGCAGTAAGTGCTTAAACAGTAATCTTGGTGGTAAACTTCATGTTTTTCAGGCATGCATTTTTCAGGAATTTGTAATTGAAGAAGACTCTGTGATGTTTCTAATAAATCTGACCGTTCTCCTAGACTGTCTGACTATATTTAGTGCAAGTGCCTTGCCAGGTAATTGATTGCATTAGTTACAGGTAGTACACAAATTTACCAAGCTGTAAATCAGCTGCAGTACATTAGCAGTTGTGTTAGTTTGATTGACACTAGCTGACAGATTTTGTTTTCCCTCTCTGTAGGAGTAACAACAGCCTTGAGGATGTCTTACCGGGGATATGGCTACCCCCTCGTTCTTTTCCTGGAGGAGAGTGGTGTAGTGACTGTTTGTAAAATTCAAACTCAGGAACCAGAAGAAACTCTCGATTTTGACTTTTGCAATGCAAACGTTATTAATAAAATTATACTGCAGTCAGAGAGCCTGCGGGAGGCATTTGCGGAACTTGACATGAGTAGTGAGGTGTTACAAATCACCATGTCTCCAGACAAACCCTATTTCAGGTACTGATAACTAGGAATTCAAGCTGCCCTCAATACAGTTGGACATGGTAGAGCATTGCTAATATGATTGAGCCACGCAGGAGGCCAGCCTATCTGCAGCAACTGCTCTTGTAAACCCGAGTGGCTGCCGCCCCCCTTTACATGGCGCCCGCCTTGCATACATTTCGCCCCCAAATATACAGTCAATTCACTTTACAGTCTATTCTATGAAGTGCTTTGAGATGTCTAAAAGACATGAAAAGCGCTATATCAAATGCAAGGATTATTATTATTATACAGACCTGCAATATAATGCAGAGCTGTATAAGGGAGACTGTGTTGACTGTTTGCGAACTTCCCTACTTAGATGATCTATTTTAATTGTGTAGAAAGGATTTTTTGTGATGATTTATATTGATAATTGTATTCCACAGAAGATGCTTTTTTTTAGATTATTCTACAGAAAGCAGCCATTGTGTGTGATGCCTGTCAGATAGACTGAAAGATTTCATGGTGTTTCATAAGTTTTTTAGTGTTCTGTCACAGGTTTTTGTACTGCTGTTGGTTTAAAAGATTAACACAATATATTTTGGGGAATCATTGGGGAAATTTTACAACACTGAAAAAGGCAATTGTGCTTTTGACTCTCTGAAAGCCTTTTCCATTTAGTCAGTTTCCCCTATATTTTCTCCAAACTCTTATATTATTATTTTTTAAATATTAATCGGCAATAACCAATCAACTGCCGTATTTGCCTGAAAAAGTCATTACAGTTGACAGCAAATACTTTTAGATATTTGCATGTAATAACTTGCATTTTTGAGAGTTATGCTTTTTGTCCCTTTTTCTCTTCCCACTCTCATTCCTTCTCTTCTACTCTTATTGTTCTGAGTCGCAATGCCTTATCACAGATGCTTGTTTTCAGTGTTTCTTTTATCCTCCGAAATTCATTCTCTGGTTAAGAAACATGTTTTGCTATTTCAGGTTATCTACTTTTGGGAATGCTGGGAGCACACACTGTGATTATCCAAAGAACTCCGATATGATGGAGGCGTTTCACTGTAACCAGACTCAGTCCAGCCGGTCAGTCATTGTGCTGAGCACTTGTGCCTATAGTGTGGAACATCATTGTTGGCAGTTGTCTATTATGAAGATTTACATGAATTTAATTGATTGGCTTTTAAGAATTTTTTTCTTGTCCTCTTTTGAACAGGTATAAAATCTCATTACTGAAACCATCAACAAAAGCTCTGGCTCTGTCTTCTAAAGTTTCCATCCGCACAGATAACCGAGGATTCCTATCCTTGCAGTACATGATTCGAAATGAAGATGGACTGGTCTGCTTCGTGGAATATTATTGTAGTCCTGATGAAGAGATGGCAGAGTCAGAAACGTAATCATTAAATGTAATGCAGCAATTTGTTCATCAGTTTGCTATGGGCTCTACCGTGCTCTTATCCGAAAGTTTAATGATGAGGGAGCAAGCTTACATAACATGTAGGAGCAGGAGTAGGCCATTCGGCCTTCGAGCCTGCCCCGCCATTCAATCATGGCTGATCTTCTAATCTAACTCCAGCTAATAACCTGACCCTGCCTTATCCCGATATCCCTTAATCCCCTTTTGCAATAAGATATTTATCTATCTCAGTCTTGAATATATTCAAGACTGAGATATATTCAATATCTTCTATATTCTAGAGAATATAGGCCCAAATTGGTCAGCCTATCCTCGTAACTCATCCACTTCATCCCTGGTACTAACCTAGTAAATCTACGCTGCATCCCCTCCAAGGCAAATACATCCTTCCTTAAATAAGGAGACCAAAACTGCACACAGTATTCCAGGTGTGGTCTCACCAGGGCCCTATACAGTTGCAGCAAGACTTCCCTACTCTTTACTCTAATCCTTTCATAATGAATGCTAACATACGTTCACCTTCCTAATTGCTTGCTGCACCTGCAGACTAACTTTCTGTGATTGGTGTACAAGGACAAAGTCCCTCTGGACACTAACACATTCCAATCTCTCCCCTTCTAAAAAATAATCCGCTTTACTGTTTTTGCTACCTAGGTGGATTACTTGTTCATCTGCCACCTACCGGCCCAATCACCTAACCTATCTATGTCTCACTGCATTTTTTTAATGTCGTCCTCTGTGTTGACACTTCCTCCTAGTTTTGTGTCATCCGCGAATTTAGATATATTAACTTTGATGTCCTTGTCTAGATTGTTGATGAGGATGATAAATAGCTGAGGCCCAAGGACTGATCCTTGTGGCACTCCACTAGTCACATCCCGCCAATCTGAAAAGGACCCGTTTATCCCTACTCTTTGTTTCCTACCCGTCAACCATTCCCCACTCTACGTTAATATGCTCCCCCGAATTCCATGGGCCCTTATTTTTTGGACTAAACTTTTATGCGGCACTTTATCGAATGCCTTCTGGAAGTCCAAATAGACCACATCCACTGATTCACCCTTATCCAGTTTACGCGAAATATCCTCAAAAAACTCTATGAGATTTGTCAAACATGACTTCCCTTTTGTAAAGCCATGTTGACTTGGCCTAATTATATTGTACCCTAAATACCGCACTACCACATTCTTAATCAATGATTCTAAAATTTTTCCCATCACTGATGTGAGACTAATTGGCCTATAGTTCCCTATCTTTTCCTTTCCACCTTTTTAAAATAGTGGTGTGACATTTGCGATCTTCCAATCCATGAGGACTGTTCCAGAATCCAAGGAATTTTGGAAGATCAGACATAAGGCCTTCACTATCTCATAAGCTCCTCTTTTAAAACCCTGGATGCAAGCCATCCTGACCAGAGGATTTGTCACTTTTTAGTGCTAACAGGTTCCCGAGCACCAATTCTCTACTAATGAAAATTTCCCTAAGTTGCTCCCTGTCCTTATCCCGTTGGTGCATCTCTATTGTTGGCAGACTTGTTGTGTCTTCTAGGGTGAAGACTGATGCAAAGTACCCATTTAGGGACTCTGCCATGTCCTTATCCCGCATTACAAATTCTCCCATCTCTGACTGAAGTGGACCTACATCTACCCTCACCAGCCTATTCCTCTTAATATATTTGTAAAAACTTTTACAATCAGACTTAATGTTCCTAGTGAGCTTACCCTGATACTCCTTTTTCTCACTCTTAATGAGTTTTTTAGTTTTTTTTTGCTGGTTTCTAAAACTCTCCTAATCTTCAGATTTGCTGCTTTTCTTGGCAGTTTTATAAGCCTTTACTTTTAATTCGATGCTTTCCCTAACTACTCTAGTTAGCCACAGATGAATTGCTTTCCCTGTGGTACTCTTATTCCGCAATATGCGACGGCTAAGAATTTTGCACTACATCCTTAAATATTTGCCACTGTTGGTCTACATTTTTACCTCTTACTCTTATTCTCCAGTCTATTTTACCTAAATCTTTCCTCATACCTACAAAATTAGTCCTATTTAAAGTCAGAATACTTGCCTCGGACTTAACTATATCCCTCTTTAACTTAATGCAGAATTCAATGTTTCCTTTCTCCACATGCCTCTGTTTACCTAGCAGTAAGTAGGAACCTGGTTGTTAGTCGATCGGTGGATCGCTTTCCGCGGCTAATAATCCCTTTTAAAAAAAAATCATAATTTGGTTACTCAATCCACGACTGTTTGTGGGACACTGTGCTGCACAATTGGCTGCCGCTTTCACCCACAAAATACACAGTCCATCCATATTTTGTGAATCGCTTTGAGGCGTCTCAAAGACGTGATAAGGCACTATATCAAATGCAAGGATTATTATTGTAATATTCTTGAGTTGTGCAGATGGAACAAAAGTTGAGTATTTACGATTCAACATTCAGATCCTCGGGGCTGCTAGTGGACTGAAACATATTTCAGATAATTCTCTAAAATGACATGACATCAAAATTTGATCAGAAGTTGCACCTAAACAAGTTCGCCCACTCAAATCCACAGAGAAGAATATCTTGACCTATTAGTGATTTAGAAGGGTGTGCTTTGGCAGTAGACTGAAGAGGTGCAGTCCTGAACACAGACAGGTCCTTGGCACTATCTTAGGTTCAAATTCTAGATTTGATTTGCATAATACAGTGGACCTGTGATATAATGTGGGGTTTGGGGTCCACAAATTTCCAATGCGCATGAAAGAGAGAAGGTTAGACTGCATATGCGCAGAGCTGGCTGATTCATTCCCTGTGCAACAGCTGTTTCCTGCTCTAGAATAGAATAATCATAATTTCTCAAGTAAAATATTGGTCTCTCAGTCCATGGCTGTTGGGACATTGTTGTGCACAAATGTTTTGCCTACAAAGTACACAAAAGTGCTTCACAGGAAACAGTATAACCTGGGAAACGCTTTGAGACATCTCAACTACATGATAAGGCGCTGTATGAAATGAAAGGATTATTATTATATTAAATGCAAGGATTATTTTAGCGGAACAAATTTAAAAAAAGCTTACTTCTGGGTTATTTGGTTATTGCTGACATAACCTTGTATTGGGCAAAGGAGACAATGCCCTCTGTGGTGTATTGAGCTTGCTGAGCACCTTGTATTGGACTTGCACAGCAAAGGAAGCAGTGACGTCTGTGGTCACCTAATGACTCAGAATTTTGCCGAATTAGTACAAAAAGCTGGCTAGCTGTGCGCCTGCAGTGAATCGTGGCCCACAGTGCAACGGTGTTATAAATTTACTGAACAAATTAATTTGTGCTAAAGTGAAGTACGTTATAAAAGGGCTGCCCTGCATTCAGCTGTCAAATTCTAAAGTTTACCTTTTAGGGTTCAGAGTTGATACTTGTGATATGTTTTGTTTACAAAAAGCTAGATTGTAATGTTGAGTTGATCACATTTAAAGTTGGACCATTCTAATTCTGAAAGTTGAGTTTTATTTATTAAATGTTAATGAAATTAACTGTCCAAATTTGTCATCTGTGTTAAATTGGAAAACCGTATGAGGTATATTTATCATCCAGTAATATATTTCTGAATCAGATGAGAAAGTGTCTCCTGAAATGACTCATCATTTGGGATGAACCATCTTGGTTGTGATGCCTTTTGGGGCATTTGGCAATTAAGATTCAAGTGCTTGGAAAATAGCCACACAGATTTTCAAATGCTCAGAGTGCATGGGACTGAAATAATTGCTCTTACGAGAACCAACACAGGACATGGGTCAAATGGTCCGTGCTGTAAATTTCCAAGGTTCTGTTTATATTTGATGAAGATGTAGACCTTTTCTCAATTGATGCAATTTGCACCAACTCCATATGATGGGTTTGGGGCTATGAAGGTGCTAAGCAGACCCCCAAATTCTTCACCTTTGGACATTTGCACTGCAATGGAAGTTGTTCCCCTACTTATGCAAAGGCTGAGATCAGGTTGTCCATTTGCTCTTATCTGAGGAATGGTGCATAGCAAGGAAAGATTCAAAGAGGTGATGATCCAAAAAAGTGAGGAAAAAGCCCAGATATGGAAACATTATTTTTCTTACTCATTGATAGTAAGGAGAAGGATTTTATTATTCTCCAGAATTTTCTTCCTTTGAATAATCACTCATTTTCTTATCTATTTATAATTTAATCCTTCCTGAAACTGTTAAAGCTTGAATTTTGACCTTGTAAAATCTTTTACATTTGTATTAGTATTTATTCTCTTAGGCTTTATTATGTTTTTAAAGTAATCACTGGAACACATTTTTTTCACGTGCTTCCAAGTGAAATGCTAGTTATTAAATCCGATGACATCATGTGGTTTATCACAAAATTGGTTGCTAAAATTTGTGAATTTATGTGTAACAGGAAATGCTATTATTCACCAAATACAAATTGGGCAATTGTGAAATTGCACTATTCTGTGTAAATTCTTGAATTCAATTCAAGATTGAATTCAAGATTTGTGTCCTTCCATTCGAATCCTGCTATGACCTTACTCCACCCTAACTCTGCAACGTTACCTCCCGGCCGCTCCTGCTCAGCTAACTGTGGCCTGCTTCATGTCCCTCACCCAATCTGCCATCGATGCATGAACTTTCAGCCATTCTTCCCCTGCCCAAAGAATCCACCCCGGAGTTTCTCCGTCTTGCCCTCTCCCCATGTGTAACGCCTGCCTTAAGACCCACCTTTCAACTGCTCTTTTGGCCACTTTTCCCCCTACCATACTCCTCAGCCCTCCCCTGCCCCAGCTTTGTTCCAAATCAGTTGTGTCGAAGTACTTTGAGATGTCCTCCTAATGTGAAAGATCAGATCCGCTGGAAGCCATACAGTGAATGTTCAGGCCACACCACGAGTACTGCACCCAGTTCTGCTTGCCTCAACATAAGGGAAATGCTCTGGCCCTACAGGGCCAAACAGAGGAGAGAAATGAGGATAATTCCTAATGTTAGGGGAATGAACTATAAGCAATAATTAGACGAGCTTGGGTTTTTCATTCGAGAGGTCTCACTGGGAACTTTATAGAGGTGTCTACAATTCTCAATGTTGAAAAGTAATCGCAGAACAATATTTTTAGATGGACCAAGACAGAAGAACAAAGGGACATAGGTTTGGATTTGCAAATTTCCGGCAATTTCATAATCAACATGGGGCAGTGTAATAGTCAGTGTATGACATTGTAAAGGTGCTAGTCAGCCCAGGCTCAGAGTTTCAAATGTACCGGGCGGAAGTGACGTCACACGGTAGGTAGCCGAGTGTTGATTAGTTGGTTCGGCGGGAGAGTCTGAAATGGTATGTTAGCGCTGGACCAGTCTCCACACATCACAGGCCCTGCCTCCAAGCACCACATCGCCTCAATCCCCACTTTGGACATAGCTCGCCAACGGCGACCATGAGCCCAAAAGCTTTAGCAGCCCCTCTCCCCCTCCATTGTTCCTGCTCTCTGAGCTGTTTTGGTTTTCCCTGGTTTTGCTCCTGTTTGGTGACAGCCTCACGACATCATTCTCTTGTCCAACACCATTTTGTGAGGACCATTTTGTTTGGCAACAAGGTGGTGCTGAAGACTGGGAGAGATGTAAATGGATTAATGTGCTGAGCTCAGTTGTCCACCTCCGCAACATTGCCCATGTTCGCCACTGCCTCCTACCGCTCTCCCCGGAGACCCTGATCCACACTTTCATCATGTGCCGGCTTGACTACGCCAACTGCCTGCCCACTGGGCTTCCCAACTCTTCCTTCCACAAACTAGATTGTTCAGAACTCTGCAGCTCATGTCCTCTCCCACCACACCGAGCTCCGGGAATCTATTGCCCCCATTCTTGACCGGCTTCATTGGCTCCTCATGCCTCAGTGAATCGAGTACAAAACCCTCATTCTCACCTTCAAAGTCCTCCACGGTCTTCCTCCCTACTCCCTCTCTGACCTCCTAAACCCAATTCAGGCTGTCCATTCCCTCCGCTTCAGGTCCCCCGCACTTCCTACTCTCCCATTGGCAGTTGAGCATTCAGTTGACCATCTGTTGTGATCCCGCTTCATAACTGAAATTGTTTATATATGTTAATCCATTGTAGTCGAAAGCATTATTTTAATCAATGTTTAGAAATCCTTATGTTGAATAGACACCATTTTGATTAATACAACAACAACAACAAAATTACATTTGTATAGCATCTTTCATGTCGGGAGGATGTCCCAAGGCGCTGGACAGACAGAGTTACGGAACTGAGCTGAGGGTCGGGGTGGGGAAGTGGGGAGAGCAGGGATGGGAAGCAGGCAGATCGAAAGTACGGTCGAAGAGGAGGGGGCGAGATGGAGGGACTGTAGGATTGAGTTCCAGAGGGTGGGTGCAGAGTGGCAGAAGGCCCGCTCGCCGATAGTGGGGCGAGCAAGGCAGGGGATGTGAATCAGGCCAGAGCCCGCTGAGCAGAGGGAGTGAACAAGGTGGTACGGGGGTTAGGAGGTCGGAGAGATAGGGAGGAGCAAGACCATGGGGGGCTTTGAAGGTGAGGACCAGGATCTTGAACTGTATCTGTGTAATGGGAAGCCAGTGGAGTTGGGTAAGGATGGGAATGATATGGTCACGGAGCCTAGTGCGGGAGAGGACACGGGCTGCAGAGTTCTGGATGATCTACAGCCTGTGGAGGGAGGAGTTTGGGAGGCCGACAAGCAATGAGTTTGCAGAGTCGAGCCTCGATGTAATGAAAGCGTGTATGAGCGTTTCGGCGGCCTGCGGTGTGAGACAGTGTCGGAGCCGGGCAACATGGGGGAAGGCAGAGTGGGTCATGGCGCAGATGTGGGTATAGTTGAGGGTCAAACATATCCCAAGGTTCCGGACTGGCTTAGCAAGGTGGAGTGTGCAACCATGAATGGTGATGCTGTCAGCGGTGGAGGTGAGGAGGTGCTGACAGAAGCCAATCAGGAGACCTTGGTCTTGTTGACTTTCAACTGAAGAAAGTTAGCTCTCATCCAGGACTTGATGTCTGATAGACATAATGGTTAAAAATGTTGATGTCGGCTAGAAAAATGTCAAGAATCGTGTTTATTACAGCTGAAGTTTGTTGAAGATGTATTTCATAACAAATTCATGTTTGTGTTAAAGATATTCTCTATAACAAATTAAGTTGTATAACAATTCTGCAGATTATAGCCTTGTTATATAACACTAACAATAACAATTCTGCAGATTATGCTTCATTGATGTTCTTTTATAATAGTAAGAATTCCGCATGTGAGACAAACTGTACCTGTTGCAGCTTTGTTTGCAACCAAAGGATCCAATATGGAAGTAGATTTCAGTCATACCACTCACAAACCATTTAACATGCTATAAATGCTGTGTATTTACAGCAAAACTGCCATACAGTATGATGAACTTGTTTAGGTCATAGCTCATCAATGATAGCAGATCCTCCCTAAACAAATATGCCCATAACACTCCCTAATGCAAGACCTTTCCGATGAGGTTGAACAACAACAGCAACTTCCACTCATATAGTGTCCTACATGCAGGGTAGCGTCTCAGAGCACTTAACAGTGGCGGAGCCTGACTCTGAGTCGGTGGGGGGCAGTTGGCTGTAAGCAAGGTGGAAAAGGAAGGCTTTCTGGCGGACTTGGAAAAGGGGAGGGAGGGGGCAAGGTGAAGGGATTGAGGAGAGTGTTCTAGAGTTTCGGGGCATAGTGGCTGAAAGCGCGACCTCTGATGATGGGGTGGAGTGTGTGAGGGACGAGCAGAAGGCCGGTGCCAGTCAAGCGGAGGTGCCAGATGGTGAATTGTGGAGTGAAGAGGTCAGAGAGGTTGGAAGCACTGTTCCCACTTGCGCGTGGCCGCGCAGCAGTCTGTTGTGTGCCACACACTTCTTTTACGGCGACGCACACAGCCTTTAAAAATTAGAGGGAACATAGGTTGGAAGGTGCAGAGAATGAAGGAATTTGAACACGAGAGTGAGGATCTTGAAATAGATGCGTTCAGTGATTGGGAGCCAGTGGAGCCTGGGCCAGAACTGGTGAGATGTGGATACAGAGTTTGATCCAGGTCAGTATGCGGGCGGCAGAGTTTTAAATGAGCTGATCTTTTAAATAATGGAGCTGGGGAGACCAGCGAGGAGTGCATTTGAGTTATGCAGGTGGGAAGTGACAAACGCATGCACGAGGGTTTCGGCTGCAAATTTGGGGTAAGGTATGGTCAGAAGCGGGCAATATGTTGGAGGTGGAAGAAGGCGGTTCTGGTAAGGGAGCAGATGTGGGGGAGGAAGGACAGCTAGGGTAGTTAGGTTTAGGGTTGTTCGGGTTTTTAGGGTTTGGGTGGTTAAGAGTTTGGGCAATTAGGGTTGGGGGTAGGATAATTAGGGTTAGTGTAGTTCGGGTTAGAGTAATTTGAGTTAGGATAATTAGGGTTAGTGTTTGGGGGTCAGGGTCAGTGTCCTCTCCACCCCCGCGCCCCCTTGGAAGGTGAATGTGACGACGTCCTGGACTGAGTTAAATTGAGATGATAAGTTTTCAAATCCTGTACCTCAGCCCCTTTTCGTGAACAAACTGTTCTTGTCAGAAAAATAATTAGATTTTCAGTTGGCGAATTTGCTCGTTACTGATGCTGTGACTGTATTAGTTTGAGGCACAGACACAGTGCAATGTTACCCAGGCATTGTTCATGGCAGTTGTGGGGGGAGAGAAGTCAGCAGGATTGAGACTCGGGGGTCAAATCGCCTCCTGCACTGAACATGTCTATGATTCTCTGCACTGAGACCCACATTGCATATATTTAACCTGTGAGATAATTTTGTCTTAAACTTTAAGATTGTTCAGAATTGTGAAAAATCCTTATATTTTTAAGCTTTTTGAGAGCTGCAGTAAATTGAGTTCAAATTAACAATTGTCCACAAATCTGTACAGTCTTAAATTCCAAGACAAAATGGTTTTGCAGGCTAACACTGGGTAGAATTTTAGGCTAAAACTGGGTAGAATTTCCGGCTTCTAACCTCCAGTTTTAAAATAGATTGTCTTTAAAATTTCAGCTTAATGGACAACAATTAGGAAAACTCATTCCCGGAAACTGTGACTAAACCAAATGGGTTGAGACAAAAGTCGGTCACCAGCCGCTGGAAGTTGTAGATTGAGTGGAATCTCCGCTCAGAAGAATAACAGCAGCCGCCAGCCTTGACCTGTGTGGAGCTGGAGCCCAGAAACCACGTTTGACCATCGAGCCTGTGGACGGCAGAGAGATCCCGGGAGGGAAGATGGAAGATTCCATTATCTTTCCTACCACTAATGTTAAGCTAATAGGTCTATAGTTCCCTGGGCTTGTTCTATCTCCCTTTTTAAATATAGGTGTAACATCAGAACATTGGATGTTCAGGGGGATAAGGGGAAAAATGCCAATGCTGTTGTTATCGGGCATACAATAATTAAAGGGATAGACAGGTGTTTCTGTCATAAAAGATGGGACTCGTGCATGGTAGGCTGCCTCCCTGGGGCCAGCGTGCATGACGTCATGGAACGGGTGCAAAATATCCTACAGGGGGAAAGGGGAAAAACCGGAAGTTGTGGTCCATGTCGGGATCCATGATGTAGTTGATAAAAGGGCTAAGACCCTATAGGGAAAATATCAGAAGCTTGGAAAGAAGCTAAAAAGCAGGACCTCAATGGTGGTGATCTCAGGATTACTCCCAATGCCTTGTGCAAGTGAATACCAAACCAGGAGGTTCAATACATGAATGCCTGGTTGAGAAATGGTGCAGGAAGGAGGGCTTCACGTTTCTAAACCACTGGGACCAGTTCTGGGGCAGATGGAACCTGTACACGAGGGATGGGTTACACCTGAGCAGGGCTGGGACCAATGCCATTGCAACAAGGATAACAAATGCTGTGGGGAAGCGTTAACTGATTTAAACATGGATCCAGAACTGGCTAGGAGACAGAAAGCAGAGTGGTAGTAAACGATTGCTTTTCTGACTGGAGGGAGGTGTGTAGTGGTGTCCCTCTGGGGTTGGTGTTGAGACCACTGCTCTTTCTGATCTATATTAATAATAATCCTTGCATTTGATATAGTGTTTTTCACGTCGGGAGGACGTCCCAAAGCGCTTCACAGAACACACTGTAAAGTGAATTGACTGTATATTTGTGGGCAAACGCGGCAGCCAATTGTGCACAGCAATATCCCACAAACAGTCGTAGATTGAAAATGACCAATTTATTATTGTTTTGGGTTTTGGAGGGATTATTATTAGGCTCTGTGTGGAGTAAGGAAACTTGCCCAAGGTTTCACCCTCTGCCTGGAATTGAACTCAGGTCTCTCGCTTGCAAAGCGAGTGCTCTAACCACTGAGCTACAGGACTCCACGATCTGGATCTGGATATAGGGAGCACAATTTCAAAATTTTCAGATGATACTAAGATAGGAAAAGCAGTTAATGGTGAGGAGGATAGCACCAGACTCCAAGAGGACTTAGACAGATTGGTAAAATGGGCAGAAACATGGCAGATGAGGTTTAATGTGGAGAAATGCGAAGTGTTGCATTTTGGTAGGAAGAATGAGAAGAGGGAGTATAAGCTGATGGTACAATCTTAAAGGGGACAAATAAACAGAGAGACATATGGGATACTAGGTTTTATAACTAGGGGCATAGAATTCAAAAGTCAGGAGGTTATGTTGAATATTTATAAAATGCTGGCAAGGCCTCAGTTGGAGACTGCGTTCAGTTCTGGGCACCGCACTTTAGGAAAGATGTTAGGGCATTAGAGAAGGTGCAAAGGAGGTTTACCAGGATGGTACCAGGAATGAAGGACCTTAGTTATGAGGAGGTTAGCGGAACTAGGATTATTCTCCCTAGAGAAGATTAAGAAGGGATTTAATAGAGGTTTTCAAGATCACGAGAGGATTTGATAGGTTGAACCGGGAAAAACTTTGCGCTGGCGTGTGGGTCAGTAACCCGAGGACACCGATTTAAGTTTGACTTTATCGTAATCTGTCTCCTCTCTATTACACTTTCTCTCTATCAGAATCTTTCTCCTCTCTATCACACTTTCTCTCTACTGCAATCTCTCTCCTCTCTATCACTCTTTGTCTATCAGAATATTTCTCCATCTCTCTATCACTTTCTCTCTATTGCAATCTTTCTCCTCTCTATCATAATTTGTCTCTATCTATTCAAATCTTTCTAACACACGTTCTCTCTCTATCACAATCTTTCTCTTTCTCTATTACAATCTTTCTCCTCTCTTTCACACTTACACTCTCTCTATTGTAATCTTTCTGCTTCTCTCTATCATAGTCTTTCTCCTCTCCTTCACACTTTCTCTCTATTCCAATCTTTCTCCTCTTTTTCACACTTTCTCTCTCTATCACACTCTCTATCACAATCTTTCTCCTTCTCTCTATCACTTTCTCTCCATCAGAATATTTCTCCTTTATCACAATCTTTCACCTCTACCACACCTTCTCTCTGTTGCAATTGTTCGCCTTCTCTCTCACACCTGTTTGTGATCTGATTTGATGGTGTGTTTGATGATGTCTCTGAAGCATTCAATAGGAAATTCTAGGAAAGTGTGAATGCTCTGAAATAATGAATATAAACCCTGTGAATTCTCTGAACCAGCCAATAGCCAACAGCCCATGTGATGATACTAACTGTTTCCAGCTGTGAAGGGAGGTCGTTCAACTGGACCTTGTGAGGAATGTGATTTGCTCATTGGCCACATGTCAAACCTGAACCTTTGGGTATTTAACCCAGAGGCTGAGCTCAGTCAAACCATTGGAAGAAGGAGTCACCTCATCAGCTCAGAGAGAGCAGATGAGTTGCTGGAGGCTTGTGGTTCAGAGCAGTGAAATAGTCAGTTTGTGTGTGGTGGAGCTTGGCTCAGGCTGGTCTCTCTATGGACTATACCAGGTAAGTCTGCATTTGTGAGAACATTCCGGTGGGCTGTAAATTGTCAGTAATGTTTGTGAAGGGAAGTTATCCAAGCCTTGGATGTTGTCAGTCCTGTGAGCTTCAGAGACATTATCACTGTTCAACTGCTCTCCATGTAAATTGTGAGCAACTCTTGGCCAGTTTGGCTTCTCCTTTTATTGTGTAATTTGTCTCAAAAACAATTGCTGTTTTGTTTCTATCTGGAGTCAGTAGACAACTCCCACTGGAGTCTTCCCTCCTTTGCTCTTCCTTAATTCTACCCATAGTGTTTCTGTGGTCTGATCACCTTTACCAAAGTCCTTTCTATCTACTCTTGTACTTGAATGTTATCCATATTGCTCCCCTCCTATCCCAATTTCCTTATCCTTTCTGTAGATCTTGCAGCCTGGAATATTTAGCTCCCAGTAATGCCCAGCTTGTAGTCAAGTCTCTAACGGTTACTCCATCAGACCCCTTAAGCTACATATAATAATAATAATAATAATCCTTGCATTTGATATAGCGCTTTTCACGTCGGGAGGATGTCCCAAAGCGCTTCACAGAACACACTGTAAAGTGAATTGACTATATATTTGTGGGCAAACGCGGCAGCCAATTGCGCACAGCAATGTCCCACAAACAGTCATAGTGTTTGTGTTTGTAACTTGTTTTATTTTTATGCTATGTGTATTTGTCACAGAGACTTATTAGGGTAACTGTCCTCACTTGCCCAATAATGTTTTTCTTGCTTTTTTGTGTTTATTTTCATAAACTGTTTCTCTTTCTGGGAAACTCAGTTAGTTATCACTTTTGGTTTTCTAGCCTTTGCTCTTCTTTCAGTATTTAGTTCTCTGTTGTTTCTGCTTCAGGCAGAGGTTATCCTGGAGCCAGTGCAGGTTTGTGTTGCTTCTGAATGCTGGTCTAATGCTCGTTCATACCAGATGATCACTGGGTCTTCATACATCAATGAACTTTGGAGACCTTATTGCCATCCATCTCTGTTTAATGTAGATTGTGAGCATCTCTTGACCTATCTGACTTTTCTTTTTATTGTGTAACTTGTCTCAGCGATGGCGATGACAGAATCACTATGTGAAACTATTATTTTGCAGTGTTAGTCTTTAAACCATCATCTAGATTTTGGTCAAAGATGTCCAACTTGGAATTGTTTGGAGATGAGGTGCAGCTAAAAATTGTGGGAGATGCAAGTGATTAATGGGCTGAGCTCAGTTGTTCGGTGGAGTCTTGTAGCTCAGTCATAGAGCACTCGCCTTGCAAGCAAGACACCTGGGTTCAATTCCAGGCAGGGTGAACCTTGGGCAAGTTTCCTTACTCCACATGCCTAATAATAACCCCTCCAAAAAACAAAACTATAATAAATTGATTATTTTCAATCCACGACTGTTTGTGGGATGCTGCTGTCTGCAATTGGCTGCTGCGCTTCACCCACAAATACATGGTCAATTCACTTTACGGTCAATTCTGTGAAGCACTTTAAGATGTCGAAGACGTGAAAAGTGCTATATTAAATGCAAGGACTATTATTATTGTCACCCGAAGCCAAGTCTGTGCTAATGGGAACCAAATGCTGATGACTGAAGCTCACGCCCTGTTTTGCTCTCTAGCACCTTGGGATTCATGGAGGATAAGTAAGGTGAGTCTGTACTAGTGGGAACACTGTGATGACGGCAAAGGTTGTATATCCTTCTTTCTTGCACTTTTCCACACTTCAGAGGTTTGGCAACACTGTGGACTTCATGCAGGATGTCTGACATCCAAACATATATGAGTCTTAACTCTGGTTCACACTGGGGATTGAGTTTAGAAGTTGTTAGTAACGAAGGCTGGGGTTTCAGAGGGACAGGATGGAGATGTTGCTAGATTAATATGTTGGAGATGAGTTTGGGTCAAGGGTTTAATTCATCGAAACAGATTGCAGGAATAACAGAGATTGAGGATAGACACTGTTGTTACATGATGTAAGATCAGATTTGACGGTATCTGTTATAATCTTCTGAAGAGACAGCAAATATGCTTGATCTTGGGTAATATAGAGTAGCTGTGTGAAGGTTGGTTTTATTTGCCCAGAGCCGGTGCCTGTCCAGGTTGGTTCAGTTTACTGGTTGAGTCACTTTATGCCAGGGATGGTTTGGAGCAGTTGTCGATCATTAGTTACTGTCCGAGTTGGTTCAGTGCAGGTTGTGAGGTAGTAAAGGGCTAATCAAAACACGGTGAATGTTTGGGATCATAGAAAGGGGTCCCAGGTGCTCAGGATTAATTGGATAAAAAATGTCTTGGGCACATTTGAGGTATAAAAGGGAGGAGATGGAGATGAACCAGAGTTGTTGAGGTTTGGAGTTTTCACTGACACTTGTCTCTAACATTACTAATTATACAAACTCTGAATTTCAGGAACTTGTAAGAGGTTTGGGGTAAGGTTACTCTATTGCTTACTGCCTCACAACCTGCAAAATTGTGAAGAGAAGGATGTCTCCTTCTAGAGTGCACTTAAACTGCATGTCATTCTCAGCCAGCAATAAGATACTGTGACAAGATGTGTAGTCGGTGTCTGTCAAGGTTGGTTCAGGGTAGTTGTGGAGTTAGTGTATGTCAGAGAATCCTGTTATTGATGCGTTTTATCCTGAGATTGGTTCAGTGTAGAGTTGGTTTGTGTCAGGGCTGATTCAATATAGATAAACAGCCTATTTACAGCAATGTCTGACTTGGACGTGTTGTATTACATTGGACTAAATGGTAAGTGAAGATTCCTGGAAACCTTAGGGTGATGACTGAAGATCATGCCCCCTTTCTCTCTCTCTACGACCTTGGGACTCGTGGCGGATAAGGTAAGTCTGTACTAGTGCGAACCCTGTGATGATGGCAAAGGTTGTATCTTTCTCGCTAGCACCTTTCCACACTCCAGAGGTTTGGAACCACTATGTGGACATCATGCTGGATGTTTGACATGTGAGCCAACTCTGGTTTACACTGGAGGTTGAGATTAGAAGCGGTTAGTAGCAAAGACTGGGGTTTGAGAGGGACAAGATGGGGAGATGTTTCTAAGTTAATATGGTGAGCTGACAGTTTGTGATGAGGGTGGAATTAATTGTTACAGATTGTATGAATCGCAGAGATGGAAGTCAGACACTGTAGTTGGATGGTGTAAGGTTTGATTTGATAACATCTATTACAAGAGTTTGATCTGAGATCAGATGGAATTTGTGTGTAGCGTAATATAGTCCTTGTGTGAAGGTTGGTTTATTTGCCCAGAGCCAGTGTCTGACGCAGTTGGTTGGGTTAAGTGGCTGAGAGTCGGTTTGTGTTGGGGCTGGTTGTGGAACATCAGTTTGTGTGCGAGTTGGTTCAGGGCAGGTGGAGAGTCGGTGCCTGTCTGAGGTCGGTCGAGGGCAGTTGTCGAGGGTTAGAGTCTTTCAGGCCTGGCTCAGTGCAGTTGCCTCGGGTCAGTCGCTGCCAGGGCTGGGTCGGAGCAGTTTGCACGGCTGGTTTGCTAGTAATCGGCAATGTGTAGCTGCCGAGAGTCAGTCGCTGCCGGGTCTGGGTCAGTGTGGCTGCCACGAGTCAGGTTCTGTTCAGACTGGGTTAGTGTAATTGTTGAGTCAGTTTATGCTGAGATTGGTTCACAGTTTGGTTTGTCAGGGTGAGTCAGTCGAGTTGTTGAGTTGGCTTCTATCAGTGTTTCCTTAGTATAGTTGAGAGTTGGGTTTAGTTGAGAGGGTGTTTGAGAGTTGGCTTGTGTCAGGGCAAGTTCAGTGCAGTTGAGTGAGTGGGGCAAAGGTTGGATTAGTAGAATTGTTGAGTGAGTTTTTGTGGATTTGATCAGTGAAGCTCAGGGGAGTTGGTCAGTGTCGGAGCTGGTTTAGTGAAGTTGAGGTGTTGTGAGGGAATTGCCTTTGTGTTGCTGAGTTGGTTTGTCAGAGAATCCTCTGTAGTTATTGATGTAGTTAATGTTGAGATTGGTTAAGTGAATTTGATGGGAGTTGGTCAGTGTCAGGAATGGTTCAGTGTAGGAACACAACCAATTTATTTACAGCAGAGCATGGATCGGGCTGGTTGTGCATTTGGACTATACGGTAAGTGTGGTTTTGTGGAAACGTTAGTATATTTGTATCGTCTTTCTTTCCAGCAAGTTGGAATTCATGGTAGATCAGGTAAGTGTAATAACGGAAAACTGTTGGTAACTAAAGCTATTACACTCTTTCTCTCTTGCACCTTTCCACACTCCAGAGGTTTGGTAACACTATGTGGACATCATGTTGGATGTTTCATATGTGAGCCAAAGTCTGGTTCACATTGGAGGTTGAGATTAGAAGTTGTTAGTAGCAAAGACTGGGGTTTGAGAGGGACAAGATGGGGAGATGTTGCTGAGTTAATATGGTGAGGTGATAGTTTGGGTTGAGGGTAGAATTAATTGGTACAGATTGTATGAATCGTGGAGATTCAAGTCAGACACTGTAGTTAGATGATGTAAGATTAGATTTGGTAACATCTAGTACAAGAGTTTAATCAGAGTGAGTTTGTGGGTTGGGTAATATAGAGTCGCTGTGTGAAGGTTGGTTTATTTGCCCAGAGCCAGTGTGTGTCGAGGTTGGTTGGGGTGAGTGTCTGAGAGTTGGTTTGTATTGGGGCTGGTTGTGGAACATCAGTTTGTGTGCGAGTTGGTTCAGGGCAGATGTAGAGTGGGTGCCTGTCTGAGGTCGGTTGAGGGTTAGAGTCTTTCAGGCCTGGCTCAGTGCAGTTGCCTCGGGTCAGTCGCTGCCAGGGCTGGGTCGGAGCAGTTTGCACGGCTGGTTTGCTAGTAACCGGCAATGTGTAGCTGCCGAGAGTCAGTCGCTGCCGGGTCTGGGTCAGTGTGGCTGCCACGAGTGAGGTTCTGTTCAGACTGGTTTAGTGTAGTTGTTGAGTCAGTTTATGCTGAGATTGGTTCACAGTTTGGTTTGTCAGGGTCAGTCAGTCCAGTTGTTGAGTTGGTTTCTGTCAGTGTTTCCTTAGTATAGTTGAGAGTTGGTTTAGTTGAGCGGGTGTTTGGGAGTTGGCTTGTGTCAGGGCAGGTTCAGTGCAGTTACGCAGTGTATTTGAGTGAGTGGGGCCAAGGTAGGATTAGTAGAAGTGTTGAGAATGAGTTTCTGTGGATTTGATCATTGAAGCTCAAGGGAGTTGGTCAGTGTCAGAGCTGGTTTAGTGAAGTTGAGGTGTTGTGAGACGGGATTGCCTTTGTGTTGCTGAGTTGGTTTGTCAGAGAATCCTCTGAGTAGTTATCGATGTTGAGATTAGTTCAGTGTATTTGATGGGAGTTGGTCAGTGTCAGGGATGGTTCAGTGTAGGTACACAACCAATTTATTTACAGCAGAGCTTGGATCGGGCTGGTTGTGCATTTGGACTATACGGTAAGTGTGGTTTTGTGGAAACCTTAGTATATTTGTATCGTCTTTCTTTCCAGCAAGTTGGAATTCATGGTAGATCAGGTAAGTGTAATAGCAGAAAACTATGTTGGCAACTAAAGCTATTACACTCTTTCTCTCTTGCACCTTTCCACACTCCAGAGGTTTGGTAACACTATGTGGACATCATGTTGGATGTTTCATATGTGAGCCAAAGTCTGGTTCACACTGGAGGTTGAGATTAGAAGTTGTTAGTAGCAAAGACTGGGGTTTGAGAGGGACAAGATGGGGAGATGTTGCTGAGTTAATATGGTGAGGTGATAGTTTGGGTTGAGGGTAGAGTTAATTGGTACAGGTTGTATGAATCGCAGAGAATCAAGTCAGACACTGTAATTGGATGGTGTAAGGTTTGATAACATCTATTACAAGAGTTTGGTCTGAGATCAGATGGATTTTTTGTGTGGCGTAATATAGAGTCTTTGTGTGAAGGTTGGTTTATTTGCCCAGAGCCAGTGTCTGTCGAGGTTGGTTGGGTTGAATGGCTGAGTCAGTTTGTGTTGAACATCAGTTTGTGTGCGAGTTGGTTCAGGGCAGGTGTAGAGTCGGTGCGTGTCTGAGGTCAGTCGAGGGCAGTTGTTGAGGGTTAGAGTCTTTCAGGCCTGGCTCAGTGCAGTTGCCTCGGGTCAGTCGCTGCCAGGGCTGGGTCGGAGCAGTTTGCACGGCTGGTTTGCTAGTAATCGGCAATGTGTAGCTGCCGAGAGTCAGTCGCTGCCGGGTCTGGGTCAGTGTGGCTGCCACGAGTCAGGTTCTGTTCAGACTGGTTTAGTGTAATTGTTGAGTCAGTTTATGCTGAGATTGGTTCACAGTTTGGTTTGTCAGGGTGAGTCAGTCGAGTTGTTGAGTTGGCTTCTGTCAGTGTTTCCTTAGTATAGTTGAGAGTTGGGTTTAGTTGAGAGGGTGTTTGAGAGTTGGCTTGTGTCAGGGCAAGTTCAGTGCAGTTGAGTGAGTGGGGCAAAGGTTGGATTAGTAGAATTGTTGAGTGAGTTTTTGTGGATTTGATCAGTGAAGCTCAGGGAGTTGGTCAGTGTCAGAGCTGGTTTAGTGAAGTTGAGGTGTTGTGAGGGAATTGCCTTTGTGTTGCTGAGTTGGTTTGTCAGAGAATCCTCTGTAGTTATTGATGTAGTTAATGTTGAGATTGGTTCAGTGTATTTGATGGGAGTTGGTCAGTGTCAGGAATGGTTCAGTGTAGGAACACAACCAATTTATTTACAGCAGAGCTTGGATCGGGCTGGTTGTGCATTTGGACTATACGGTAAGTGTGGTTTTGTGGAAACGTTAGTATATTTGTATCCTCTTTCTTTCCAGCAAGTTGGAATTCATGGTAGATCAGGTAAGTGTAATAGCGGAAAACTGTTGGCAACTAAAGCTATTACACTCTTTCTCTCTTGCACCTTTCCACACTCCAGAGGTTTGGTAACACTATGTGGACATCATGCTGGATGTTTCATATGTGAGCCAAACTCTGGTTCACACTGGAGATTGAGATTAGAAGTGGTTAGTAGCAAAGACTGGAGTTTGAGAGGGACAAGGTGGGGAGATGTTGCTGAGTTAATATGTTGAGGTGACAGTTTGTGTTGAGGGTAGATTTAATTGGTACAGATTGTATGATTCGCAGAGATTGAATTCAGATACTGCAGTTGGATGGTGTAAGGTTTGATAACATCTATTACAAGAGTTTGATCTGAGATCAGATGGAATTTGCGTGTGGCGTAATATAGAGTGTTTGTGTGAAGGTTGGTTTATTTGTCCAGAGCCAGTGTCAGTCAATGTTGGTTGGGTTGAGTGGCTGAGAGTCTTTATGTTGGGGCTGGTTGTGGAGCATCAGTTTGTGTGCAAGTTGGTTCAGGGCAGGTGTAGAGTTGGTGACTGTCTGTCGAGGCCGGTCGAGTGCAGTTGTTAAGGGTTAGAGTCTTTCAGGCCTGGCTCAGTGCAGTTGCCTCGGGTCAGTCGCTGCCAGGGCTGGGTCGGAGCAGTTTGCACGGCTGGTTTGCTAGTAATCGGCAATGTGTAGCTGCCGAGAGTCAGTCGCTGCCGGGTCTGGGTCAGTGTGGCTGCCACGAGTCAGGTTCTGTTCAGACTGGGTTAGTGTAATTGTTGAGTCAGTTTATGCTGAGATTGGTTTGGTTTGTTGGGGTCAGTCAGTCCAGTTGTTGAGTTGGCTTCTGTCAGTGTTTCCTGAGTATAGTTGAGAGTTGGGTTTAGTTGAGAGGGTGTTTGAGAGTTGGCTTGTGTCAGGGCAGGTTCAGTGCAGTTACGCAGTGTAGTTGAGTGAGTGGAGCCAAGGTTGGATTAGTAGAATTGTTGAGAATGAAATTCTGTGGATTTGATCAGTGAATCTCAGGGCAGTTGGTCAGTGTCAGAGCTGGTTTAGTGAAGTTGAAGTGTTGTGAGACGGAATTGCCTTTGTGCTGCTGAGTTGGTTTGTCAGAGAATCCTCTGTGTAGTTATCGATGTAGTTCATGTTGAGATTGGTTCAGTGTATTTGATGGGACTTGGTCAGTGTCAGGAATGGTTCAGTGTAGGAACACAACCAATTTATTTTACAGCAGAGCTTGGATCGGGCTGGTTGTGCATTTGGACTATACGGTAAGTGTGGTTTTGTGGAAAGCTTAGTATATTTGTATCCTCTTTCTTTCCAGCAAGTTGGAATTCGTGGTAGATCAGGTAAGTGTAATAGCAGAAAACTATGTTGGCAACTAAAGCTATTACACTCTTTCTCTCTTGCACCTTTCCACACTCCAGAGGTTTGGTAACACTATGTGGACATCATGTTGGATGTTTCATATGTGAGCCAAACTCTGGTTCACACTGGAGGTTGAGATTAGAAGTTGTTAGTAGCAAAGACTGGGGTTTGAGAGGGACAAGATGGGGAGATGTTGCTGAGTTAATATGGTGAGGTGATAGTTTGGGTTGAGGGTAGAATTAATTGGTACAGGTTGTATGAATCGCAGAGAATCAAGTCAGACACTGTAGTTGGATGGTGTAAGGTTTGATAACATCTATTACAAGAGTTTGATCTGAGATCAGATGGATTTTTGTGTGGCGTAATATAGAGTCTTTGTGTGAAGGTTGGTTTATTTGCCCAGAGCCAGTGTCTGTCGAGGTTGGTTGGGTTGAATGGCTGAGTCAGTTTGTGTTGAACATCAGTTTGTGTGCGAGTTGGTTCAGGGCAGGTGCGTAGAGTCGGTGCGTGTCTGAGGTCAGTCGAGGGCAGTTGTTGAGGGTTAGAGTCTTTCAGGCCTGGCTCAGTGCAGTTGCCTCGGGTCAGTCGCTGCCAGGGCTGGGTCGGAGCAGTTTGCACGGCTGGTTTGCTAGTAACCGGCAATGTGTAGCTGCCGAGAGTCAGTCGCTGCCGGGTCTGGGTCAGTGTGGCTGCCACGAGTCAGGTTCTGTTCAGACTGGTTTAGTGTAATTGTTGAGTCAGTTTATGCTGAGATTGGTTCAGTTTGGTTTGTCTGGGTGAGTCAGCCCAGTTGTTGAGTTGGCTTCTGTCAGTGTTTCCTTAGTATAGTTGAGAGTTGGGTTTAGTTGAGAGGGTGTTTGAGAGTTGGCTTGTGTCAGGGCAGGTTCAGTGCAGTTGAGTGAGTGGGGCAAAGGTTGGATTAGTAGAATTGTTGAGTGAGTTTTTGTGGATTTGATCAGTGAAGCTCAGGGGAGTTGGTCAGTGTCAGAGCTGGTTTAGTGAAGTTGAGGTGTTGTGAGGGAATTGCCTTTGTGTTGCTGAGTTGGTTTGTCAGAGAATCCTCTGTAGTTATTGATGTAGTTAATGTTGAGATTGGTTCAGTGTATTTGATGGGAGTTGGTCAGTGTCAGGAATGGTTCAGTGTAGGAACACAACCAATTTATTTACAGCAGAGCATGGATCGGGCTGGTTGTGCATTTGGACTATACGGTAAGTGTGGTTTTGTGGAAACGTTAGTATATTTGTATCCTCTTTCTTTCCAGCAAGTTGGAATTCATGGTAGATCAGGTAAGTGTAATAGCGGAAAACTGTTGGCAACTAAAGCTATTACACTCTTTCTCTCTTGCACCTTTCCACACTCCAGAGGTTTGGTAACACTATGTGGACATCATGTTGGATGTTTCATATGTGAGCCAAACTCTGGTTCACACTGGAGGTTGAGATTAGAAGTTGTTAGTAGCAAAGACTGGGGTTTGAGAGGGACAAGATGGGGAGATGTTGCTGAGTTAATATGGTGAGGTGATAGTTTGGGTTGAGGGTAGAATTAATTGGTACAGATTGTATGAATCGTGGAGATTCAAGTCAGACACTGTCGTTGGATGGTTTAAGGTTAGATTTGATAACATCTATTACAGGAGTTTAATCAGAGTGAGTTTGTGGTTGGGTAATATAGAGTCTTTGTGTGAAGGTTGGTTTATTTACCCAGAGCCGGTGTCTGTCGAGGTTGGTTGGGTTTAGTGGCTGAGAGTCGGTTTGTGTTGGGGCTGGTTGTGGAACATCAGTTTGTGTGCGAGTTGGTTCAGGGCAGGTGTAGAGTGGGTGCCTGGGTCTGAGGGCAGTTGTTGAGGGTTAGAGTCTTTCAGGCCTGGCTCAGTGCAGTTGCCTCGGGTCAGTCGCTGCCAGGGCTGGGTCGGAGCAGTTTGCACGGCTGGTTTGCTAGTAACCGGCAATGTGTAGCTGCCGAGAGTCAGTCGCTGCCGGGTCTGGGTCAGTGTGGCTGCCACGAGTCAGGTTCTGTTCAGACTGGTTTAGTGTAATTGTTGAGTCAGTTTATGCTGAGATTGGTTCACAGTTTGGTTTGTCAGGGTCAGTCAGACTCGTTGTTGAGTGGTTCTGTCAGTGTTTCCTTAGTATAGTTGAGAGTTGGGTTTAGTTGAGAGGGTGTTTGAGAGTTGGCTTGTGTCAGGGCAGGTTCAGTGCAGTTACGCAGTGTAGTTGAGTGAGTGGGGCCAAGGTTGGATTAGTAGAATTGTTGAGAATGAATTTCTGTGGATTTGATCAGTGAAGCTCAGGGGAGTTGGTCAGTGTCAGAGCTGGTTTAGTGAAGTTGAGGTGTTGTGAGATGGAATTGCCTTTGTGTTGCTGAGTTGGTTTGTCAGAGAATCTTCTGTGTAGTTATCGATGTAGTTCATGTTGAGATTGGTTCAGTGTATTTGATGGGAGTTGGTCAGTGTCAGGAATGGTTCAGTGTAGGAACACAACCAATTTATTTACAGCAGAGCTTGGATCGGGCTGGTTGTGCGTTTGGACTATACGGTAAGTGTGGTTTTGTGGAAACCTTAGTATATTTGTATCCTCTTTCTTTCCAGCAAGTTGGAATTCGTGGAAGATAAGGTAAGTGTAATAGTGGAAACCTTACGGTGGCAACTAAAGCTATTACACTCTTTCTCTCTCACACCTTTCTATACTCTAGAAGTTTGGCAACATTATGTGGACTTCATGCAGGATGTCTGACATCTGAACACATATGAGCTTTAACTCTAGTTTACATTGTAGGTTCAAATGAGAAGTTGTCGGTCAGATGGTGTAAGATCAGATGTATATTCAGATTTGATATTATCAGTTTATCTTCTGATTAGAGAAAATATTTTTGCTTGTGGGTGATACAGTGATGTTAAGAGCTGATGTTTGAAGTTTGTTTAAGTGTAGATTTGAGAGTTGGTTTCTGTCAGTGCAGGTTGAGGGTTTAATTAGTTGAGTAGATTCAGGGCCAGAGTTGGTTTCTGTCAGGGCTGCTTTGAAGCGGGGTCTCAAAGTCCGTTTACTAGCGACTGGCTTTGTGTATCTGCTGAGATTCAGTTCCTGTCAGCGTTGTTTGAGGGTTCAGTTTGTGTTGAGTCATTCAAGGCTGAGTTGGTTTGTGTCAGAGTGAGTAGAGTAGATTCAGGGCCAAGAGTTGGTTTCTGTCAGGGCTGCTTTGAAGCGGGGTCTCAAAGTCCGTTTACTAGCGACTGGCTTTGTGTATCTGCTGAGATTCAGTTCCTGTCAGCGTTGTTTGAGGGTTCAGTTTGTGTTGAGTTGATTCGAGGCTGAGTTTGGTTTGTGTCAGAGTGAGTAGAGTAGATTCAGGGCCAAGAGTTGGTTTCTGTCAGGGCTGCTTTGAAGCGGGGTCTCAAAGTCCGTTTACTAGCGACTGGCTTTGTGTATCTGCTGAGATTCAGTTCCTGTCAGCGTTGTTTGAGGGTTCAGTTTGTGTTGAGTTGATTCGAGGCTGAGAGTTGGTTTGTGTCAGAGTGAGTAGAGTAGATTCAGGGCCAGAGTTGGTTTCTGTCAGGGCTGCTTTGAAGCGGGGTCTCAAAGTCCGTTTACTAGCGACTGGCTTTGTGTATCTGCTGAGATTCAGTTCCTGTCAGCGTTGTTTGAGGGTTCAGTTTGTGTTGAGGTTGATTCGAGGCTGAGTTGGTTTGTGTCAGAGTGAGTAGTAGATTCAGGGCCAGAGTTGGTTTCTGTCAGGGCTGCTTTGAAGCGGGGTCTCAAAGTCCGTTTACTAGCGACTGGCTTTGTGTATCTGCTGAGATTCAGTTCCTGTCAGCGTTGTTTGAGGGTTCAGTTTGTGTTGAGTTGATTCGAGGCTGAGAGTTGGTTTGTGTCAGAGTGAGTAGAGTAGATTCAGGGCCCAGAGTTGGTTTCTGTCAGGGCTGCTTTGAAGCGGGGTCTCAAAGTCCGTTTACTAGCGACTGGCTTTGTGTATCTGCTGAGATTCAGTTCCTGTCAGCGTTGTTTGAGGGTTCAGTTTGTGTTGAGTTGATTCAAGGCTGAGTGTTGGCTTGTGTCAGAGTGAGTTGAGTAGATTCAGGGCCAGAGTTGGTTTCTGTCAGGGCTGCTTTGAAGCGGGGTCTCAAAGTCCGTTTACTAGCGACTGGCTTTGTGTATCTGCTGAGATTCAGTTCCTGTCAGCGTTGTTTGAGGGTTCAGTTTGTGTTGAGTGATTGAGGGGTTGTCAGAGAGTGAGAGTTCGGTGTTTGTGCATAGAGTTAGCTAGCTCAGGGCTAAGAGCTTCAGGGCTAAGAGCTTCAGGGCTAAGAGCTTCAGGGCTAAGAGCTTCAGGGCTAAGAGCTTCAGGGCTAAGAGCTTCAGGGCTAAGAGCTTCAGGGCTAAGAGCTTCAGGGCTAAGAGCTTCAGGGCTAAGAGCTTCAGGGCTAAGAGCTTCAGGGCTAAGAGCTTCAGGGCTAAGAGCTTCAGGGCTAAGAGCTTCAGGGCTAAGAGCTTCAGGGCTAAGAGCTTCAGGGCTAAGAGCTTCAGGGCTAAGAGCTTCAGGGCTAAGAGCTTCAGGGCTAAGAGCTTCAGGGCTAAGAGCTTCAGGGCTAAGAGCTTCAGGGCTAAGAGCTTCAGGGCTAAGAGCTTCAGGGCTAAGAGCTTCAGGGCTAAGAGCTTCAGGGCTAAGAGCTTCAGGGCTAAGAGCTTCAGGGCTAAGAGCTTCAGGGCTAAGAGCTTCAGGGCTAAGAGCTTCAGGGCTAAGAGCTTCAGGGCTAAGAGCTTCAGGGCTAAGAGCTTCAGGGCTAAGAGCTTCAGGGCTAAGAGCTTCAGGGCTAAGAGCTTCAGGGCTAAGAGCTTCAGGGCTAAGAGCTTCAGGGCTAAGAGCTTCAGGGCTAAGAGCTTCAGGGCTAAGAGCTTCAGGGCTAAGAGCTTCAGGGCTAAGAGCTTCAGGGCTAAGAGCTTCAGGGCTAAGAGCTTCAGGGCTAAGAGCTTCAGGGCTAAGAGCTTCAGGGCTAAGAGCTTCAGGGCTAAGAGCTTCAGGGCTAAGAGCTTCAGGGCTAAGAGCTTCAGGGCTAAGAGCTTCAGGGCTAAGAGCTTCAGGGCTAAGAGCTTCAGGGCTAAGAGCTTCAGGGCTAAGAGCTTCAGGGCTAAGAGCTTCAGGGCTAAGAGCTTCAGGGCTAAGAGCTTCAGGGCTAAGAGCTTCAGGGCTAAGAGCTTCAGGGCTAAGAGCTTCAGGGCTAAGAGCTTCAGGGCTAAGAGCTTCAGGGCTAAGAGCTTCAGGGCTAAGAGCTTCAGGGCTAAGAGCTTCAGGGCTAAGAGCTTCAGGGCTAAGAGCTTCAGGGCTAAGAGCTTCAGGGCTAAGAGCTTCAGGGCTAAGAGCTTCAGGGCTAAGAGCTTCAGGGCTAAGAGCTTCAGGGCTAAGAGCTTCAGGGCTAAGAGCTTCAGGGCTAAGAGCTTCAGGGCTAAGAGCTTCAGGGCTAAGAGCTTCAGGGCTAAGAGCTTCAGGGCTAAGAGCTTCAGGGCTAAGAGCTTCAGGGCTAAGAGCTTCAGGGCTAAGAGCTTCAGGGCTAAGAGCTTCAGGGCTAAGAGCTTCAGGGCTAAGAGCTTCAGGGCTAAGAGCTTCAGGGCTAAGAGCTTCAGGGCTAAGAGCTTCAGGGCTAAGAGCTTCAGGGCTAAGAGCTTCAGGGCTAAGAGCTTCAGGGCTAAGAGCTTCAGGGCTAAGAGCTTCAGGGCTAAGAGCTTCAGGGCTAAGAGCTTCAGGGCTAAGAGCTTCAGGGCTAAGAGCTTCAGGGCTAAGAGCTTCAGGGCTAAGAGCTTCAGGGCTAAGAGCTTCAGGGCTAAGAGCTTCAGGGCTAAGAGCTTCAGGGCTAAGAGCTTCAGGGCTAAGAGCTTCAGGGCTAAGAGCTTCAGGGCTAAGAGCTTCAGGGCTAAGAGCTTCAGGGCTAAGAGCTTCAGGGCTAAGAGCTTCAGGGCTAAGAGCTTCAGGGCTAAGAGCTTCAGGGCTAAGAGCTTCAGGGCTAAGAGCTTCAGGGCTAAGAGCTTCAGGGCTAAGAGCTTCAGGGCTAAGAGCTTCAGGGCTAAGAGCTTCAGGGCTAAGAGCTTCAGGGCTAAGAGCTTCAGGGCTAAGAGCTTCAGGGCTAAGAGCTTCAGGGCTAAGAGCTTCAGGGCTAAGAGCTTCAGGGCTAAGAGCTTCAGGGCTAAGAGCTTCAGGGCTAGAGCTACAGGGCTAAGAGCTTCAGGGCTAAGAGCTTCAGGGCTAAGAGCTTCAGGGCTAAGAGCTTCAGGGCTAAGAGCTTCAGGGCTAAGAGCTTCAGGGCTAAGAGCTTCAGGA
>NW_024704754.1:18847375-18880188 GCF_018977255.1 Callorhinchus milii | reverse complement strand
TGCACAGACACGATGAGAGAGAGAGCAGGGAATGGGGTTAGAGATATGATGTATGCTCTCCCCGACCTCAGACACTGTGTTGTTTCAGGGTAGCGACCCCCTTCGGCACGCCAGCCCTATTCCCTGCCCGGTCCTTCCCGCCACCGGCCTTCGAGTTGGTCGAGGAGATGGTGGAGCCGGTGACGATGGAAGCCGAACGCATCGCCAACCGCCCCAACTTCAAACCGTCGTCCCCGAGGCTGGATCCCCATCATCCCCGAGTCTGCTGAGTTGTGAGGCAGCTTCCAGCGGGAGGGTGGGGAGGGGCAATTACCGGGGTGTGTATCTGAGGAGGGGGCGAAGTTTTGGTTAACGTTAACCACAATTCCTTTCCCCTCTCCCCGTCACATATTAACTATTCCCAGGCCCGGACGGCTCAATGATCTTCCCAGCACAGAAGGAGGCCATTTGGCCCATCGTGACTGTGCCATCTCCCTGCAAAAGCTGTCCAACCACTCCCACTCCCCCTCTCTGACCCCACAGCTCTGCACATTATTCCTTTTCAAGCACAGTTCCTCACCCGGCTGGGTACGTACGTTTAGGGATGGTTTCCGCGGGAATCCTGGCCGATCAGACCGTTGTGTGTTAATGCACGAGGCAGACAAGCGACAAAGTGAGACACGAACGAGAAGCAAATAAAGAGATACAGCAACAACCAGAGTCCTGATTGCCCTCAGAGCCAGGCGACAGCCAGCCCAAAACATCACTGAGCATCACAGGAAACCAGTCGGGCTGCCAAAGGGAGTGTGACTGACAGCCACACGCGAACAGACACGACACACACACATACCTGTGACTTTTTCCAAACTCCAATCGGCTGTGGAGAGGGAGAGGATCTTTCCCGCTTCCCGGCCCCTGTGAACGCAGCCCCAGGGCAGGCGGTGAGTTCGGCAGTGTTTGCGCAGTCCGCCTTCCAACCCTGACACCTGTCCCGCAACAAGAAAGAGACTGGCACAAGCTGAATTAGTAAAGATGCGTCTCTTTATGTTCTAGACGTGTGGCTGGACAGATAGACCGACAGACAGACAATCCCTGCCTCGCTCCCCGCTGGCTGACACCAGCCGCCAGCGACAGCTCACACCCACCTCCCCGTTCCCCCAGTGGGTCTGCAGGGAGACCGAGACGGGACGGGGCAGTGGGTGGGGGCTGGGAGAGGCAACAGTATAAAATAAGCCACGGGCACGTGACAAAAATGAATTTCACCTAATTAGATTGGGGGGGAGGCCGGGGGGGGGGGGAGGCCGGGGGGGGGGGGGGGCCGGGGGGGGGGAGGCCGGGGGGAGGGGACCCTCAGAGTCAGACACTCCCACAGTTGGGAGCCCGGATTTTGACACATTTCATTAGCTTCCCAGCCTGTGGTTTGCCCACTCTGCCACCAGAGGGCACTGCGGGCAGCCACAGAGGTTGTGGGTGGGGGTGGGTGGGGTGGTGGGGGGTGGGTGACAATTTAGACGTGTCCAAACTTCAGACGTGTTCAGACGTGTGCAAACAATCTCTCATCCTCGAACCGCTCAGCCTGACATACCCGGGTTCCCCACGGATCTGCCAGCCGCGACCTCCGGAAACACACATTCCTCACGGAAGCGAGCGGCGATACGGGAACCACTGGAACCCCCAAATAAAAGCAAGACGGCGGGGGGGGGGGCACAGAGCGAGAGCGACACAAACCCTCTCTCCCCCCCCTCGCATCCCCCCCGTGACTGGTATAAAGGGAAGGTGAGGCGTGCGGGGGGGCTAGGCGTTGTTGGGCTTGTTCGTGTGAGCTCCCATGCGCTGGGGGTCCTGGGAGGGGTAGTGGATGGGGCCCGGGGCCCGGAGGAAAGGTGGAGGTGGCGGAGGCATAGAGTGGAAGACTGTGGGCCCGAACCCTGCGGAGAGAGAGAGAGAGAGAGAAAGAGCGTTACACACCAACAATCAGTCAGCGCTGCTGCACTGAGCCATCTCACACCCTGGGAACAGACAGGAAGCCCACAAAACAGTCACTGCACTTTACAGTGTATTGCGTGAAGCGCTTTGAAACGTCTCGGTCCGACGGCGCACGGCTGCCGCTCGGGCACTTACCGGGTGGTGGAGGGGGTAACGAGATGTTCATCACCGTGGCCGGGGCGCTGGGCGGCAGGTTGAAGAAGTTGGGGGGAGTTTCCTCCTCCACTGAGACGGGGGGCGGCAGGACTATGAGGCAGAGAGCGAGAGAGAGTGAGTGTGAGAGAGAGTGTGAGAGAGATTGTGTGAGAGAGTGAGTGTGCGTGTGAGAGAGATAACTGTCAGAACACGTCGTTCTGGCCGTTACACAAAACGTGTGCAAATGCCCGTCAGTCAGTCTGTGTGTGTGAACGGACGGCGCGTGTGTCCTGGGTCGCGGTCTCTCGGAGCAGACCAGACCGGGACGGTTCCCGGTGAAGGGCAGACTCACCTCCTGGCAGCCCCGGCACCGGCTCCAGCTTCATCCCGACTCCGGGCTCCCGTCCTTCTCCTTCCCCCGCGCGGCCTGTGACCTGCCAGCAACAGAGCGATACTTTGTCAGGTTACACGCACATACACATCCTGACGCCCCCCACCCCCACCCCAACACACCCACTGACCCCCTCCACTTTCACCCGCACACTAACCCCCAACACACACACACACACTCAGCCCCCACCATACACACAGACTCACCCTCCCACACATACACACATTCAACCACGGACACTCTCACACCCAACCCCACCGCCCACCCACACACGTGCTCTCCCTCCCTCTGCCCTGCCGCACGCTCACCTCCCCCACTTGACGTTGAGCCGGCGGCCGTTGATGATGAGTTTGTTGAAGGATTTCTCAGCAGCGAGCTCTGCGGCCTGTCTACTGGCAAACTGTATAAAGGCACATTGCTGTCTCTGCACCACCGTGATCGACCGGACCTCCCCAAACTGGTAAAAGTGATTCCTGGGGAGAGACAGAGGGGAATCAGCAACACACCTGTGCACACACTGGCCCCTGATAGAAGCTGAAACCCTCCATTCCTTCTTCCTCGAAAACACCCTCCCTCCCTCCCTCACAGAGCAACTGCGATGATTCAAAGTCACTCAAGACTCCCACGTTAACAGAGACAAACAAACTCACAAGACAGACAGACACACTCTGAAGCGCGAAACGGTGGGGCTGCAGTGGGCGGGGTGCCGGAGAAGAGGGGGGAGGGGCTGGGAACCAGAAAGGGATGGGGTGGCGATGTGGGGCAGAAGGGGGACAGGGCTGCAGAATGGGAGGGGACACGGCTGAGAGCAAGGTGGGCGCGGATGTGGAGTGGGCAGGTCTGTGCGTGGAGCAAGAAGGCTGTGGGCTGTGGAGTTGGTGGGCCACTCACCGTAGCTCTGTCTCACAAATCTGCTCTCCGAGCCCCCCCACATACAGGGTGGTGATGCTCCTGTCCTCGGGGGGTCCAGCCGGGCATGGTGGCCGCTCGCTTCAGCAGCTTGTCAGCCACCGGGTCATTGATGCCGTAATAACGGTCCTTAATGTTCTGGTCAGCCAGAGGGTCGTCAGGGTCCGTGGGCTTCTCGTGTCTGAGCACAACAACAGAAGAATTTGCTGGACAAAAAGACAAGGTCCATCTAGTTCACCTCCCACCGTCCTGGCCGTCTCTTTCACATGTCGTGTCCCGAACCATATACTGTAGCTCCAGGTATTACTTCCTAACAGAAATCTATCTCACTTGCTTTTGAAAGAATCAATGTTCCATACGATTACTATTTGCTCAATGAACTAGCGTTTCCCCAGATTTGTATTGAATTTTTCCCCCTTCGACCGCAGCAGCAAAACAACAACAAGAATTCCATTTATAAAGCGCCTTTCACGTCAGGAGGACGTCCCAAGGCACTGAAAGAAACGATGGATCACAGGTTAACCCCAGCACGGGCTTGGAGTACCGCAAGGTTCCTGCCCACCGGGGGGTGGGGTGGGGGGAGCACTGTGGCTGTGTTTACCTGTAGGGACACTCCTCTCCTCTCTTGCACTCGCCTTTGACCCAGAAGGAGCAGATGTGGGGGCGGTTACGCTTGTAGTAAGGGGTGGTACGAGCCAGCTTCAGCAGCATGTCACTGGAGCTGGTGGCCTTGCCCAGCGCCCCCACTGGCCTCGTCCCATCAGAGCCCTGGATCTGCAGACAACAACCAGCTCAGCACAGGAACCACACAGGCAGAACAACACCTACCTCCCCACATCACAGGCGGAAACAATAGCCACGCCCCCCTCACCCCACCACACAAACTACAGGCAGAACAACTCCCCACACACACACACAGTACAGACGAAAACACCCTTTCCTCTCCCCCCCACCTCACCAGCAGAACCAACAACCTTCTCACACACCCGGTCACTGTGTCCCCGTTAACCAGTTGTGGTCACCTCAACCACTGAACTGTGCCTCGCCCTTTTCTTTGTTCTACACAGCGAGGAAATGAGCAAGAAGCTATTGCCCCCCCTCCACCCCCCCCACCCCCCCCTACCCCCACACCAACTTCCTGATGACAATGGAGAGGCTGAGGAGCCCCCACATCAGCACAACACACCATCCACACAGCGACCGACAGCCCACACCTGGTGACAGATACCGTTCCTGAGTGTTTGTCTCCTGCACCGGAAATGTTTACCCTAATGTGGAACTTTCACCTCCTCTCTCTCCCTCTCGACCTGTTTTTTTCTCTACCTCCCTGTCTCTTTCTCCCTTCCCATCTCTCTCTCTCTCATCCTTTTTCTCTCTCTATCCTCTTATCTCTCCCTGTCTGCCTTCCCATCTCTCTCTCTCTCTCTCTCGCAATCTCTCCCCACAGTGGAGGCAGTGCCTGGGAGTTGCTGTTATCACCGTTCTCTCTCACTCGCTCTCTGGTTTCTGTCTAACGCACCTCAACACACAATAAACCCTGAAACCCCGTTACTGCTGCTCTTTGCTGTGTGTCAGGTGCCTGCTTTGCCCTGCTCTCTCTCTCTTTTCTCTATCTCTCCCTCTCTCTGACGCTCTGTGTCAGCTGCTCAGTTGTCAGTAGAGATGGTGAGGTTTCCTGTACGCACGTCCCAGCCTGGTTCCTCTTCTCACTTCACTGGTTTCACTTCTGTAGCTAAAAGCTCGTCTCTGGTTCCTGTCAGAAGTACAGACCAGACTGAGGAACTTGACACGTAATAATAATAAGCCTTGCATTTCATACAAGCACTTTATCACAACCGTATCAATAGCCTACTCCTGTTTCTATATCTCGGAGATGTCTCGAAGCACTTCACAAAATAGACTGCAGACAGACGGATAGAGATAGATAGACACACGGAGAGAGAGACAGAAATAGGTGGGGGTGGAAGAAAGAATGAGAGAAAGAGAAGTAAAGACTTGCGGTCCAATTGTCGTGACTTATTCATGAGTCAATGCGGCAGCCAGTGGAGTGAGTGCAGTGTGAGTAGAAGAGGAATTGTGTAAAAGAGGAAATCTCAGCTCATGGTCTCCCCCAGAGCCAGTGCGTTTCACACCGGGGGAGGAGAACCCCACAGCCAGCAACCAGGGCTGCTCCTTCACTACAGTGAGGGGGTGGGGAGCTGTGGAGCCCAAGCCTCAACTCTCCCAAAATCCTGGCCGCATTCACTGGGAATGCTGACTGCCTCCTCCCGAGCCTGGGGAGTGCTGAGAGCTTCACACTGCTCCCCCTCTCCCTTCCCACCTCCACCGAGGTGAAATGAGACCAACTCCAATAATAATGACCTTGCATTTGATACAGTGCCTTATCACGTTGTTGAAACGCTTCCCGGGATATATTGTAAAGTGGAGAAGTGACTGTATTTTTTGGGCAAATGATTTGACCAGATACTCACCCACCCACACACCCCCACACCCCACAACAGATTGAAGTGAAGAAGACTCTTTGGTCTATTTGATCTCATTCCCCCCCACCACCACCCACCCCTTTTTCTGTGACAAAGCAACATCCAGTATTGGCCTCACAGTCAGGATGATGGGGAATGACTGGTTAATGGGGACACAGTGACCGGGACTGGTTAATGGGGACACAGTGACCGGGACTGGTTAGCGCAGTGACACACTGGGGGACGGTTTCAAACTTGGGGAACACGTTGACGGCACAGTGTTCCGGGACCTTCTAGTCTTCGCCTCCACACAGCGTGAGCAGGACCCGGGAGTAGTCGCCCGAGCAGTCTCCCTGGGGGACAAAAGACACCGATTAAACCCGGTCTCCGAATTCCCACCCAAAGAACGTTCCGGAACTGCGTGGGCAGTGACGAGACTCACCTCGATGCAGGCGTGGAGCGAGATGTCAAACATGTCCTTAAACTCCTTGCGGATGTTCAGTAAATCAATCTCGCTTCGGGACACCATAATCCGGATAAGGGTCTTGTCATCCGTCCCAGCGCCCTAATAACAAACAATATCAGTAATAATTAATAATAATCAATTAATCAATCAGTAATGATCAATTATCAAGCGATATCAATGGCAAGCTGCGTGGGTTTAGCTGGTTAGACTCCAGCAGATACCCCAACGCACATTCTGGACTCCCTCCCAAGCCTTGGCTTTTGCCAACTTGCGCCTCATACTATCTGGAATTAGGTAAGCAGGATGCATCCCTCCAGGGAGAGAGAGGGAGAGAGAGAGCTTCCCATTCCAACAACCATTCCATGTCAGCGCCTTGGGACGTCCTCCTGACGTGAAAGGCGCTTTATAAATGGAATCTTGTTGTTGTTGTTGTTGTTGTAGATGGGATGCCTGGAATTCTCAGCTTGGGTTTGGAGACCCTCGAGCAACGGTGATGGGTTTCCGCACATGTCAGACACCCGGCTGACCCCCCAAAAATCAGTTAACAATAATCATTTCCTCTTGAGTGGTTTGGTTAATTTTGGGGGGAAAAAGAATCCCTGGACCGGCTCCTCCGCCCCGAAGGGACACTCTAACACTGCCCCCCACTGGCTGAGAGGTGAACTGAGCCTGAATCCACACAGGCTGAGAAATTACCTTCATTGACTTGTACAAGCGATCAGCAAAGAACACTGGTTTATTCTTAATACAACGGACTAGAGAGAGAGAGAGAGAGAGAGAGAGGTCAGCACGTTAATCCCTGCGTTGATCTTACACCCAAGTGTAGTGACTGTGTATTTGTGGGGAATGTTGACCAGGACACCAGGAGAGAGTAACTCCTTCCTCCTTACCAAGTGTCAGGAGATCATGGACATGCAGACGTGGTTTTAAGTCTTGTTGGCGCCCGTCATAGTATGTCGCTGCCCCCCACTCCCACTCCCCGTGCCCCTCCCCACCCCCCCACCCACAGTGACTCACCGATGGCGTACAGAGAGTTCCTCAGGTCCCCGGAGATGTCGTTCCTGATGGTTTGCTCGATGTCGCGGTTGGTTAGTTTAATGTAATCCTGAAACACTGAACGTGGGAAAGAGTCGGTCACTGAGGCAATCGCGACACCCCACTCCTACCCCCCATCACCGACCAGACAGGGGCTACAATGAGAGACTGACCCATCTACCCGCACGTACCTCCCCCTTCCCCCACACGTATCTTGTCATTCCCCTCCCACCCCCACATACACACACATACCTCCCCATCTCCCACTCCCCCCCAACCACACACACACACACACGTACCTCTCTTGAGGTGGGGGAAGCTCCTGGTGCACAGAACACTGATAAACTTTGATTCCATTGAATCGGAGTCGTCATCACCAGCTCCAGACAGCACCTGAGAGAGGTGAAAGAGATGGTGAGAGAGAGAGAGACATAGAGAGAGAGAGAGAGAGAGAGAGACACAGAGATGTCAGCTCAGTGTCAGCAGCTTCACTGCTCTCAGTATCACACCACATCAGCCCACTCGCTCCCCCTGGAGATTCCCGCTTCCCTCGTTCCGTCTTCCCGCTCTCAGTGTGGTTCCATTACCTTTGCGTCCTCCATGGCTCGGGTCAGGTCAGCGTCCCCCTCCTCACGGTTCCCCTGAGGCGAAGAGGCACAGTGAGAAACTATCGCCGGGGCGCAGGGGGTCCGAGGGCAAAGCTGGCGGGGGGGTGATTGTGTGGGATGGGGGGGAATCAACGTCGCTGGGGGCGTGGGGGGGGCGCGGACATGGTGGCCTGGGGGTGGCTAAGTGGTAACCACACACTGTGGTGGGAGGGGAGGTGGGGGGCTGTACCTGCACCAGGGAGACCAAGAGCCGCTGGAAGTGACCGGACGTGTCGGACTCGATGTCCTCCTCCAGGCTTCGGTGATAGCCTGCGGGGGAGAGAGAGAGAGAGAGAGAGGGGGCTGTGTCACTCTAACACCTCTCGCTCTCACTGGTAAAGCCTCCGATCAGCCCCGGCCACTCACCCTCTGTATACGCCTCTCTGAGCCGGTTTATCTCCGTGTTGGTTTTCGTGGTGAGGATTTCGATCAACGCCCGCTCGTCAGTGCCCACACCCTGCACAACAACAACAACGTTCATTTATATAGGCCCCCCCCCACGCAGGGTAGGGGCTCACAGCATTTGAAACACACACACACTGCCGGTAGCTGCCCCACCCCAGCCTCGCCTTGGAGTTGAGGTACAGATCAGCCATGATCTAATAGAATAGCGTAACAGGCTCGGGGGCTGAATGGCCTCCTCCTGTGCCTATGTTCCTATCCCTGACCCCACCCCCCACCACCCCCGCCGCGTGTCTCTCACCTCGATGGCTTTACGCAGTTGCTTGGCGTCAAACTGCTCTGGTGGCATCATCAGTGCCAGGATCACTCGCCCTAAGTTTCCGCCCAACTCAGATTTCAGGTCCGCCATCAGGTCCTACAGCAGACAGACATCACGTCAACAACATTACCCCAATCCCACCTCCTGTCCTGACTGCTGGGTAAACAGAGGCACTTGTGTGTGTGTGTGTGTGTGTGTGCGCGCGTGTGCACATGTGTGTATGTGTGTGTGGAGTAAGGAAACTCGCCTAAGGTTTCACACTGTCCCGCCCGGGAATCAAACCCGGGGCCTCTAACTACTGAGCTACAGGATGTCACAGAGGGGAACGGAAGGTTCCCCCGGGGAGGGGAGGGGAGGCTGTGTGGGGTGTACGTGCTGTCGAGTTTATGTGACTTGTTATTGAGAGCCTTGGTGACGTACCCGGCCGAGCTGGGACTTGAATTGCTGCCTGAGCTGCTGCCGCTGGGCATTGCTCCTCCGCGTCACGATGTCAATAATGGTGTCTTCATCTGTGCCTGAAACAGTGGCTGGGACCAGTGGGAGGCCCCGAGAGAGTCAGAGTGACAGCAGAGTGACCGCTTCTCCGCTCCCCACCATTCCCCCCCATATCTTTTATCTCCCCCCCAACCCCCACTGCTGCCCACTCACCGAACCCCTTCATGGCTTTGCGAAGAGCCTTGACGTCCACTTCAGGCTGGAAACCCACAGCGTCTCGTACCGTCCCCTTCATCTGTCAGACAGACGAAGAGATGTCGCTGAACCGTAAGCTGGTTTTCAATGTGTCAAACGGCGGGGGGCGCATTCAGGGCAGCGGAGGTATGGTGGGTGGTGGGGGGGTGGTGGGGGGCTCAGGGACACACACGCTCACACACACACACCTACCTGCACTTGCATGGAGGCGCTGAGCTCCCATGTCTGATAGGCGAACTGTGCTGCTTCCGGGAAGAACTCACCAGCGACACTGCAACATGCAGAACGTGTGTCAGCCAGAGTGAGCCCCCCCCACCCCCCCCCCACATACACTGCACGCCCCCACCCCCCGACAAACACACACTGCCCCCCCCACCCCGACAAACACACACACACACACACAGCCCCCCCAGACTCACTTGTCATCGCCCCCGCACAGCCTGAGAAGGGCTCTCTTGTACACACCGGAGGTGTCACCCTGAAAGCAGAGGAGAGACGGTGGCTGTGATGTGAGCGTGGGGGATAATTAGCACAGCACACGCACCGTGCTGCCGCTCGGCTGGTGCTCACTCACCCGGATGGTCTGGTACAGAGACTCCTCGTACTTGTTGCGAAATTCCTCCCGGATATCCAGCATGTCCAGCTCACTCCGCGACACCATGATACGGATCAGCGTGTTGTCACAGGTCCCCATTCCCTGAGGAGACAGACAGACACACACACACATACCCACACACAGTGACAGACAGACACACACACACACACACACACAGTGACACACACACACACACACACACACACAGAGTCACAGCGGAAACGATCGGAGATTTGAACAAAACCCCAAACAAACTGCTGTACCCACAACCTCCCGATCCCGAGAGGACACTCGCAGCGACTGAGCCAGGCTGAGGGCGAGACTGACAGCAAATGTATTAAAGCATTAAACCCCTTAACTCCCCCCCCCATCCCCACCCCCCACATCTGCACCCCCACCCCCCCCCCACCTGCACCCCCATCCCACGCACCTGCATCGCTTTGTACAGTCTTTTGGCAAAATATTCCGGAGTGTTCCGTACACACCTCACTGTGGAAAGAGAATCAGACGGAACGTAAGTTGGAGCCCGGGAGGGGGGGGCGGGCGGGGGGTTGGACCTGGAGTGGGGACGGGGAATGGGGTTATACGTACCCACCGCCAGCATCAGCTTCTCGAAGTCCCCGGACAGCTCCCCACACAGACTCTCCTCAATGTCCTTCCCAGCAATCTGACTGTACTCATCAAACACTGAGACAGAGAGCAGAGACATTTCAGTGTCACACACACTCACACTTATACACACACACACACACACACAGTGACAGACACACACACACACACTGTGACAGACACACACACACTAACACACACACACACACTGTGACAGACACACAAACACACACACACACACAGTGATACACACAGTGATAGACTCATCCAAACATTGATGGATAGATACAAACTCATAAACTCTCACAGACAGACTTGCACACATTAACACACATCCACTCACACACACTCACACAATCACATACAGACAGTGACACACACACACACAGATGGGGGGGTGGGGGCGGGGGGGTGAGGGTGAGGTTGTACCGAGCTGGAGGTGCTGTTTGCTGCGGTTGCCAAGGATGGTGATGAAGGTGCTCTCCTCTGTGCCCCACTGCTCCTCCCCCGCCTCGAACAGCTCCTACAATCATAGTGAGACGTCAGCCTGGCCTGTCCCCCCCCCCCCCCCCCACCCCCACACTCACACTCACATGCACACTCACACTCACACACCTTTGCATCTTCTGCCACCTGGTGCTCACTGACCACATCGTCTTCCTCACGGGTCCCCTGTGGACAAGACACAGGGTCAGCGCCACGCAAACAGGTCCCCCATTTCCCCTTCCCACCTCCTGCCCCACCACCGCCCATTCCCACCCCCACCCCATTCCCCACCCCCACAACCACCCATTCCCCACCCCCACCAACCCCACCCCATTCCCCACCCCCACCACGCCCATTCCCCACCCCCACGCCCACCACTGCCCATTCCCCACCCCACCGCCCACCACTGCCCACTCCCCACCCCCACCACTTCCCGCTCCTCACCTGAAGCAGAACAACACACATCTTCTTGAAATGTTGCGCGGTATCAGCAACAATGTCAGCCTCCAGATCCGACTCATATACTGTCAACGAGAGAGAGAGACAGAGAAAGGGGGAGAGACACACACACATACACACACACACAGAGGGAGAGTGAAACACAGACAGACAGACAGACAGACAGAGACACAGAGAGACAGAGTTACAGCATTTCATCACATGGGAATCTCTCAGAAGAGTTTGACGGTGAAATGTAGAGACTGTGCATTTTGTGGTCAAACAGCGCAGTAGTCCTGCACACAGCGAGGGGTCAGACAGACAGACAGACAGACAGGTGTGTGGTGATTGCCCACAGACGGTTGGCCAGTCACTGGGAGATGTTGTTGGTTCTTTCACCGCGGTGCCCACGCTACATGCTACGCGACCGCTGTCGAGCGCGGAGAAGCTCACCCTCGTTGTAGGCGGAGACCAGCTGGTGTATTTGGCTGTTGGTCCTGGATGCCAGGATCTCAATCAGGCACTTCTCATCCGTCCCCATCCCCTGTCACACAGCGAGAGAGAGGGAGTGAGGGAGGGAGAGAGGGAGGGAGAGAGGGAGGGAGTGAGAGAGGGAGAGGTCAGGCCAGGGGTGGGGAATGCAGACACATTGCCTCAGTCAGTAACGGTGTGGGGTGAGGGGGCTGTTAAGAGGTGTCTCGAGGTTAAGGGGGAGGGGGGAAGGGGGGAAACTTACCTCAATGGCGTCTCTCAGCTCTTTGGCGTCGTACACGGCCGGCGGCTTCATCAGCCCCACGATCAGCCGCTCGAACTTCCCCGTCAGCTCGTACTTCAGGTCATCAATCAGGTCCTGTCAGTGAGGGACACACCGTCACCCAGTGCTGGGCAGAGGGTAACATAACATGTAGGAGCAGGAGGAGGCCATTCGGCCCTCCGAGCTTCTGCCCCGCCATTCAATCGTGGCTGATCTTCTAATCTAACTCCAGCTAATAACCTGACCCTGCCTTACCCCCATATCGACCCCCCTCTCCCATATCACCCCCCCCCCCAACGCCTTATCCCCATATCCCTTAATCCCTTTTGCAATAAGAAATCTATGTATCTCAGTCTTGAATATGTTCAAGGACTGAGCGTCAACAGCCCTTTGGGGTAGTGAGTTCCATACATTCACTGCCCTTTGAGTGAAGAAGTTCTTCCTCAACTCAGTGTGAAAGGGCTGTCTCTGATTTTAAGGTTGTGACCCCTGGTTTTAGTTTCTCTGACCGGGGGAAACAATCTCCCACTATCTACTCTATGCCCTTTGATGATCTTATAGGTTTCTATAAGATCCCCTCCAATTGTTCTATATTCCGGAGCTTAGCTCTGCCCGGCATCACCAACTACAGCTCGGCACCACAAACCCAACCACCCCCCCCCCCCCCAAGCCGTGCCCTGTCACCATGAAGTGACTGTCGGTGTAGAGACCGCAGGCGGCACCCAGTGATGGCTTACCCTCCCGAAGAGCGTCTTGTAGCTGATGAGGATCTTCTGGCGTTGGTTGTTGGACCTGGATGTCAACAGCTCCAAGATGGCCTCCTTGTCACTGCCTGTTGGGAATGGCAGCAACAACAACTTGTATTTATACAGCGCCCCCTCACATAGGGTAGCGTCCTAGAGATCTTAAGCGATTAATTAACGGACAGCGATTAACTATCGTTTAGCAGCCAGTTACGATGTGCTTAAGGCTCAGAGCGGGCGGGGGAAGTTGGTGGATTTCCGTGCTCACACCCGCCATTCACAGGGCCATTCCTCACCAAATCCTTTCATCGCTTGATACAAATTCTCCGCATCCTGATTGGCGTCAAAATTCGGGAACGCTTTAATGGAACCTCTGTATCCAGGCCTTGCTCCCTGTGAGAGGATTTACACACAGTTACAGACTCCCAGGATCCCGGGAATCCAGAGCTCTCTAACCCCATTCCCTGCTCTCTTTCTCTCTTCCCCATCGTGTCGGTGCTGGGGCTCGCTCCCCCACTGGAGCTCTCTACTCTAACCCCATTACCTGGTCTCTCTCTCTCTCCCCATCGTGTCTGTGCTGGGGCTCGCTCCCCCACTGGAGCTCTCTACTCTAACCCCATCCCCTGCTCTCTCTCTCTCCCCATCGTGTCTGTGCTGGGGCTCGCGCCCCCACTGGAGCTCTCTACTCTAACCCCATTCCCTGGTCTCTCTCTCTCTCCCCATCGTGTCTGTGCTGGGGCTCGCGCCCACTGGAGCTCTCTACTCTAACCCCATTCCCTTCATCCATTTAAGGAGAGGTTAAAATTCCAGTATTCCTAAAAACTTTCCATTGCTGTGTGAGGAGCCGGAAAAGATGGGCTCGGACGCTAATCACAACACAAGGTTACACACTGCAGCACGGGCCAGGCAGATTGGTGCAGTGGGTGGGTCTGAGACAGAGAGAAAGCTCTCCCCCCTCCCCAGCACCTGTCAGATCTTCTTACGGACATTCCTTATGGGAAGCTGTGTGTAATCCAGGCTCTCCCCCCGCACACTGATTCCCGGCAGCTGCTGCCTGAGGTTATAAATAGCCTCTCACCGGGCCCACATACCCTTATATATAACAGCCGCCAGCGGTGAGGGGGGAGGCTGGGGTCTTAAACGGCCGTAACACCTCATCCGTGTTATTAGCTACCCCTCCCTCAGCCACGCCACCCCACACACACACACACACCCCACACACAGATGCACATACACACACACAGACACATGGACACCCAGACACACATAGACAGACACACACACACAGACACACTACTATGGTACCCTCCCCACCATGAGTCAGCTCCGCCAGCAGTGACAATTAGCAGACGAGCTGGGTTTCGAACAGTATAAAATGAGCCATATTAGGTTGGGTTGAAGAGATTTACACACCCCGAAATCTAAACACAGTCCTGATCCAAACACTCTGCAAGTCATCTCCATGTTATGCACAGAGTCAGGCTGTTGGGTGGTGGGGGGAAGAGGGGGAGATACTGCTCACCCTTGTGTGGTGGTGGTGGTCGATGGGGGAGTAGCCCATTGAGGAGCGAGCGAGGTGGGGGAGGGCAGCAGACCAGCCTGGCAAGAGTCAGTCATCTGCTGCCCAGAAATTGTGGCTTCCACAACCCCACACCCACCACTCCCCACCCTCCAATTTGTGATCCAGGCTGCACTCGGGGTGGGGGGGTGGCGGTGGGGGAGAGTAGGCAGATTGTGTCAGCAAATTCTAGAAGGAATGCGGCAGCAAGCGGGGAGGAAAGGGAGAGAGCGCTTTTGGACGTCCTCTTGAGATGGTAAGCGCTATACAGATGTAATTGGTTGTTGAGTGATGCCTGGGGGGAGTGGGCAATGGGGGAGGGAGGGTGGGGGGGTCGCTGGCCTTTCACACCAGGGCCGCTCTCACACTCTCTGGTCGCTTACCTTGCCTTTGGCCGACATCTTTCACCGGAATGGAGAAGGGATTGTACTGTGAGTGGGAACAATCTGCCGGAAAAGTAAAATAAAGCGTTTGAATTATTTACGCAGCTTCATAAAGGCTGTGAGTGAGAACGCCTGGGGTGGGGGCGGTGGGGGGGGGAGATCACCAGAGCAATGCCTGGGCTCACATCACACTGATATTCCCACTGCTCATTAAACGGTACTTTATCCTTCAATATCTAATTTCGCCCCCACCCCCGCCAGCCAGGGGCAGGTTATAGCACAAGGGTCTGGTGTATCTCAACCCAGAATGTCATCGTTAACAGGAATCGGATTAGTGACTGACAAACCATATCAAAGATACACAGACAGCATGTTGCTGGGATTAGAGTTGAGAGCTCCAGTGGGGGAAGCAAACAACAATAACAACAACAAAATGACGCGTAAAGCGCCTTTCACGGCGGGAGGACATCCCGAGGCGCTGAACAGTCAGTGTTTCAGACCCGAGATGGGGGGGTCGGGATTGGGAAAGCTGGAGGGTGATCTAAGGCACGGTTGAAGAGGAGGGTCTTGAGATGGGTCTAGAAGGAGGCAAGGGAGGGGGCGGGTTGGAGGGACTGTGGGGTGAAGTTCCAGAGGGTGATGGCAGAGTAGCTGGACACCCTGGGGAGAGCGCAGGTAATGGGATTAGAGTAGAGCGCTCCAGTGGCGGAGCGAGCACCAGCAAGCAGTGTCTTTAACACTGAGACATCGCTAAGCGCTCCACAGGGAATCACTGTCAATTGTTAGTGACTGTTAGTGACTGTGTACATGTGTGTGCTCGTGCGTGCGTATATGTGTGTGTGTGTGTGTGTGTGTGTGCGCGCGCGTTTATTTGTGTGTGTGTGCGTGCGTGTGTGTAAGCAGATTTGGCAGCCAATTTGCCACAAGGTCAGAGTGAATTATTGATGAATCTGTGGGTTTGTCGGCCTGGACACCGGGCGGGTGAGAGAGAGAGAGAGACTCCCTTCTCTTTTCCAGTCACAAAGCAAGATCTTTAACATCCGCCTCGAGAGGGAGACTGACATCTCCTGTGCATTTCATTATAACCCAACGTGCAGCAGTTGCTAAACTGCAGCATCCAACGGGGCTGTTCCTGCGCCAATGCAGCGCCAATGCAGCACCAATGCAGGTGGGATGCAGAATGAAATGCGGCAATGATGATCAATCGATCGCATTATCTGCCCGGCTGTCAATAGGATGATGGAGGGGTGTTTAAGACAATTCGCTGCGTTTTCAGCAAACCTCACAGCAGTGAGGCGACACAGCTTAGTAACTAACAGTCACTACACTTGGCAACATTGACTCTGGGCTCAGTCAAGGCGGGGCAGGGAGGGAGACAGAACAACTTGTATTGATACCTTCAACCTTCTCGCAAGACAGTGTTTTGAATCGCAGGCTCCCGCACCCGACTGCTATTGAAATTCCCCCTCTCCACCCCCACACCACTACCCCACAGGCAAATCCCCAGACATCACCCACCCACCAACAACAGGTTCTCAGTGTGGTGGGTGGGTGGGGGGGGAGGTAGAATAGGGATAAAGGTACCCAGAGAATCCTGCCCCTCCCCACAAAATACAGTCACTACACTTTACAGTATATCCTGAGAAGCGCTTTGAGACATCTCGACGGCGTGATAAGGCGCTGTGTCAAATGGAAGGATTATTATTATTATTGTTGCTCACATAAGCCCACATTGCTCAGGGCTTCAGTGTGGGGTGATGGTGGGGGGGAGGCAATAAAGGGTCAGACAGCATCTCCCCCCACCCCACCCCACACCGCCCACACCGAGGGGAGAGAGTGAATATCGCAAACTCAGCCTTTTTTTAAGGAAAAAAACTTTACAATTACAAAAAAAAGTTTTTTGTCGTTGTATTGACAGAAAAAAAACGTTTTTTTGAATCGGGTTTTTACATTTGTCTTTTACAAAATCGTTTTTTTTCGCCGCCTTCACAAAATGTGAGGATTGATACGTCAGGTCAGAGAACTTGGAATAAATCAAATTCCAAAGCAGCTTCGAAACCCCACAAAAAAAAAACACTTCGGACAGACACACAGATACACACAGACAGACAGACAGACACACACACACAGACAGACACACAGACAGATACTCAAAGACAGACACACACAGACACACACAAACAGACACAGACAGACAGGTACACAGATAGAGGGTCAATTAATTTGAATGAATGAATGACACACAAACACATTAATTTGAATGCAATACTAATAGGTTTGGAGCTGCGCCTCGGGCTGGGGGGGGGGGGGGGGGGGCTGGGGGGGGGGCTGGGGATGGGGGGCTGGGGGGGTGGGGATGGGGGGGGGCTGGGGATGGGGGGGGCTGGGCTGGGGATGGGGGGGGTGGGCTGGGGATGGGGGCTGGGGGGGGTGGGGATGGGGATGGGGGCTGGGGATGGGGGGATGGGGATAGGGGCTGGGGATGGGGGGCTGGGGATGGGGATGGGCGGGGGGGGACTCCGGGGCTGAGCACCGAACGAGAAGAAATACTGAACGGTTCGTCCAATAAAACGAACGATAGATTATTAGATATAAAAATAAAATCGGTGTCGTGGAATATACTCACAACAAAATAAGTGATGTGAGGATTACACTCACAGTGTGTGACTCAGTCTCTGTCTCTGAGGTTTTGGTCCCTGTGTCAGGTTCAGTCTCTGCTCCTTCGCTGTCTCAGTCCGTGTGTGGCTCAGCCTCTGTCCCTGGTCCTCTCCTCTCTCCTCCTCTCCACTCTCTCTCAGTCTCTCTCCCTCTCCTCCTCTCCTCTCTCCTCCCTCTCTCTCTCAGTCTCTCCTCCCTCTCCACCCTCCCTCTCCTCTCTCCTCCCTCCCCCCTCTCTCCTCCCTCCCTCCTCCCTCTCCCCCCTCTCCTCCCTTTGCCTCCCACAGCCCCAGTAAACCATAGCCCTGACGTCACGCCCCCTCTCCGGATGATGATATTAATTAAATTTGCAAAAAGTTTTGCTTCAACTTTCCTTCCAACTTCCAAACTGTTTTTCCTGATTTGGCTCCGGAGCGGTTCTCTCTGAGCCATCGGGAAAGTGGCTCTTTTTTAGTCTCTCCATCCATCAAACTCACAGACACACTCACACACACAGACACACACACACACATTCACACTCACACACACACACAGGGTGGGTGGGGGAAGATTTGGTCACTCCAACCCGCAGGAACTCCTCTCCGACCTGATCCATTTCCGGAGCGCGCTTCCGCGGGGCCACAGGGCTTTGTAAAAGTATTCCTTATTGGAAGAATTCCCAATTGGAAAGGAACAATTTCAGTGAGTGACTGACACACAGACGCACGGACACACAGTCCTCTCGCTCCAGCTGTCTGTCCGTCTGTCCGTCCGTCTGTCACTTTTAACTGCTGCTGGCTCCCCATTCTCAAACACTCGCCCTGTGTGATCGACCCCAGACTGTGAGCGTCAGTCAGCAGAGAATCGGGGGCAATGATCACAGTCGGGATCCTATCCTCAATCCCCCGACACACTCGAGGGGGGTGGAGTGCATTTTGATTTACAGACGGCAGCAAGGTTACAATCAGCCTCAGTACCGCTGGGCGAGAGCGCTGCCCACTCTCTCCCTCTACCCTCCCAAGACCCCTACCTCCTCCTCCCCCAGACTCCTCCCGGCCCCCTGGACCACGAGAGACCGGGATCGAAGGCCACGATTCCCCAGATCTTTCCCCCCCCCCCCCCAGCCCTCGCTCACTGAGCAGCCTCATAACGACATAAGAATTTGCTGGAAGATAGAAGGCCAAGGTCCATCCAGTTCACCTTCCACCATCCTGGCAATCGCTCGACACGTTGCCTCACGTGGGGCGGGTTGAGGGGTTGGGGGGGGGTGTTGGGGGGAAGCCAAGGGCAAAGGGAAAAGATGACATTAGCAAGAGGAGAAAAATACTTTTGAGATGAAGGCAGAATGTGGTTTAACGCTCTTACCCGTTAGCGGCTGAGCTGAGGTTCCTGTGGGTTTACGGTGATCAACTCCGGTTCGGCTCAGTGTTCCCGAGAGTAAAGCTGGGATTTAATGTGGAGGCGGATGGAATCTCTGCAATGGTGGTTCTGCCCCCTCCTCCCTCCCCCCTGTGCTATTTATACAGTGTCAGCATTCCTCACCCACTGCCAGAATCTCTCACTCTCTCTCTTTCTTCGTGTCATCAGGCCTCCTGTCTGCAAGTGTTCAGCCCAGACAGACTCACAAAGTCATGGATCTCAGCACAGGATCAGCTCACTCCCCCCTTCGTGCCTGTGCTGGGGCTCGCTCCCCCACTGGAGCTCTCTGCTCTAACCCCATTCCCGGCTCTATTCTTGTCCTCTTTAATTTCTCCTCTCAAATGACATTGGGGCATCACCGAGTTGCTGGACAGAGTGACTTTGGCTGGCACGTCATTTAAGAAACGGCCTGACACTGGGAGGGGAGAATGGGGTAGACGGGCGGGGAGACTGATGAGATTAAAGGGACGAGGAGTCTTTTTTGGGCAATTCTCACAGACCAGAGACGATTGACATACTGAGCGCCCCACACAGTGCTGGCGTTCACTGAAACCGTCTAATTAACAGACAGAAAATAGATGTTTATAATGGGCTCAGAGTGAATGGGAGCGAATCCGCTCAGACACGAGGACCAGGGCAGTCAGGGAGGGAGTGCGAGTCAGACCCACAGCGGTCACTCATTGCTCTGCACTCTCCACTGCCACCAAGTAAAGTGATCTTCTCAAACTCAATCTATCCAATTGATAACATTCTTAAATTGATCTACTCGGCAGAGCCCAACACTCTCAAGCCCCGAGTCGAGGTTGTGGGTTCAGGCCCCCACACAGTGTAAGCTGACGCTCCAATGTAGCGCCAGCTTGTCCTGGCCAGAATGTCCTGGCCGACAATCCCCAAATTGGTCACTCGCTCCACGACTATTTGTGGGACCCCGCTGTGCGCCTTTGGGTGCCGCGGTTTGCCCACGAAATACACAGTCACTGCATTTTACAGCATATCCTGTGAAGCGCTTCGAGACGTCTGTACGAGGTGATAAAGGTGCTGCATCAAATGCAAGGCTTATTACTGGCTGCAGCTCAATGGAGCGTTGCTGCCAGCTGGTGCTCACAGGCGGTGAGGCAGCCCCTGAGAAGATGACCGCCAGTGATGACCAGTTCAGTGTCTCCCACCTCACCCACAGCAGCCGCTCTGTCACCTTTGTGGGGCGAGAGGTTGAACGGGTAATAAAACTCACTGATGTTGTGATGCGGGGACAGTGCCATAGGCTCCTCCTGTGGTTCCACTGCTGATGTTGCGCTGAATTCAGGCCTTTTTTTGTGCCTCCGCCCACAAGGACTTGGCTCTAACCCGGTTTCACACAGAGACCTCTTTCAGCCCACACACAGGCAGCTTTCTGTGCAGGACACAACCCCGAGGCCTCACTCGCTGCGTGTCTCGCACCCTCTCGGCTGTGTTATCAGCCGCCGGGAGAAAATATAACAGGGCAACTCGGGGCAACTTCAGACTCTTTAATGATTTCAATATATAAAAAAAAAGTTCCGATCACTCGCTCACTCGACAGTTTTATCTGGAGGTGCTTTCTGTGCAGCATCAACACAAAACTAATCGTTTCTTTACACTCGCGGTAACCAGTGTGTGATCCCCTTAAGGAACCCAGTCAGAGCGGGGTGGGGGGGGGGGGGGGGAGTGTTACGGTCGTCAGCAGCCAAATCCCAGGGGCTCAGTATCAAAAACAAGACCTTAAACTTTATTCTCTGACAAAACACCGCGCGTGACATTGAGAGGCAGGTGTCACACCGCACTCACTCCATCTTGGGGCAGAGACAGTCCTCGGTGGCACTGGGCCAGGCAGCGGGAAGGGGGGCAGGAATACCTGCACTCAGATCGGGAATGGGAGGAGGAAAGAGACCCTGGAGATTTCTCCCCCCACACGATCCCAGCTCCGCCCGCACCTGTCCACGCGGGAGGCCGATGCTCGGTGTGTCGTGTGCCTCTCCGTGCCGCTAGCTCTCCCCCAGGATCCTACGGAGGGCCAGGCCACGGTGGGAGCTGTAGGTACGAGCCAGGCTCAGGGCTCGCCCCCTCAGCTCGGGGGGCACTGCGGGGGGGCAGCACCGGCTCATGTGCAGCAACACTAGGCAACACTCCAGCACGTCAGGGAACCGGCAGTTCTGTAACACAAACACACAGTCACTACAGTCTCACACACGTGTCGCTAAAGTCATGCACACACGAGCAGGTGTGTGTGTGTGAACGAGTTTAATTGACTGCGTGTGTTCGAGAGGGATCGCGTGTGTCGGCCGAGCTCATCTACAAACACCGGTCACTAAAGCGCGCGAGAGACTAAGACAGAACTCACAAACCTTCACTGTTGCCGACAGCTCCACTCGCTGCCGGTTCACCTCGTTCAGTCGCTGCGTCAGCTTCGTCAGCGGAGCCTCAGCCCTGAGGACAAGAGCATTGAGCGTCAGGCTCCCCCCCCATCTCCACGTAACTACCCCCCCCAACCCCACCACCGCCCAGACTGGGAGTAGAAACAGGGACAAGCTCCCGCCTGATCCCTCTTCCCCCATACCAGCAACTTGCATTCACACAGCGCCACTCACGCAGGATAGTGGCCCAGAGCGCCTGATGGTGGTGGAGCACGACGCTGGGGGGGTGGGAAGTGACTGTAGGTCACGATCGAACAGAAAAGGGGGTAAAGCGCAGGGATAGAGGAAGAGTGTTCCAGAGTTTCAGGGTCGGAGAGTTAGGGAGCAGCCAGGGCGTGAAGAGATTCGAAGACGAATGAGAGGATCTTGAACTGGATCAGTTCCCTGACGGGGAGTCGGTGGAGCCTGACGAGGGCCGGGGTGATGGGGGGCTGAATGGGCCGAGTTAATAAACTGCTGAAGATGCTTAACCCCACGTACCTCAGAGTGTCCCCATCAGCACTCGGAGCCGAGGGTCCCAGCAAACTCGCTCCAGCCTCCGTCTCCTGCTCACCCATCGTATCCACATCTCCGTTTACTGACATCGTTTCTCTAGACTCCTTTCCTCTCTCTCCCTCCTCCTCCTTTCCTCTCTCTCCATCCTCCTCCTTTCCTCTCTCTCCATCCTCCTCCTTTTCTCTCTCTCCCTCCTCCTTTTCTCTCTCTCCCTCCTCCTTCTCTCTCTCTCCCTCCTCCTCCTCTCCCGGTTCAGTCCTGACCGACTCCCGGTGTTGGCAGATCAGTTTGCCCACGGCTTCCCGGATTTCTGTGATCTGCTGCCCGAGAGCCTGCATCCGGGCGTGATCCTCGGAGAGGAGACGGGAGCAGGCAGACAGCAGCCCGGGAACACCGGACAAGACAGCCGCAGAGCCGGACGTTTCCCGGTGTAACCCGTCGCCGTCGGGAGCCGGTGGTAAATCTCCGTCCGCAGCGTCCGGGGATTCCCGGGCAGCTTGTGGGGGGCTGGGGGAGGGATGGCACTCCTGCTCCGGCTCGGGCTGGAGACCCCACCACAGCCGGTACAGCTCCCCGTAACACCAGAACGCTTCCAGGCTCCGCAGAGCGTCCATACCCTCACAGTCGCTCCCATCCAGCCGGGACCCCAGCCCCGAGACAGACTCCAGACCTGGGGCAGACAGACGGGAGACAAGGGAAGCGTTCAGAGAGGATTTGTCGGAGAGCGGAGAGACTGAGGAACCAACACAACTTTTGTGGGCGACACACGGCAGCCGCAATTGCGCACGGCACTGTTTGTGGGGACGCTGCGGTGCACAATTGGCTGCCGTGATTCGCCCACAAAATATACCGTCAATTCGCGCTCAGAGCCTTGGGACGTCCTCCCGACGTGAAGGTCGCTGCACAAATGCAATTTGTTTGTTTGTTATTTGTGAAACCCTTTGAGATGTCATTAAACCGCAGGAAATGTCGCCTTAACCCCTAACTGTTTGTGCACTTACCGGATGTGCTGAATTTTACCAAGCGCAGTGTAGATTACTGATCAGATCAGATTTTCTCGGCTTATCCAAGTTTGCCTGAGACTTGGGACTTTGCGCAAGTCATATTAAATGTTATGGTTCCCGCCTGATCTGAGCTTGTGCGAGTTTTCCCGTCCTGGGCTCCAACATGAGGGTTGTTATCACGGCTAATAGGAGCCGGGCTGCGGCTCACACTGTACGGGGAGCGAGACTCACCCTCGGGCAGCAGCAGGCGGTTGACTTCCTGCATCAGTGTGAAGTGTGCGGCGTCCAGACAGCGGGTCACAGCGCCGAGCGTGTGGGTGACTGCCCCTGAGCTGTCCCCCATCAGCTCGCTCAGCCCTACCCCACACACCTCCTGGGCCACTGTCAGCAACAGCTGCGGAGAGAGAGAGAGAGAGAGACACAACACAGTCAATAACGAATCATACTGCAGTTCCGCAGCTCAGTGGTTAGAGCTCTCGCCTGCGTTCGATTCCCGGGCGGGGGGCGAAACCCCCAGACAAGTTTCCTTACGCCACCCGCGCACACCCGCCTCTGGTTACCCAGCAGTAAGTGGGAACCCGGTTGTTCACCGATTGGCGAATCACTTCCCGTGGTAATAATCCCGTTCCCCCCACCAAAAAAAGCGGGTGACGGGGAGCAGGCCTGAGCTGCCTGCAGAGCAGAGCGAGCAACAGATAATCAGCCCAGATAATCGCTTGCTCACTTCACGGCTGTTTGCTGGGACGTTCCTTGTCCAAAACTGACTGCTGCAGTCAATTATATATAAAAAAAACCCAGTCACTACACCTCACAGCGATCGATTCCCCGCGGAGCCCGGTCGGTGTTTTGTTACCTGTTTGGGGGGGGTGTTGGGGGTAGCCGGGGGGCACTCGGTTGTACTGAGCTGTTTGCGGAGGGTCTCCAGGTTGTCCGTCTCGCTGGTCTCCAGCCCAAACTCCCCCCGCCACACGCCCTGCACTGAGCTCAGGAAGCTCTGGCTCGCTAGTGCCCCCCAGCTGTGGAACCGGGGAGCGTTGGCGCTTCTCCACAGGAGCACATCCCGCTCCTCCAGCCTCCTGTACAGCAGCTCGTGCGTGCACAGCAGCAACCTCTGGCCCTGAGAGAGAGAGGACCACAACAACATCAACAACAGCAGCTCAGATTTACACAGCGCCCCCTCACACAGGAGAGCGTCCCAGAGCGCTGGACGGAGTGGCGGAGCCGGGGAGGAGACCGAAAACACCTTCGAAGAGTAAGGACTTCAGGAGAGACCTGAAGATGGGGGAAGGAACGGGGCAAAGACGGAGGGGCAGAGGGAGAGAGTGCCCAGAGTTCCAGGGCGGAGTGGCCGAAAGAGCGGGCGGTGGAACGGAGGGCATGAGGGACAAGCAGGAAGCCGGAGCCAGGCAAGCGGGAGGTGGGGGACTAGGGAGAAAATAAGCAGGTGGGAGAGGTTGGGAGGTGCCGGGGTGTGAAGGTAAACAGCACCAAACACTGAGACCGCTCACTAGGGAGGGCAGCAGGCGAGAGACATGATGGGACTGACCAGTAGGCTCTGCTGCTGCTGTAGGACCTCCTGAGCTGTGAGCCAGTCTCGCTGCGACACCAGGTCCTGTGCGCAGCGCAGGGCGAGTGAGGCCGAGAGCTCCACCTCCCCTGCCAGCCGGGCCACCTCAGCCGCTGTCCTGAGCGACACCGTGTCTCCCTTCCTCGCCAGCACCTTGGCCGCGTCGTATGGGCACCGAGACGTCAGGTAACTGTGGGCAAAGAGCACGGCATGTCAGCCACCGCAAGAGGCGTCTCATTTACATGTTACCCCGACTCCCCCCCCCACCCCCACACGGACCCTCTACACGATTCCTGGCCCCCCGTGTCTGACCGTTTTATAATAATATTTCTTGTATTTGACTCAACGCCTTATGACGCCTCAAAGCGCTTCACAGGATACACTGTAAAGTGGAGTGACTGGGTGTTTTGCGGGTGAAACGCAGCAGCCAATTGCGCACAGCAGCGTCCCCCACAAACAGCCGTGGGTAGAGCGACCAAATTATTTATTTATTCATTTAATTATAAGTGATTATTATCCCCGGAAAAGCGATCTGCCAACTGACTTAACAACTGAATTCCTACTTACTGCTCCGTAAAACAGAAGCGCGCACGCGTGTGTGTGTGTGTGTTTATGTGGAATAAGGAAACCGGCCTAAGGTTTCACACCGCCCGGGAATCAAACCCAGGTCCTCTGGCTTGCGAGGCGAGGGCTCTAACCATCGCACTGAAAGCCCCCATGTGCGTGTTTCTCAGCTCTGTGACCACACTCACCACTTGGCAGCCACAGAGTAATGGCCGTCCTTCGCCAGGCTCGCGGCCCAGCTCCCCAGCAGCTCACTGATCAACGGGTCCGTGGGTGGCAGCCGGGCTTTGGCGATTGCAATGGCCTCCCTGTACCGAGGACAACCATCAAACAACAACAACATACACAGCACCCCTCATGGAGGATAGCCCTCCAGAGCGCTTGACAGTGGCGGAGCTTGATGCTGCGCCGGGGGGAAAGGTGACTATAGAGGAAGGTCTTTCAGCACAACCTGAAGATGGGGGAAGGAAGGGGCGAGGTGGAGGGTTTGAGGGAGAGAGTGTTCCAGAGGTTAGTGGCTGAAAGCGCGGCCAGAGACGGTGGAAGGGAAAGCACGAGGGAAGCGCAGGCGGCCAGAGCCAGTTACACGGAGGTGATGGAGTGGGCAGCAATAATAATAACAACAATCGAAGGAGGGGAGGCTGGGCGAGAGGGAGGGAGGGATGGGGATCTGGGCGAGAGGGAGGGAGGGGGGGCTGGGCGTTGCTGACCTGTAGAGTTGGTGGGAGGACAGCAGCTGGACAGCCTGATGGACGCGCTGCAGTGAGAGCAGGTGTGTGGCCGCCAGTACGTACTGCTCCTGGAAACACAACTGCTTCACATAGGCCTCCACTGTGCTCACCCACACACCATAGCCAGCTGCGGGGGGAGAGAGAGAGAGAGAGCGCGAGAGAGAGTGCGTGAGACACAGAGAGCGAGAGAGAGTGCGCGTGAGACACAGAGAGCGAGAGAGAGTGCGCGAGACACAGAGAGCGAGAGAGAGTGCGTGTGAGAGCACATACGCTTCCAATCGTCCTCACCCACATAGCATACTGTGAGAGAGAGGAGATGGGTGGGGGGGGGGGGGGGGTGGTGAGAGTGAGAGACTGAGAGAGAGGGAGAGTGTGAAAGAACAGCCCACTGCCGGAAGAGAAAGGAGTGAGATAGAGAGAGACACACACACACACAGAGTGAGTGAGAGACAGAGAGCGAGTGAGACACAAAGAGATAGATAGCGAGAGAGGGAGAGGGGGAGCGAGTGTTTCGCAGAATGATGTCCATACCCATGGGCGCCATGGCTAGCAGTGAGTCACTGAGCTCTCCGCGCTGGGCGGCTACCTGGAGGGCTCCCCTCACATCTCCTTTCCACAGCAGCAGCTGATGGTGCAGCTCAGGATGGCCCGACTCCAGGTGGCTCCGACCTGCAGCGAGGTCACAGTGGGTCAACCCCTCCCCACGGGCACAGGAACAGGAGGAGGCCATTCAGCCCACCGAGCCCGCTCCACACCACAGACAACCCCCACCCACCCCCGCACTCCCCAACTCCCCCAATATCTCTGCTTCCAGGAAAAGAGGATCTCTCCTTCCATAACCCCTGTCCGTTTCCCCCTCGTGGGCTCTCCCTGCGGCTGCCCTCGGAAGCATCGGATCTCTGAGCCCCTCAAACCCCATACCCCCCCCCGCAACTACGTGCTCCAATAACCCCCCTCAACCAGCCCCAACCCCCATTACTCCGACGCTCTGCGTCAATATCCCCCCGGCATCACTCACCCTCCTCGGCAAACATCCGGTAAAGAGCCGCCCGGTCCACAAACAGCCCCAACTGTATCCGCTCCCCCTCCCCCGGGAGGGGCCCTTCCTTCCCTGTGGAAACACACGCAACACGCACACATGTGTGATCAGCAGCACCACACGCACGCAGCGTTCTCCCCACCCCCGCAGCGCTCCGCCCACCCCCACCGCAGCACGTGTTCCAGTGGTGGGAACATTCCTGACAGGCTTACCTTTGCTGTACAGGACGCTGGCCAGGTTAACACAGTCCTGGTGAAGCTCCTCCTTAGGCCGATGGTCACTGGCCCCACTGAGGGGAAGCACTGAACCCCCTTTCCTCCTCTTCCCCACAGCACCCCCTGCGTGAACAGCAGACAGTCAGCTCTCAGGGCAATATCACTGTCCACACCGCCCCCCACCATCCCCTCCTGCTCCGTAACACCCACCCCCCCTGCTCCACAAGTCCCTCCTGACGTCAGAGCTGATGACTGACCCGGTTTCTCCTTCTTTCTCTCCTCTCTCTGACGCTCTTTCCTCGGAGGAGGGTCCTGGCTGGAGCCGCCACTCAGCAGGTCTGTCGCCGGGGGGCCAAACCCCGGACTGGGGGCCCGACGGTCTGCCATGTCTGTCAGGAGAACAGCAGCAGCAACAGATTACACGTATGTTGCTTATACAGCAACCCCTCACACAGGAGCAGCGCCCCAGGGCGCCTTGCAGTGGCAGAGCACGACACCAAGCCGGGGGAAGCGGGCGGGGAGAAGACACGGTCGAGGGGGAAGGTCTTCAATCACAGCCAGAAGAAACGTTCCAGAGTTTCGGGGGGTAGTGGCTGAAAGCGCAGCCAACGACGGTAGAAGATAAGAAAGGGTGAATGGCGAGACTCACCGCGTGTGGCGGTCCCGTTAGGCACGGACGTTGGCTCGGTCACGGTCTCCGGCGGCTGCTCTCTCTCCCTCCAGTCCCTGTGGCTCCTGGTGTCCGGGCTCTCCCCGCTCTCCCGTTCCCTCTCGCTCGGAATCTTCCTGTTCTTTTTGGACTTGGGCTTCGGAAACGTGGACCTTTTCCTCTCCAGCTCCGAGTTCTTCTTACCTGAGAATCAGAGCAGGAGGTCAGGGCCATTTCATTCCTTTGTCCCCAATAAATTTACGTTTATTCGAGAATAAACTACATTACTATTAAGTGATAATACATAACATTAGGTGTTATTAACTGCTTTATTATCTGATTTTACTCGATCATCCCAGAGGGTCTCGGCTGCGCTGGAGGCTCAGAATTCCATCGCCCACCTCTGCCCTCTTCCCAAATCAGCCCACACCCCCGTTACCTTTGGGGGGTCGGACGTGCTCCTGCCGCGACACCTCCCACTGCTGCAGCGTGAAGTCATCGCCTCCCGTCCACACCATGTCCGGCTCCACCGGGGACCACTGGACACTGAGCAGCCGCCCCACGTGGCCTCGATAGTTACACACAGGCTCCTCACTCAGCACGTCCCACACCTGTAGGACAGTGACCGTCACACAAACCCCAGAGCCAACCGTCCTCCCACCCCTCACCCCCCCCCCCCACACACACACCCACCCAACCATCCTCCCACCAACACCCTCTCCCCCACCTGCCCCCCCCACACACACACACACACACCCACCCCCAACCGTCCTCTCCCTCTCCACACCCCACCACACCACACACATACACACTCCAACACACACACACACGCAATGCATCACACACAGCCCCACTGGAGCTCTCTACTGTAACCCCATCCCCTGCTCTCGCTCTCTCCCCCCCCATCGTGTCCGTGGTGAGCACTAACCTGAGCAGTGCCATCGTAACAGACAGACACCAGGCGGCCGTCGTGGTGTGGGCTCCAGGCCAGGTTGGTGATCTTCGCGGTGTGGCCGCTTAGCGTGCGGTACGGCTCAGTCAGAGTAATCGGGACATCCGGTGGGTTCTCTGTCAAACGGTAAAGCTATGTGAGTACGGCAATCACCAACACACAGAGCTCCGAGAGGCTGCCTTACCTGAAGGCGCTGTATAATAATAACAATAATAATCTTGGCATTTGACGCAGCGCCTCATCACGTCTTCGAGACGCCTCAAAGAGCTTCACGGAATAGACTGTAATGTGTATTTTTTTCTGGCCGAAAATCGGCAGCCAATTGCGCACCGCAGCGGCCCCCACAAACAGCGCACCGCACTAGTCAGCCAGCTGTCTGACACACGGGAAAACCCATCATCATGCTTAAGAGTATTCAAACCCAACTGGGAATTCCATGCATCCCACCTGTACGAGATTGAGACGGAGATGGATAAACCTTTGTTAGGTCAGAGTATCAAGGTAAATGGTGTTGAGGCATGGATCAGCCGTGCTCTAATAGAATGGCGGAATAGGTTTGAGGGTTGAATGGCCTCCTCCTGTTCCTGTTCCTGACCGCCTGGTTTTGTGTCCACAGCTCCAGTACCAAAAATGTCTGGTCTCCTCAGCAGTTCCAGCCAAACCAAAGCCAGTCCGGCCCCTGCCCGGCTGCCTGAAGTCACACCTGCCCACCAGGGGCGAGAACCCAGCCTCTCCCTGCCCCCCCGAGTACCCCAACTCCAAGTGCAATGGCTCCGGTGTCAAGAGGGGGGTCCTGTCTTTGATCGATACGTTCAGACAGAAACAGTCCGTCTTACAGATGCTGTAACCGCTGAATTGGGGGGTGGGAGGGGGCTGGGGGGGCGCAGAGCACGATACTAATCTCAGCCAGGCCGAGCCAGGCTTTAAATAATGTAGCAATAGAGATGATGTGAATTAGCTTTGTTTTTGATGAATATGAAGCGGTGTGAGTAGGTGGGTGGATGGAGGGAAGCAGAGCACGGGGGGGGGGGGAAGCAGAGTGCGTGGGGGAGAGAGGGAGGGGAGGGGAGTGTAGCTGTGGGGCGTGTGTTATGGGTGAACCTTTTGATGGGGGTGAGCTTAATGGCAGAGCATGAGGTTTGGGCATGTGGGGGGACCGTGGGGGGTGTGGAGCATGGGGGCAGAGCGGAGTGGGGGGGAAAGGAGGGGCAGCTGGGGGTGCAAATGACATTGAGTTGGACATCACAGCATTGTGACCTTGTGAGCAAGGAATTAAATGGTATTGTAAATGATGGACTGACGGGAATCCTCTCTCCTCACTGATGCACCTAAGCCATCAACCGGGATGTGTAACAGGGAGATGGGAGACGGTTGGGGATTGAGGCGAAATGGTGCTGTCATTTCATCTACTGGTGGAACAGGCTGGGTGGGCTAAATGGCCTCCTCCTGCTTCTCGACGAAAGGAGTCCAGCCCTACCAGGGGACTGATGCAATAACGACTGATTCGGAGAAATACAAAGGCTCAATCCACAACATTGCTGACAAGAAAAGATTTTATTACAAACTCCTAAGGTTCAACACAGGTGGTGCCGTCCTCCCAACCAGCACTGTGCATGGAGGGGCGGGGCCATGATTGCAAGGGGTGGGGCTGATTGCAAGGGGTGGGGCTATGATTGCAAGGGGGTGGGGCCATACCCATGAGGAGGCGGAGCTCTCTAACAAGGGTGCGGTGCGTGGCTTGCAAGGGAGTGGGGCCGCAGTCACGAGGGGGTGGAGCCACACTCTCAAGAGCGTGGGACCAGACTCCTGAGGGGGTGTGTCTGTGTTCACGAGGGGGCGGGTTTCTGACCACAAATGGGTGGGGCCACACTCAGGAGGGTGGGGCCCGAGGCGGGGAGGAACCGTGGCTACAGAGCGTGGATGATGGTGCGGTTTCGAAGCCCCTGCACGTACTCTTTGGCCTGGTCGAAGCCGGTTCTCTGGGCCTCAGGAGGGGGTTTGCCCTCCACCAGCTGCACAAAGTAATGGCAGTAAACCTTGTCCATCACCCCACACATCCCCCGCCCGTGATAGCGGATCCTCTTCAGGTACTGACCCTTCCCAGAGAAAGACCTGGCTGTGGGTCAGAGAGAGACAAGTGTGTCAACCCCTGGCACGTGGGAAGCAACCCTTCAGATTGAATCACAGCCTCTCATCCCCCCCCACCAACCCCATCCCCAAAAACCAAAGACCCCACCTTCCACCATCTCCCATCATGTATTCTGCAAAGCGCTTTGAGGCGTCTCAACGACCTGATAAGGCATTCTATCAAACGCAAAGATTATTATTATGATGATGATGATCCTATATCTCAAGCCCCCAGACCAGTGCGATGGTGGCACAGAGCCACAGTGTGAGAACCAAAGCGACTGACTGCTGTGTGTGGGGAGGATATTTACCTACATACAGGTTAGACCTGAACTCCAGGTTGTGGTTCCTCACTGCCATCTCCTGAGCCTCCAACAGAACCTGGAGTGAACACAAACCAAACGGGAGAGAATTGACATAGAGAGCGAGAGACACCAGGCACCAGCCACAGAGCCAGTTAGCCGTTAAACAGATAGTTCACCAGGGCACCTCTAAGTGGCACTGGCTGGTCCTTTTCTCACCTCTTTTATAACTTTGGCTCCCTTTTTGTCGTGAAATTCCATCTGGGCCACAGCCTGATCGATGGTCATCCCCCGGATCTGAAACACAAGCACAGAAGTAGGTTTCCCCCTCCCATCGCGTCTGTGCTGGGACTCTACCCTGCATGTGGGGCGCTAGATAAATGTAAGTTGTTGTTGTCTTGTTATTGTCACTCCCCCTCCGGAGCGCTGCACTCTAATCCCCAGTTGTGGAGTCCTGAAGCGTAGTGGTTAGAGCACTTGCCTCGCAAGCGAGAAGACCCGGGTTCGATTCCCAGGCAGAGCGAGATCTTAGGCAAGTTTCCTTACTCTACACGCCTCTGTCAGTAGGAACCCGCTTTATGGGGGTAATAATCCCTCCCCCAAAATGTGGTCACTCAATCCCCAACTGTTTTGCCTACAAAATATACAGTCAATTCATTTTATAGTATATTCTGTGAAGCGCTTTGAGACGTCTCAAAGAGGTGATAAGGAGCTATATTAAATGTCAGGATTATTATTATTATTATTATTATTATGTGAAGCTGAAGAAACAGAGTGAGAGTTGGACTCACCACTTTCGCCAGGTACCACATTTTGTCTTTGCTGTACTTGATCTGCCTCCTGCAGTGGTGGACCTCCTGTTAACGACACAGAGACCCCGAGCACATGTCAGCCATTAGCACAGAGGATCAGAAATCACCGGAGTGGGGAGAAAGGAGAATGACGATTGAAAAAAAACTAAACATCACCCAGAGATCCTTGATCGTCATCTTCACCTTCAAAGCCCCTCACGGTCTAGCCCAATATCTGCGACTTCCTAAACCGTTACCAACCTGACTGCTCCCACCATCACCTTCAGAAGGTTTTCCCTAACCCTCTGGAACTCTATCCTCAGGTGCAAATCCTTCACTGCCCAGTGTCTTGGGACTTTCTTCCAACCTAAAAGGCACTTACATAAATGTGATTTGTTGTTGTTGAGAGAATTATGTGTATAATGAAAGAACTGGAGCTTACCACAGGTCTAAGTGGCTCATGGGGGAGCTGAGGTGGGTAAACGATATGGTTTTTCCGTTCCCAGCTCTTCCTCTGCAACACAGAACCCAAGTGGAAGCTCGAGACAGGGAGAACATTGCATCCTATCAGGAAGCTGAGGGGGGAAAGAGACAGTTACAGTGTCAACTCCGGTCTCCATCAGGACGACGTCCCAACACACTTCACAGGACATAACGTGAAGTGTAGGGACTGTGTGTGTTTTGTGGGCCAATTTGCGCACAGCAACATCCCTGCAAACAGCCATAGAGTGAGTGATCAATTTTATTTTATTTGGCATTCAGGAGTAAAAGGGGAATTTAAGCGGATTATTTTATTTTCACAGAAACATGGGGACAGCGTTACCGGGAAAGCACAGTGAAGCAGTGACGGTATTGGTTGGGCTCAATAACAATAATAATCCCTGCATTTGACACAGCGCCTTATC